>NC_084741.1:6818215-6860715 GCF_033978785.1 Entelurus aequoreus | reverse complement strand
TAGTTGACTTGACTTGACTTGACTTTATTTATTCATGCTTGCAGTGGAGCCAGGGCCCCACTGAAAAAACAGCTGAACTTTACAATGAATATCAAACAAACAAAGATAAAAAAAATATGAAAATAACAGACAGTATTTTATATTTTAAAAAAAATAATAATAAAAAAAACATTTTCAGGGCAACAGCAGCATGGAAACTATTAGCATTCTGGTATATGACTGTATTACTTATTTAATTAGACAGTGCCATTATACAGTTTAAAGGCCTACTGAAAGCCACTACTAGCGACCACGCAGTCTGATAGTTTATATATCAATGATGAAATCTTAACATTGCTACACATGCCAATACGGCCGGGTTAACTTATAAAGTGACATTTTAAATTTCCTGGGAAATATCCGGTTGAAACGTCGCGGTATGATGACGTATGCGCGTGACGTAGTCAGTTAAACGGAAGTTATGGTACCTCGTAGAATCCTATACAAAAAGCTCTGTTTTTATTTCATAATTCCACAGTATTCTGGACATCTTTTGCAATTTGTTTAATGAACAATGAAGGCTGCAAAGTAGACAGTTGTAGGTGGGATCAGTGTATTAGCAGCGGACTACAGCAACACAACCGGAGGACTTTGTTGGAGAGCAGACGCGCTAGCCGGTGACCTCACCTTGACTTCCTACGTCTCCGGGCCGCCAAACGCATCGGGTGAAGTCCTTCGTACTTCCGTCGATCGCTGGAACGCAGGTGAGCACGGGTGTTGATGAGCAGATGAAGGCTGGCTGGCGTAGGTGGAGAGCTAATGTTTTTAGCATAGCTCTGTGAGGTCCGGTTGCTAAGTAGGCTTCAATGGCGTCGTTAGCAACAGCATTGTTAACCTTCGCCAGCCTGGAAAGCATTAACCGTGTATTTACATGTCCACGGTTTAATAGTATTGTTGATTTTCTATCTATACTTCCCGTCAGGGGTTTATTTTTTTTGTGTCTATATGCAGTTAAAGCACGATGCTATCACGTTAGCTCGTAGCTAAAGCGTTTCGCCGATGTATTGTCGTGGAGATAAAAGGCACTGAATGTCCATTTCGCGTTCTCGACTCTCATTTTCAAGAGGATATAGTATCCCAGGTGGTTTAAAATACAAATCCGTGATCCACAATAGAAAAAGGAGAGGGTGTTACGGTCAGAGCGAAAAAAAATATGTATTTCACTGCATTCTAGTCCTTCACTTTCACGTTCCTCATCCACAAATCTTTCATCCTCGCTCAAATTAATGGGGTAATGGTCCGAATAGCTCTAGCTGCGTTGAAAACAATAGGAAAATATGAGGGAGTGAACAACTGACTACGTCACGCTACTTCCGGTAGGGGCAAGGGTTTTTTTTATCAGCGACCAAAAGTTGCGAACTTTATCGTCGTTGTTCTCTACTAAATCCTTTCAGCAAAAATATGGCAATATCGCAAAATGATCAAGTATGACACATAGAATGGATCTGCTATCCCCGTTTAAATAAAAAAAATCATTTCAGTAGGCCTTTAATTGCAGTATGCAGGGTAGAGTTTTTAAGTCTCTTTGTCTTGGCTTTGGGCTCGGGTTCAGCCAGCTTATGTTGGTTCAACATTAACAGTCATTTGAAAAAAAGCACTGTACATCATAATGGCGGCTGCTGTTTTGATGTTAAAGGTTAAAAAATGTGTTTGGAAACGCAATCTTAACGTGCCGTATGCGGCCCACCAGTCCGCTCTGAGTGCTTGTTTGCCCGCCAAGTGTTTAAGCCAGGCGCATCTGCAACTGGACATGCGTCAATACCTGGTAGACTGATGTAATTTCAAATAAAAGTATCAAATTCGGTACCCATCCCTATACTTACAGCAGGGGTCACCAACCTTTTTGAAAGCAAGAGCTACTTCTTGGGTAGTGATTAATGCGAAGGGCTACCAGTTTGATACACACTTCAATAAATTGCCAGAAATAGCCAATTTGCTCAATTTACCTTTAACTCTATGTTATTATTAATACTTAATGATATTTACACTTAATTGAACGGTTTAAAAGAGGAGAAAACACGAAAAAAAATGACAATTAAATTTTGAAACATAGTTTATCTTTAATTTCGACTCTTTAAAATTCAAAATTCTCCCGAAAAAAAGAAGGGAAAAACTAGCTAATTCGAATCTTTTTGAAAAAAATTTAAAAAATAATTTATGGAACATAATTAGTAATTTTTCCTGATTAAGATTAATTTTAGAATTTTGATGACATGTTTTAAATAGGTTAAAATCCAATTTACACTTTGTTAGAATATATAACAAATTGGACCAAGCTATATTTCTAACAAAGACAAATCATTATTTCTTCTAGATTTTCCAGAACAAAAATTTTAAAAGAAATTCAAAAGACTTTGAAATAAGATTTAAATTTGATTCTACAGATTTTCTAGATTTGCCAGAATAATTTTTTGGAATTTTAATCATAATAAGTTTGAAGAAATATTTCACAAATATTCTTCGTCGAAAAAACAGAAGCTACAATGAAGAATTTAATTAAAATGTATTTATTATAAACACAATACATTTACTTGAACATTGATTTAAATTGTCAGGAAAGAAGAGGAAGGAATTTAAAAGGTAAAAAAGGTATATGTGTTTAAAAATCCTAAAATCATTTTTAAGGTTGTATTTTTTCTCTAAAATTGTCTTTCTGAAAGTTATAAGAAGCAAAGTAAAAAAATTAATGAATTTATTTAAACAAGTGAAGACCAAGTCTTTAAAATATTTTCTTGTATTTTCAAATTCTATTTGAGTTTTGTCTCTCTTAGAACTAAAAATGTCGGGCAAAGCGAGACCAGCTTGCTAGTAAATAAATAAAATTTAAAAAATAGAGGCAGCTCACTGGTAAGTGCTGCTATTTGAGCTATTTTTAGAACAGGCCAGCGGGCTACTCATCTGGTCCTTACGGGCTACCTGGTGCCCGCGGGCACCGCGTTGGTGACCCCTGACTTACAGTATATGGGTACACTCATAAAATGTGTCACTACTTATTAAGTCTACCTTGACACTGAAGAGCAGGAAGAATTGGAGCTTGACACTGACGACAAAGACAACTGGCCGCCTGGTGACGGAAGATCAGCACATCTGTCATGAAGCATGACCACGCTGAAGGCTAATTTGAGGAAGCACAAGAATGATCACGATCAAAAGAACCCGTGTGGACAGTAAAGGAGGACCAATGTTTGCACTTGCATTTGCTGGAGCGCTCCTCCAATAAGTCTCCATTGTCCACTCTCGTCTGCGCTCCTGTCAGTGCCGCAGCGTCGAAGATGACCTGATGGGCGTAACGATATCACCAGCGATGTCACCCAACAAACCGGGGAACACCACACACCTGATTGCAAAGCTCTGCCTGCTTCCTCCGCAGCTCCGCAAACCTTCTCTCCACGACGCCCCCTCGCAGGCCATCCTGGTCTTCAGCGACAGGATGTCCTGCTCGGTTTTGGCCAACCGCTTCTGGAGGGCGGCGGTGCGGTCAGGGCAGCCTGGTATGGCGGCCACCATCTTGCTTTCAGAACCTGACAATGACGGGGTCTTAAAAAGTCTAAAATTCAATCATTTCTTTTTTAGGCCTTAAAATTTCTTAAATTACCGTATTTTCCGCACCATAGGGCGCATCGGATTATAATGAATGGTCTATTTTCGATCTTTTTTCATATATAAGGCGCACTGGATTATAGGGCGCATTAAAGGAGTCATGTTATTGTACAAGCCCCGTTTCCATATGAGTTGGGAAATTGTGTTAGATGTAAATATAAACGGAATACAATGATTTGCAAATCCTTTTCAAGCCATATTCAGTTGAATGCACTACAAATAACTAACACGTGGCTTGGCATTGTCTTGCTGAAATAAGCAGGGGCGTCCATAGTAACGTTGGTTGGATGGCAACATATGTTGCTCCAAAAGCTGTATGTACCTTTCAGCATTAATGGTGCCTTCACAGATGTGTAAGTTACCCATGCCTTGGGCACTAATACACCCCCATACCATCACACATGCTGCCTTTTACACTTTGCGCCTATAACAATCCGGATGATTATTTTCTTCTTTGGTCCAGAGGACACAACGTTCACAGTTTCCAAAAACAATTTGAAATGTGGACTCGTCAGACCACAGAACACTTTTCCACTTTGCATCAGTCCATCTTAGATGAGCTCAGGCCCAGCGAAGCCGACGGCGTTTCTGGGTGTTGTTGATAAACGGTTTTCGCCTTGCATAGGAGAGTTTTAACTTGCACTTACAGATGTAGCGACCAACTGTAGTTACTGACAGTGGGTTTCTGAAGTGTTCCTGAGCCCATGTGGTGATATCCTTTACACACTGATGTGGCTTGTTGATGCAGTACAGCCTGAGGGATGGAAGGTCACAGGCTTAGCTGCTTACGTGCAGTGATTTCTCCACATTCTCTGAACCCTTTGATGATATTACGGAGCGTAGATGGTGAAATCCCTAAATTCCTTGCAATAGCTGGTTGAGAAAGGTTTGTCTTAAACTGTTCAACAATTTTCTCAGGCATTTGTTGACAAAGTGGTGACCCTCGCCCCATCCTTGTTTGTGAATGACTGAATCTACTTTTATACCCAATCATGGCACCCACCTGTTCCCAATTTGCCTGTTCACCTGTGGGATGTTCCAAATAAGTGTTTGATGAGCATTCCTCAACTTTATCAGTATTTATTAGAGATGTCCGATAATATTATCGGCCGATAAATGCGTTAAAATGTAATATCGGAAATCATCGGTATCAGGTTTTTTTATTATCAGTATCGTTTTTTTTTTGTTTTTTTGTTTGTTTGTTTTTTATTAAATCCACATAAAAAACACAAGATACACTTACAATTAGTGCACCAACCCAAAAAACCTCCCTCCCCCATCAATATATATCAATACAGTCTGCAAGGGATACAGTCCGTAAGCATTATATATCAATATATATCAATACAGTCTGCAAGGGATACAGTCCGTAAGCACACATGATTGTGCGTGCTGCTGCTCCACTAATAGTACTAACCTTTAACAGTTAATTTTACAAATTGTCATTAATTACTAGTTTCTATGTAAATGTTTTTATATTGTTTTACTTTCTTTTTTATTCAAGAAAATGTTTTTAATTTATTTATCTTATTTTATTTGATCCATTTTTTTAAAAAGTACCTTATCTTCACCATACCTGGTTGTCCAAATTAGGCATAATAATGTGTTAATTCCACGACTGTATATATCGGTTGATATCGGTATCGGTTGATATCGGTATCGGTAATTAAAGAGTTGGACAATATCGGCATATCGGATATCGGCAAAAAGCCATTATCGGACATCCCTAGTATTTATTGCCACCTTTCCCGACTTCTTTGTCACGTGTTTGTCATGTCTGTGTTAATCATGTTTTTGTTTTGCTTGGGTTTTGGGCTCTTTTTTTAGTTCCTGGTTGCACTTCCTTGTTTGGTTTGGTTTCCATGGTCACCCATTAGTTTTCACCTGTCTTGTCACGCACCTGTTTCGAGTCACGCACCTGTTTTCGCTGATCACGTCACTATTTAAATCTGTCTGTTTCTGTTGTTCGTCCTGGCGTCCTCACACTATTTCATCACTCTGCTCCATGTCTTGTCACAGTTCTTTACCAAGTAAGTTTTGTTCATTTATGCCACAGTTAGTGTTTTTGTTTTATTGTTCATAGTTTTTGTGCCCACGTGCATGTCTTTTGTTTCATAGTCAAGTTTGTATTTCCGCCTTTGTGTGCGCCTTTTGTTTGCTTCCTTTTTTTGTAGTTTATTAGTGTTAAAAAATAAATAATGTATTTAAATTCACGCCTTGCCCGCGCTAATTTTCCTTTGCCTTCTGGGAGAACAAACCACGCCATAGACCCAGTCGTGACAGTGTTGCTGGCATCAAATTCTAAAGTTAACGATTATTTGCAAAAAAGAAAATGTTTATCAGTTTGAACATCAAATATGTTGTCTTCGTAGCATATTCAACTGAATATGGCTTGAAAAGGATTTGCAAATCATTGTATTCCGTTTATATTTACATCGAACACCATTTCCCAACTCATATGGAAACGGGGTTTGTAATTAATTTCCTTGTGGTCTACATCAGTGGTCCCCAACCCCTGGGCCGCGGCCCGGTACCGCGCAAGAAATTATTATTATTATTATTTTTTTATTTTTTTTTTATTTTTTTAATGAAATCAACATAAAAAACACAATATATACATTATATATCGATATAGATCAATACAGTCTGCAGGGATACAGTCCGTAAGCACACATGACTGTATTTATGTAAAAAATTAATTTATTTTTTATTTTTTTAAATTTAAATACACCCCCCCCCCCCACCCCCCCCACCCCCACCGGTCCGTGGGACAAATTTTCAAGCGTTGACCGGTCCGCAGATACAGAAAGGTTGGGGACCACTGGTCTACATAACATGTAATGGTGGTTCTTTGGTCAAAATGTTGCATAGATGATGTTTTACAGATCATCTTCACGCCGTTTTCTGACAGTCACTTCAGGATGCGCCGTTTTGTGGGAAGAGAATATGATGAATACTTTATGGAAAGTAGATTAAAATGAACTTTTATTCATCTATGACAGGGGTCGGCAACCTTTACCACTCAAAGAGCCATTTTGGCAAGTTTCACAAATTAAAGAAAGTAATGGGAGCCACAAAAAAAAATTTAAAATTTAAAATGAAAAACACTGCATGCAAAGCTTAAATGCTTTGTGCTATGTTAACCAGGGGTCTCCGACACACGCACCGGCACGCACTTTAATGTGGAAATTTGATGTTGGTGCAGCCCGCGAGTTTTGAATGAATGGCGCTTGATAGCGTCATACTTGCCAACCCTCTCATTTTTCCCGGGAGACTCCCGAATATCAGAGCGTGATGACACTGCATTTGGCGCCCTCTACAGTCTGCCCTAACAGTGTACCTGCTCGACCACACGTAGAATGCAATTTCAGCTTGCTCACGTAAGTGACAGCAAGACGTACTAACTCAGCAGCCACACAGCTTACACTGACGGTACCAATACCCAGAATCCCATGCAGCCCTAACTCTTCCGCTCAACCAACGCACGGAGAGGGGGGGGGGGGGGGGGGGTTGATGTGTGGGGGGATTTGGTGGTAGCAGGGGTGTATAATGTAGACCGGAAGAGTTAGGGCTTCATGGGATTCTGGGTAATGCTTGTGTTGTGTTTATGTTGTGTTACGGTGGGATGTTCTCCAGAAATGTGTTTTTCATTCTTTTTTGGTGTGGGTTCACAGTGTGGCGCATATTTGTAACGTAACAATGTTAAAGTTGTTTGATTCGGCTACCGTCAGTGTAAGCTGTGTGGCTGATGACTAAGTATGCTTTGCTGTCTCCTGTGTGTGCAAGTAATAACAACATGCAACATGTGGCTGGACTAGCATGCTGTATGTAAATGCTATAGAGGACAATTACTGCAGTGCAATTAGGGCACCCCCTTTATTTAGTATTTAGAGTGTAAATAGGATTATTTTTTCCCTGGGAGTAATCTATGAGAGACACTGAGATCCATAAATCTCCTGGGAAAATCGGGGGGGTCGGCATGTATGTAGCCGAGCCGCATCAGAGTGGTCAAGGAGCCGCATGCGGCTCCGGAGCCGCGGGTTGCCGACCCCTGATCTATGATCATGATTTACGTTAGGCCAGCAGAGAAAGCCTTGCTGGTCCCAACGGCACACCCCTGCTAAAAAGTCCTTATTTATCTTACCTATGGATTGTTTGTGATGACGGCCTTTTTCCGCTATTGTGTGATTTTCCCTTGGTAAGAACCGGACTGCATTGTATGGGCAAACCTAAGAAGCGAAGTATCAAACAAAGCATTCTTTTAGGGTGCTTCTATTCCGTTACCATGACCTTAGACGACTCTCACCCAAAGGAACCTGCAGGTACACAGGATCCCTTCGAAGGTCCACGTGAACACACAGCGCAGCGTACGCGCCATGGTGGCGGTGCGTGCTCTCACGTGGTCCCCATCTGCCTGAGATGCCAACATGGTTATAACGAAGACTAGGTGAGACATTCTCAGGTTGTACTCGGACCAAACTGAGACACTGACCTTAGAGTGAGACTCGGTCAAAGGGCACGAAGAAACCAGCACCAAAAAACGAGGACTTGAGGAGACGTCACCTCCTCATGTCTATCCTTAACGAGTCACTTCCTTTCCAGTGTAGATAGAACGAGTGTGGCTGACCTGTTGCTACGCGCCCGCTGCCGCAGACAACTGCTGATCGTGTCTAATCCTCTTAAGTCCTGGACTTGCTTAATTTGGTCCACTGAGCCTTATACTGTACCTACTCTATAAACAATGTCATTAAGCCTGCCCTTGATCTGCACACCTTCTAGCAGCCACTGTCTACCTGGAACAGGAGTGTCCAGATTGTTCCTACCGATACATTTATTTAGTTTTCACGTTTACATTAAAGGCCTACTAAAATGTTTTTTTTTTATTTAAACGGGGATAGCAGATCCATTCTATGTGTCATACTTGATCATTTCGCGATATTGCCATATTTTTGCTGAAAGGATTTAGTATAGAACGACGATAAAGATCGCAACTTTTGGTATCTGATAAAAAAAGGCTTGCCCCTACCGGAAGTAGCGTGACGTGGTAAATTGAACATATACGCAAAGTTCCCTATTGTTTACAATGATGGCCGCATGAAGTGAGAGAGATTCGGACCGAGAAAGCGACGATTTCCCCATTAATTTGAGCGAGGATGAAGAAAGATTTGTGGATGAGGAAAGTGCAAGTGAAGGACTAGTGGGGAGTTGAAGCTATTCAGATAGGGAAGATGCTGTGAGAGCCGGGGGTGACCTGATATTCAGCTGGGAATGACTACAACAGTAAATAAACACAAGACATATATATACTCTATTAGTCACAACACAACCAGGCTTATATTTAATATGCCACAAATTAATCCCGCATAAAAACACCTAGGTGTTTGTTATGCTAGCTACAAGCTAGTTATAGCTCGAGCGGGTAATATGGACGGGATCCCGTCTATATAACCAGCCAATACAATTCAAACACCTGCACAACACACACACTCACTCAGCCCAAAGAACCGTTCACCTAACCCAGGGGTCGGCAACCCGCAGCTCCGGAGCCGCATGCGGCTCCTTGACCACTCTGATGCGGCTCAGCTACATACATGCCGACCCCCCCGATTTTCCCAGGAGATTTATGGATCTCAGTGTCTCTCATAGATTACTCCCAGGGAAAAAATAATCCCATTTACACTCTAATTACTAAATAAAGGGCATGCCCTAATTGCACTGCAGTAATTGTCCTCTATAGCATTTACATACAGCGTGCCAGTCCAGCCACATGTTGTATGTTGTTATTACTTGCACACACAGGAGACAGCAAAGCATACTTACTCATCAGCCACACAGCTTACACTGACGGTAGCCGTATCAAACAACTTTAACATTGTTACGTTACAAATATGCGCCACACTGTGAACCCACACCAAAAAAGAATGAAAAACACATTTCTGGAGAACATCCCACCGTAACACAACATAAACACAACACAACCATTACCCAGAATCCCATGCAGCCCTAACTCTTCCGGTCTACATTATACACCCCCGCTACCACCAAATCCCCCCACACATCAAACCCCCCCCCCTCTCCGTGCGTTGGTTGAGCGGAAGAGTTAGGGCTGCATGGGATTCTGGGTATTGGTACCGTCAGTGTAAGCTGTGTGGCTGCTGAGTTAGTACGCCTTGCTGTCACTTACGTGAGCAAGCTGAAATTGCATTCTACGTGTGGTTGAGCAGGTACACTGTTAGGGCAGACTGTAGAGGGCGCCAAATGCAGTGTCATCACCCTCTAATATTCGGGAGTCTCCCGGGAAAAATGAGAGGGTTGGCAAGCATGACGCTATCAAGCGCCATTCATTCAAAACTCGCGGGCTGCACTAACATCAAATTTCCACATTGAAGTGCGTGCCGGTGCGTGTGTCGGAGACCCCTGGTTAACATAGCACAAAGCATTTAAGCTTTGTATGCGGTGTTTTTCATTTTAAATTTAAACAATTTTTTTTGTGGCTTTACTTACTTTTTTTAAATTGTGAAACATGCCAAAATGGCTCTTTGAGTGGTAAAGGTTGCCGACCCCTGACCTAACCCAAGGTTCATAAAGCTTATATATTTAACCAAAGTTACGTACGTTACACGCACGTACGGGCAAGCAATCAAATGTTTGGAAGCGCGCGGGTGGGACCTGATATTCAGCTGGGAATGACTACAACAGTAAATAAACACAAGATATATATGTACTCTATTAGCCACAACACAACCAGGCTTATATTTAATATGCCACAAATTAATCCTTATGCTAGCTCCTAGCTACTAGCTCGAGCTAGTTATAGCAAGCGATCAAATGTTTGGAAGCATACTCACGGTATCGCGTCCGCGTCTGTTAACGAAGTCAAAGTCCCCCTGGTAAGAGTCTCTGTTGTCCGAGTTCTTCGATCTTGACTGCATCTTTCGGGAATGTAAACAATGAAACACCGACTGTGTTGTGCTGCTGTCTTCCCTCGCAAAATACTCCGCTTTGCACCGACTTTCTTCTTTGCTTGCTCAGCTTCTTTCTCCGTAATGCAATGAACAAATTGCAACAGATTCACCAACACAGATGTCCAGAATACTGTGGAATAATGAGATGAAAACAGCTATTTCGTATTGGCTTCAATGGAGAAGCCATACCTGTGTTCTACTGGCTACGTCACGCGCATACGTCATCCTCCGAAGGCGTTTTCAACCGGAAGTGTGGCGGGAAATTTAAAATGTCACTTTATAAGTTAACCCGGCCGTATTGGCATGTGTTGCAATGTTAAGATTTCATCATTGATATATAAACTATCAGACTGCGTGGTCGCTAGTAGTGGCTTTCAGTAGGCCTTTAAAGAGCCTGAACCCAACCATTTGTTGGTCAAAATAGGACATCCGGACAAAGCTTCCACATCCTAGCACAGTGGTTCTCAATTATTTATTGTCAAGCCCCCCCAAGGGGGTAAAAACATGTTCATGCTGAACAACTTCCGCTGTACAATGAAATACTATTTTTTTATTTGTACAGTACGCGTCAAGCTAGCTCACGAGCACTTGCTCCAAATAAACCTCTTATTCTACTTACTGATGTTATACTGCATATTCTATTAGAAAACCCAAAACCAGTGAAGTTGGCACGTTGTGTAAATCCATCCATCCATCCATCTTCTTCCGCTTATCCGAGGTCGGGTCGCGGGAGCAGCAGCTTAAGCAGGGAAGCCCAGACTTCCCTCTCCCCAGCCACTTCGTCCAGCTCCTCCCGGGGGATCCCGAGGCGTTCCCAGGCCAGCCGGGAGACATAGTCTTCCCAACTTGTCCTGGGTCTTCCCCGTGGCCTCCTACCGGTCGGACGTGGCCAAGTGGAGGAGTTCAAGTACCTCGGAGTCTTGTTCACGAGTGAGGGAAGAGTGGATCGTGAGATCGACAGGCGGATCGGTGCGGCGTCTTCCGTAATGCGGACGCTGTATCGATCCGTTGTGGTGAAGAAGGAGCTGAGCCGGAAGGCAAAGCTCTCAATTTACCGGTCGATCTACGTTCCCATCCTCACCTATGGTCATGAGCTTTGGGTTATGACCGAAAGGACAAGATCACGGGTACAAGCGGCCGAAATGAGTTTCCTCCGCCGGGTGGCGGGTCTCTCCCTTAGAGATAGGGTGAGAAGCTCTGTCATCCGGGGGGAGCTCAAAGTAAAGCCGCTGCTCCTCCACATCGAGAGGAGCCAGATGAGGTGGTTCGGGCATCTGGTCAGGATGCCACCCGAACGCCTCCCTAGGGAGGTGTTTAGGGCACGTCCGTTGTGTAAATGGTAAATAAAAACAGACTACAATGCCTTGCAAATCCTTTTCAACTTATATTCAATTGAATAGACTGCAAAGACAAGAACTGGTAAACGTTGTTATTTTTTGCAAATATTAGCTCCTTTAGAATAAGTTTCAAAAAAAGCTGGTACAATTGGTAAAAAAAAGACTGAGAAAGTTGAGGAACGCTCATCAAACACTTATTTGGAACATCCCACAGGTGAACAAGCAAATTGGGAACAGGTGGGTGCCATGATTGGGTATAAAAGCAGCTTCCATGGAATGCTCGGTCATTCACAAACAAGGACGGGGCGAGGGTCACCACTTTGTGAACAAACGCCTGAGCAAATTGTCGAACAGTTTAAGAACAACATTTCTCAATGAGCCATTGCAGGGAATTTAGAGATTTCACCATCTACGGTCCCTAATGTCATCAAAACGTTCAGAGAAATCACTGCACTGATATTACAGACCTTCGATCCCTTAGGCCAGGGGTCGGCAACCCGCGGCTCCGAGGCGCATGCGGCTCTTTGACCACTCTGATGCGGCTCAGCTGCATACTTGCCGACTCTCCCGATTTTCCCGGGAGACTTCCGGATTTCAGTGCCTCTCCCAGAAATCTCCCAGGGGCAAATGTTCTCCGATTTTCACCCTAACAAAAGTAATACGGGCATGCCGTGATGGCACAGCGTTTGACGCCCTCCACAACCTGTACAAACAGCGTGCCAGCCCAACCACATGTTGTATGCAGCTTCTGCTTGCACTCGTAAGTGACAGCAAGGCATACTTGGTCAACAGCCACACAGGTTACACTGACGGTGGCTGTATAAAACAACTTTAACACTCTTACTAATATGCTCCACACTGTGAATGCACACCAAACAAGAATGACAAACACATTTCGGGAGAACATCCGCACTGTAACACAACATAAACACAACAGAACACATACCCAGAATCCCATGCAGCCCTAACTCTTCCGGGCTACATTATACACCCCCGCTACCACCAAACACCCAATAAGTTATTCACTGAAATATATTTATTAATTGTGGTTCTTACAAAAAATATATCTTATAAAATATAAAAGCTAAAATGTCTCTTGAAGCTCTGCCCCTTTAATTAGTGCATACTAAATAATTTAACTTTAGCCTACTACTACAACCATATTATTTACCAGCAACATAAAGTAAAACAGAGGCAGAGGTGTCCTGCCACAATCAGTAACAAATAAACAGAAAACAGTAGTGGTCAAATAAAAATAAGGCAACAAGAGAAGTATCCTACACTTCTCTTTTGTAAAGTAAATCTACATCAACTATATCATTTGCCTGAGAAGCTGGACAGGACACAAAAAAAAAAAAAAAAATTTAATTTTTTATTTTATTTGTGGCGGACGTAATTCTTTCGTGGCGGGCCGCCACAAATAAATGAATGTGTGGGAAACACTGCCATACGTCCTCTTTTCCCCGGACATGTCCTCTTTTGCGGGGCTGTCCGGGCGGGGTTTCTTAAAATGCCTCAAATGTCCGGCGTTTTGAGTTAGGGTTGCGTGTATTTTCAATGTTCGTTCAGGGTTAAGAACGGGTTAAAAACAAAACAAATTGTGGAGGCGAGCGCACGCAGCAGCATCCGTGAGGGAGGGACGGAGACAGTGAGTCGAGAGACATACAGGACACAAGAGAGAGATGTGGAGAGACAGACAGGACACAAGAGAGAGATGTGGAGAGAAAGACAGGACACAAGAGAGAGATGTGGAGAGACAGACAGGACACAAGAGAGAGATGTGGAGAGAAAGACAGGACACAAGAGAGAGATGTGGAGAGACAGACAGGACACAAGAGAGAGATGTGGAGAGACAGACAGGACACAAGAGAGAGATGTGGAGAGACAGACAGGACACAAGAGAGAGATGTGGAGAGAAAGACAGGACACAAGAGAGAGATGTGGAGAGACAGACAGGACACAAGAGAGAGATGTGGAGAGACAGACAGGACACAAGAGAGAGATGTGGAGAGAAAGACAGGACACAAGAGAGAGATGTGGAGAGACAGACAGGACACAAGAGAGAGATGTGGAGAGAAAGACAGGACAAAATAGAGGGATGCCGAAATGTAAATGCAACTTTCACCCTGGCCGTGACACATGGGAAGCAGAATGCACTGTGTGCAAAGCAGGAAGGTATATATCTGTGGCAAATAAATCAAATCAAATCAACTTTATTTATAAAGCACATTTAAAATTGACCACAGGGGTAGCCAAAGTGCTGTACAATGGGCAGGTTAAAAGATAATACGAGTACCGAGCAAACACAACACAACACAACACAACACAAACACAACACGATAAAAAATAAATAAATAAAATAAAATAAATACAACATAAAAACAGGTTCACAGCAGGTGTATTATGGGGCGCCATTGCAGGATGAATATCACTCAGTGTTAAAAGCCATGGAATAAAAGTATGTTTTTAAGAGAGATTTAAAAACACTTATTTTGTTATACTGTCAAGCAGTGTTGGCGTTACCGCACTTTTTATGTCTTTTTACGCATTGAAATCAGAAAGGACGCGCAATGGATTTTTTTTTTTAATTTACCGCCCGGTTTGCTTGTTTTTTTTTATTGTATTGATTATCAATTGTTATTGTTTGTCCCCGTTTATTGCGTTTTTATTGGTCATAAATTTTGATTCGCCGAAAGTTTTATCAATGACAATTACTGCCCCAGTTTGCACTCAGACAAGTTTACCGCGAGGAGCTGTCAAAATAAAGACTTCATGGTAAACACGAAGGCACTAATAGAGTTGTTACACCTTTCCTGCTTTCGGCTCCCAGGCCGTAGTCGAGGAGCGCAGGGGAGACGTTCCTCCAGGGCCGATGTACTTCACAGTGGGTCTTTACAGCTCCGGACTCGAGGGTGAATGACGAGGCCGGCGGTTTGTTGCAAGTTTGTGACTTTATTGGTGTCTTGCACGCAGCCATCCACCAAGCTACTAGCACCTGCACGCACTCACTGTTACCGCTCCCTCACCTCTCTCGCCCACCCACTCACTGACGTCACTCCCCTCACATGCTGTCATATCTTAAAGGGCCACACACACACATACGCTACTCTCATAACAGAGTTAAAGGCCTACTGAAAGCCACTACTACCGACCACGCAGTCTGATAGTTTATATATCAATGATGAAATCTTAACATTGCAACACATGCCAATACGGCCGGGTTAACTTATAAGTGTAATTTAAAATTTCCCGCTAAACTTCCGGTTGAAAACGTCTATGTATGATGACGTATGCACGTGACGTCAATCGTTGAAACGGAAGTATTCAGACCCCATTGAATACAATACAAAAAGCTCTGTTTTCATCTCAAAATTCCACAGTATTCTGGACATCTGTGTTGGTGAATCTTTTGCAATTTGTTTAATGAACAATGGAGACTGCAAAGAAGAAAGTTGTAGGTGGGATCGATGTATTAGCGGCGGACTACAGCAACACAACCAGGAGGACTTTGAGATGGATAGCAGACGCGCTAGCCGCCGACCTCACCTTGACTTCCTCCGTCTCCGGGCCGCCGACCGCATCTATGATCGGGTGAAGTCCTTCCGCCGTCGATCGCTGGAACGCAAGTGAGCACGGGTGTTGATGAGCAGATGAGGGCTGGCGTAGGTGGATAGCTAATGTTTTTAGCATACACTACCGTTCAAAAGTTTGGGGTCACATTGAAATGTCCTTATTTTTGAAGGAAAAGCACTGTACTTTTCAATGAAGATAACTTTAAACTAGTCTTAACTTGAAAGAAATACACTCTATACATTGCTAATGTGGTAAATGACTATTCTAGCTGCAAATGTCTGCTTTTTGGTGCAATATCTACATAGGTGTATAGAGGCCCATTTCCAGCAACTATCACTCCAGTGTTCTAATGGTACAATGTGTTTGCTCATTGGCTCAGAAGGCTAATTGATGATTAGAAAACCCTTGTGCAATCATGTTCACACATCTGAAAACAGTTTAGCTCGTTACAGAAGCTACAAAACTCACCTTCCTTTGAGCATATTGAGTTTCTGGAGCATCACATTTGTGGGGTCAATTAAACGCTCAAAATGGCCAGAAAAAGATAACTTTCATCTGAAACTCGACAGTCTATTCTTGTTCTTAGAAATGAAGGCTATTCCACTAAATTGTTTGGGTGACCCCAAACTTTTGAACGGTAGTGCAGCTGTGTGAGGTCCCGTTGCTAAGTTAGCTTCAATGGCGTCGTTAGCAACAGCATTGTTAAGCTTCGACAGGCTGGAAAGCATTAACCGTGTATTTACATGTCCATGGTTTAATAGTATTGTTGATTTTCTGTCTATCCTTCCAGTCAGGGGTTTATTTATTTTGTTTCTATCTGCAGTTAAGCCCGATGCTATCACGTTAGCTCCGTAGCTAAAGTGCTTCGCCGATGTATTGTCGTGGAGATAAAAGTCACTGTGAATGTCCATTTCGCGTTCTCGACTCTCATTTTCAAGAGGATATAGTATCCCAGGTGGTTTAAAATACAAATCCGTGAGAGAAAAAGGAGAGAGTGTGGAATCCAATGAGCCAGCTTGTACCTAAGTTACGGTTAGAGCGAAAAAAAGATGCGTCCTGCACTGCACTCTAGTCCTTCACTCTCACGTTCCTCATCCACAAATCTTTCATCCTGGCTCAAATTAATGGGGTAATCGTCGCTTTCTCGGTCCGAATCGCTCTCGCTGCTGGTGTAAACAACGGGGAAATGTGAGGAGCCTTTCAACTTGTGACGTCACGCTACTTCCGGTACAGGCAAGGCTTTTTTTTTTATCAGCGACCAAAAGTTGCGAACTTTATCGTCGATAAATCCTTTCAGCAAAAATATGGCAATATCGCGATCAAGTACGACACATAGAATGGATCTGCTATCCCCGTTTAAATAAAAAAATGTCATTTCAGTAGGCCTTTAAGAGCCGCATGAAAGCAGCCAAAGAGCCGCATGAGGCTGGCGAGCCGCGGGTTGGCCAGTTCTGACCTAGAGAGCTAAAACAGCCCCAAAGAAACCATGTTGCCAGCCAAGAACTATCGTCAACAACAACAATAACTAGGAGTATCAACAAAGTCGTGATTTGAGCATCTATTGTGTCAAAGAGTTCAATGTTCTGTCGGCCACAAAGGCGTAATTGTATGGTGCTGGGAGGTGGAGGGGGTGATGGAGTATAGTGGGGGGGTCTGATTTCACATTGTCTTCAACCGAAACCAACGCAAGCTCATTCAAATATCAGCTAACAGGAAGAAAGTTTAATCCACCAAGTTATTCTTCTTCTTCTTTTTTTTTTTTGACGGAATTACAGGCAACAAGGCGATTTGTAACGCAAGACGCTTCATTGTGTTGCCCAGCAGGACGTAACTCATCACTGCTTCCTTCAGCTTGAGCTTTTTGGAAGATTGTGTGATATAATCCAAATGGCTCCTTCTGGAAACCAAGCAAAATCTCCCTTTTTTGTTTTAAATTGAAGGCCCCCCCCCCCCATCCCCAGCCCCAAGACATGGTCTTCTCCCGGCGCACAGGTGAGGGCAACCACCTATCATGACGTCACCAAGGAGGAGGAGGAAGGTTGGGTGGGCTTGACGGAGAGCAGAACGCCTCATTCACTTCATCCGCAGCTGACTGGAGCACGGACAGGTAAGTGGACCCAAATGAAGACAAATTGTGTATTGTTTATGACTTTGGAGGTTTTACTGTATTTGTGTTAATATGTACAGTATGTGTTACTTTGATTGGAGTCTTGAGGAAATGTTCCAAGAAATTACGATTTTTATGTGATTTTTTTTTTTAGCCTTAAATTAAATAAATTCTGTTCGGCGATTTTATTGTATTTTTATTTTTTGTTTGTTTTTCTGTCAGTGCTATCAATTACGAACATGTTATTAATAATGATAGATTAGGGCTGCAACAACTAATCGATTAAAATCGATTATTAAAATAGTTGCCGATTAATTTAGTCATCGATTCGTTGGATCTATGCTATGCGCATGCTCAGAGGTTGTTTTTTTATTTTTTATTTTTGTATTTTATTTTTTATTTTATTTTAAATAAACCTTTATTTATGAACTGCAACATGTACAAACAGCTGAGAAACAATAATCAAAATAAGTATGGTGCCAGTATGCTGTTTTTTTCCAATAAAATACTGGATAGGATAGAAATGTAGTTTGTCTCTTTTATCCGATTATTAATCGATTAATCAAAGTAATAATCGACAGATTAATCGATTATCAAATGAATCGTTAGTTGCAGCCCTATGATAGATATGTCAATGACTTAAAATATTTTGTTTTCGTCAAAATGTATATGTTTTTATTGACGAACAAGCAATCGAGGCGGGCTCTTTTTGACAGTGTTATATGATCGTGAAAGACAAGACCATGATTTATTTATTATACACATTCCAACTTAAAAACAATTGTAAGTGTATTTGACCTACATACCTGCCTATTATTATTATGATCATAATTATAATTATTATTGTTACATTTATTATCAATGTTATTAACAGAAATTTCAATTCAAATTTGCACTACAAAAAATTCTGTAAGCATTATTTATGCTCCGTTTGATATACATACAGTATGTGTATGAAATTACCTGTAAAAGTGTAAGATAACATTGATTGATTGATTGATTGATTGATGGATTGACTACCACTACTTCTACATTGATTGACAGCACTCACCAAGAACCTGCAAATATATATATATATATATATATATATATATATATATATATATATATATATATATATATATATATATATATATATATATACATACAATACAGGCCAAAAGTTTGGACACACCTTCTCATTCAATGCGTTTTCTTTATTTTCATGACTATTTACATTGTAGATTGTGACTGAAGGCATCAAAACTATGAATAAACACATGTGGACTTTATTTATGTACTTAACAAAAATAGGTGAAATAACTGTAAACATGTTTTATATTCTAGTTTCTTCAAAATAGCCACCCTTGGCTCTTATTACTGCTTTGCACAGTCTTGGCATTCTCTGGATGAGCTTCAAGCACACCTGTGAAGTGAAAACCATTTCAGGAGACTACCTCTTGAAGCTCATGGAGAGAATGCCAAGAGTGTTGCAAAGTAGTAATCCGAGCAAAGGGTGGCTATTTTGAAGAAACTAAAATATGAAACAAGTTTTCAGTTATTTCACCTTTTTTTTTGTTAAGTACATAACAAAACATGTGTTCATTCATAGTTTTTGATGCCTTCAGTGACAATCTACAATGTAAATAATCATGAAAATAAAGAAAACGCATTGAATGAGAAGGTGTGTCCAAACTTTTGGCCTGTACTGGACATTGATTGACAGCACTCACCAGGAACCTTTTATATATATATATATATATATATATATATATATATATATATATATATATATATATATATATATATATATATATATATATATATATATATATATATATATATATATATATATATATATATCATTTTTTTAATTTTTTTTTCTTCTTCTTTTTTTACACAATTATAAAAGGTTCCTGTATATATATATATATATATTTATTTATTTATATATATATATATATATATATATATATATATATATATATATATATATATATATATATATATATATATATATATATATATATATATATATATATATATATATATATATATATATATATTTATTTATTTATTTATTTTTTTCTTCTTCTTTTTTTACACAATTATAAAAGGTTCCTGGTGAGTGCTGTCAATCAATGTCCAGTACAGGCCAAAAGTTTGCACACACCTTCTCATTCAATGCGTTTTCTTTATTTTCATGATTATTTATGTATATATTTATATATATATATATATATATATATATATATATATATATATATATATATATATATATATATATATATATATATATATATATATATATATATATATATATATATATATATATAAAAAATGTTATTTATTTTTTTCTTCTTCTTTTTTTACACAATTATAAAAAGGTTCCTGGTGAGTGCTGCCAATCAATCAATAGTAGTAATAATTGTATTGTTGTTATAATTCAACATGAATTATACTTTATTATTTTACTTCTTATGCATAAAATAATGATAGATTATATATTGATTGGATGAAATTTCAATTATTCAGTACAACATACATATTATATTCTTATTCCTGATATTAAATGCATTTTTTTTCAATTGAACTCAAATATTTTTTGTATTTATTTATTCAATTGATGCTGGTTCAACCCCTGTATTGTTGGACATTGTTACTATGGCAACAGTATCCAGGTTTGGCAACAATTATATTCATTGCAGAGAAGACGATGACCTTAAATCAAAAAACAACGTTCAAAATAAATTACTGTACACAATTAAAATGTATATACAGTACATATATATATATATATATATTTATTTATTTTTTTACATGCGTGCGCAATTATTTAGATGCGTGCTGCTGTCATCGAGTTTCCAGGGTGTCAAGCCCAGAGGAGGCCATGCTGGGGGAAAAACAAGCGGCCCTTCTCCCACTGGGACCGATCCGGGAACAAAAACATTTTAATTGTGTCCGCGGATAAACTCCGGCAATCACGATACGACAAAGATGTTCTTATCGGCGAGGGGCTGATGCTCAATGACCGAGCGTATCAAAGGCGACAAACTGCACGAATGGTTGGCCTTAAGCAAACGATTATGACATCGGTTTCATGTCGACAATTAAGAATCGGAAAATACTTACTTGGACGGATTTCATGGTAGTTGACAAAGACATTCGCGTGCAAACTGTCTGCATTGTGTCCTAAGAACACCATAGAAAGCGTGTCTTCATATAGAGTACTGTACACTGTACTGTATCTGTGCGCCACTCTGATTTTATCATTGCAGGACCAGCAAACAACTCTCCCTTCCTGCCGCAGCCGTCACTACTTTTGCAAAGCACACAGGTGTGTTTACCTATTGGATAGTTTTTTTTTAGTTTCAGTTTATTAAGGATCCCCATTAGTCTACACCGCAGTGGAGACTATTCTTCCTGGGGTCCAGGTAAAAAACATCACACAATCACAAAACAAAAGATTACAATGCAGTACAACATGATTAATAATAAAATGTTGTAATACAAAAATAGTAGAAATGCGTTAAAATGTAATATTGGAAATTATCGGTATCGTTTTTTTTATTATCAGTATCGTTTTTTTTTTTGTTTGTTTTTTGTTTTTTAATTAAATCCACATAAAAAACACAAGATACACTTACAATTAGTGCACCAAACCAAAGGGGTTGTTTCTTTCTGTTATTAATATTCTGGTTCCTACATTATATATCAGGGGTCACCAACCTTTTTGAAAGCAAAAGCTACTTCTTGGGTACTGATTAATGCGAAGGGCTACCAGTTTGATACACACTTAAATAAATTGCCAGAAATAGCCAATTTGTTCAATTTACCTTTAACTCTATGCTATTATTAAAACTAGCTAATTCGAATCTTTTTGAAAAAATTAAAAAAATAATTTATGGAACATCATTAGTATTTTTTCCTGATTAAGATTAATTTTAGAATTTTGATGACATATTTTAAATAGGTTAAAATCCAATCTGCACTTTGTTAGAATATATAACAAATTGGACCAAGCTATATTTCTAACAAAGACAAATCATTATTTCTTCTAGATTTTCCAGAACAAAATGTTTTCAAAGAAATTCAAAAGACTTTGAAATAAGATTTAAATTTGATTCTACAGATTTTCTAGAATATTTTTTTTAAAATTTTAATCATAATAAGTTTGAAGAAATATTTCACAAATATTCTTCGTCGAAAAAACAGAAGCTAAAATGAAGAATTAAATTAAAATGTATTTATTATTCTTTACAATAAAAAATAAATTTACTTGAACATTGGTTTAAATTGTCAGGAAAGAAGAGGAAGGAATTTAAAAGGTAAAAAGGTATATGTGTTTAAAAATCCTAAAATCATTTTTAAGGTTGTATTTTTTCTCTAAAATTGTCTTTCTGAAAGTTATAAGAAGCAAAGTAAAAAATAATGAATTTATTTAAACAAGTGAAGACCAAGTCTTTAAAATATTTTCTTGGATTTTCAAATTCTATTTGAGTTTTGTCTCTCTTAGAATTAAAAATGTCGAGCAAAGCGAGACCAGCTTGCTAGTAAATAAATAAAATTTTAAAAAATAGAGGCAGCTCACTGGTAAGTGCTGCTATTTGAGCTATTTTTAGAACAGGCCAGCGGGCTACTCATCTGGTCCTTACGGGCGACCTGGTGCCCGCGGGCACCGCGTTGGTGACCCCTGTTATATATCAATATATATCAATACAGTCTGCAAGGGATACAGTCCGTAAGCACACATGATTGTGCGTGCTGCTGGTCCACTAATAATACTAACCTTTAACAGTTAATTTGACAAATTTTCATTAATTACTAGTTTCTATGTAACTGTTTTTATATTGTTTTGCTTTCTTTTTTATTCAAGAAAATGTTTTTAATTTATTTATCTTATTTTATTTGATCCATTTTTTAAAAAAAGTACCTTATCTTCACCATACCTGGTTGTCCAAATTAGGCATAATAATGTGTTAATTCCACGACTGTATTTATCGGTTGATATCGGTATCGGTTGATATCGGTATCGGTAATTAAAGAGTTGGACAATATCGGCATATCGGATATCGGCAAAAAGCCATTATCGGACATCCCTAAAAAATAGCAACAACAACGGACAAATACATAATAATGTTCATACCAAAGATAAAAAGAGCGATATAAAAATAGATATATATTTTTGCAAAAATAAAACAAAGAACCAATGGCCTATAATTATAGTTTATATAGGAGAGACAAGCCTCTTGTTTGTCATATTACAGAAGTAGTATTACTTTTCTACAGGGGGATAAAAACATGATCTATATGAGGAGTGAGTGCCGTACAATATGAACGAACAAATTATTGTTATGTAAAATATTATGAGCATTTGGCAGTTAAATGGTTGAAATGTTTTTTTAGCAGACAAAATACAATGGTCAATATGTGGCCCGCGAGCCATAGTTTCCACACCCCTAATCTATATGCTGTTCAATCTCAACTCAGTTCTGTAAAATAACAACTTTATCCGAGTAGAATTACAAATTTTATTTTGTAAACATTTTTTTAGGTCTTTCTTTTTGTTAAAATGACGAGGTTTTATTTTGTAACACTTTTGAAAGTATTACAACTGTATTTCTGTCCCAATTATTCATTTATTCTCTTCAATTTCATAAAATTTGAGCGTCAAAATATAATGGCTTTGTTTCTGTAAAAATCACAACACTATTCTCATTTTAAGGCTTTGTTTATGTCAAATTATAATTGGATTTTTGTAATATTATGGCTTTTTTCTGTAAAATTATAATTTGATTAGTGTGATATTATGGCTTTACTGCTTTGATAGTACAACTTTATTTATTCTCATTATATGATGTTCTTCATCTAAATATATATATATATATATATATATATATATATATATATATATATATATATATATATATATATATATATATATATATTGTTCTGATAATTTTATTGATTCACTTTTACTATTTTACCTCTGTAAAAATGCAACGTTGGTCTCATAATATTTTGACTTATAATAATAATAATATTATTAGAATAAAAATTAACTTCATGTAAATTTACTACTTTAGACTTGTAACATGTGTCTGTCATTTTCTATCTTTTTTGGTAAAACCATGATTTAAGTTTCTCAAAAATTACAACTTTATCCTCATAAAATTGTTTCCAAATACACAGGACAAGATGTTAAAATCCAGAGTGCCACCTCTTACCTCCCGTGTTGAAGACTTAAAGACTCTGACTTATTATCTATGTTGCTGCAGGCTGGACAGACACATTATTAGGGTTGTCAAGTGGGCTCCTACTCTCATGGACGTTTCGCTGACTTGGCCCACGACGCCTCAAGTAGATTCAGCGGTGCATTCTGGTGTCCCAGAAGCACCCCCCCCCCCCCACTGCATCTGCCCAGCTGCTTTATTTTGGAGACCAGTTGGGGTCTTTCCTCTTTAGCCAGAGCCACTGGCTGCTCCACTCTGCCACCCGCGATGTTTCCTTTATGGCCTGACGTAGAGCTTGACTGCCAACTCCCACGTCCCTCATCAGCCTTATTGTTGATGTTGCCACAAAGCCCCGACATCCAACTTCTACAGGGCAGACTTCGCCGCTCAGCCTCTGCAGCTAGCTCTGCATACGGGAGCTTTTTCCACTCAAAAGTTTCCTCCACCGCATCCTCCCAAGGGACTGTGAGTTCAACAAAGTACACGATGTGCTGGGAGTTGGACCACCGGACTAGGTCAGGCCGCAAGTTAGTAATTGCTATCTCTGGTGGAACAGTGAGTTTCTTATACACGTCCACCAGCATCTGCCAGTCCCGGGTTACCTCCAGCTGTCCCAACCTGGGCCTTGATGGTGTCTTTCGTTGCCTCTGTTCCCCCTCGCTAATAAAGGCAACTGGCATATTCAGGTTGGGTGTCCTGGGTGGCAAGGAGTTGTTGGTTGTTGGTTGTTGGTTGTTCTCCTGCTTTCCAGGGTTGCTGCCAAGCATTTGAGTACTTTGTTGTGTCTCCAGGTGTATCGTCCTTGGGAGAGGCTCACTTTACACCCAGTGAGGATGTGTCTGAGTGCAGCTGGTGTTGAGCACAGGGGGCATGATGGATCTTCACCCAGCCATTGGTTGACGTTTTTAGGGGTGGGAAGGACATCATAGGTTGCTCGAAGTAGGAAACTTACCCTACTCGATTCCATCTCCCATATATCTCTCTAGCTTGTGCCACAGCCTTGGCATATCTATTCGACTCTTCCTGTCGACGGACCTCGGCCACTAGCAGCTTGCACCGCTCAGCAGAGGTTGCCTTGTTCCAGGAAGATTGTGTCTCTCCAAGTCCCAAACCGGCTCTTCCATGTTGGACTTGGCCCACAATGTCAGCGTGGTGGAGAGCAGATTTTGCCTACTGTACTGCATTCTTAGCTGACCACTTCTTCCCTGCTGTCAGATTTGGGGATGCAGCTCGGACCACAGTATCCTTCGACTCTGTTAGGGTCATCTCGAGCCTCACTTTGTAGCATTTGAACTCCTCTGTCAGGCTAGAGAGAGGCAGTTCGAGTAATCCATGACCATACAGGCCGATGCTGCTCAGGCATCGAGGGACACCTAGCCACTTTCTTACATAAGAGCTGATTGTTCTTTCCATTTTCTCCACTCTGGTGAGGGAGATGCCATACATGGTTAGTGACCACATGCCTTGGCAAGGTCTAGGAATATGATGTGGAGATCTCTCCTCTCTTTCTTCGCAGCCTGGATTTCATGCCAGCTAATGCTGGTGTGTTCGAAGCATCCGGAGAACCCTGGGATTCCTGCTTTTTGGACTGAGGTATCCACAAGTCTGTTCTCGTCCAGGCAGTTGGTCATCCTCTGGGCAACTAGGCTGAAGAAAATCTTACCCTCTACATTGAGGAGGCTGATGGGGCGGAACTGGCTGATATCTGTAGATTCCTTCTCCTTGGGAATCAAAACTCCTCCGCCCCTACACCATGCTTTGGGTATGATTCCCTTCTCCCAAGCCACCCTCATTAGCCGCCACAGGAAGCGAAGTACATCAGGGGCACTCTTGTAGAGTCTATACGGAACTCCATTTGGCCATGGGGCTGATGATGCTCTTGCCCGCTTTACTGCTTTCTCCACTTCACTCCACTTTGGGGGGGCTAATGTCCAACTGGTGTTGTGGTTGTTCAATTGGTGGGATGTCTGATGGAATAGCTGTCTGCATGTTCTTCTTGTCATCCACAAACATTTCTTCCAGATGTTTCTCCAGCTCCTGCTTAGACGTTTTAGGTTTCCCCCCTTTTCTTCAGTGAAAAGTGATTTCACAAATTTAAAGGGGTCCTTGAAAAAACTTGATCTTGCACGTTCTTTCTTTTTCCGCTGTTTTCGCAGGTTTTCTGCTCATCTCAGGGTTGTTAACCAGCTTTTGATGTTTCCCTGGAGATTGTTAATGCCTTCTTTCTCGCTGTCTGAAGCCTTCCTCCACTTCTTCTTAAGGTGTCTTCTCTCTCGAATCAGGCATTCTATCTCCTGCTGCCGTCTGGACTTGCATTGTGGTGCTACTACCTTTGCCGTTTTGACTCTTGCTCCATATCGTTCTGCCCCATAGTTGTAGATGATGTCTCCCATCTTGTCAAGCTTTCTTTCGACTGTGCCCTTTAGTCCATGTAGGATGCTGATTAGGTCTGAGTTTATGATTGTCCATTATTCTTTTCGGAGGCGCCGGGCCATTTCACCCGAGGTTTGCTTCCGCTGATCTTCTTTTCCACTGCAGGTTTCCTTGGCTGGATGAGCTCTGCACCTTCCTGTGCATCTGTCAATGTGCTTGAGTTTCGTTCCTCAGTGCGGCTGATGTCCTGCAAGCTTTGGTGAGACTCCAGTTGCTGGACTTCCTTCGACTGATTTGATTGACTTCTCAAGAAGTACTTATCAATGCAAGACCCTTGTTTTCCTTCTCTCATGCACCCATTCTTTCCTTGATGTATTTTCAAGCCCCGTGAAGATGTTATTTTCTTCCAACCACACAAACAGACCTGGAGCCTTTTCTCCAATGTTGATGATAATGCTGTGCCTGGTTTTTGTTCAGTGCTAGTCTTCCTCGTAGTCAATTCCATCCCTGGGTCTAAAACCATGGTATTCTTTGATGAGTCGTCTTTTGCCCTCGCTCTCGCAGACTCTAGGGGTGTTCTCTCTTTAGTTGAGTCCGTAGCAATTGGTGGGTGTCTTCAAAATACTTACTGGATCCTGTCGACATGGGTAGATAGCCCACGCCTGCCCCAGTGGGATCTATTTCCTCCTGTCAGCTGTCTTTTCAGCAGTCACATGGTCTTTCCCTTGTTGTCAGCCACTCTATTCACGGCAGTCACTGGATGACTCCAGGGGGAATGTTTCCAAATACACAGGACAAGATGTTAAAATCCAGAGTGCCACCTCTTACCTCCCGTGTTGAAGACTTAATTGCCACAAAAATGACAACTTGTATCTGATAGTATTTAATGCTGTCAAAGTTAATATTTTAAAATGCAGATTAATTGCGCTAACTATTTTGAGTGCACATTCCCATTTATATTAACCGCGGATGCAAATAATTTACTGAGCCTAAACACAATTAATCGAAATTAAAAAGTGTGGTTAATTTGATTTTAAAAAAATTTAATCGGTACAAAAGCGGTAGAAAATGGATAGATGGATGGTCAACTTTAGTCCGGTAAAATTGCAACTCTAATTCTGGAAAAATAATTACTTTATTTCTATAATAATATGACTTTATTATTGCATCATTACAATTTAAGTCTAATAAAATTTTAACTAACTGTCATAGAATTGCTTCAATTTATTTTTTTCTGGTAATTGCAACTGCATCTTGTAATATTATAGCTTAATTATTTCTTTTTAAATACAATTTTCGGAAAATTACATTTTCAGTCGGGTAAAATTACAAGGTTAGTTTTTAGGTTCGTAAAATTGCAACTTGAATTTTCACAAAAATGACACAAATATTTATTTCGTTGCTTCGAGTGAGTGCAATCATTAGAATGATACATTTTGTCAATGAATCTATTTTCTGTGATGTTCGCAGGCTGCAGAGGCATCATGTCGTCAACCCTTCTCTTATTAGGCCTTCTTACTATGCCAGGATTCATCACAGCCCCCTCAACGACAACGGCCAACACTCAGTCCACCGCTTCCTCTACGTCTATAGGTACACCAATGTCCTCCGCCAGCATGTCTTCCTCCACAGTCCCTACCGGAGTCCCCATGTCCAACACCCCCACCCTCCAGATCTCCTCAAGCGCAGCTTTAATACCCACAGGCTCTTCATCAAGCACACCCTTATCCACAGTTTCGGTAACAACCCCCACCATGCAGTGGTCCACCATGACCACCAACCCTGCAAGCGGAGCACCCACTACCACTGCAGCTGCCACCCAGGCCACGGCAGGCACAACCTTATCCACAGAGTCAGCAGCCAGCACCATGATGTGGTCTGCCAGTAGCACCAGCCTTGTAAGTGGTGGACCAACAACCACTGCTGCTGCCACCCAAACCCCCACAAGCTCGGGCACAGCAACCGGCACCATGCAGCCAGTGACCGGAGGAACAACCGCTGCTGGTTCTACACTTATGGCATCTGTTAGCTCAGTCAGCGCTCCTGACACAGGAACCAACTCTGCCTCCTCCACAGCCACACCCATGTCCACAGCGACCATGAAGACCACCGCTTCACAGACCTCCGTGAGTTCAAGCACTGGCTCTTCGACCTCCATGCCAACCACGACCACAACCTTATCCACAGGGTCAGCAGCCAGCACCATGATGTGGTCTGCCAGTAGCACCAGCCTTGTAAGTGGTGGACCAACAACCACTGCTGCTGCCACCCAAACCCCCACAAGCTCGGGCACAGCAACCGGCACCATGCAGCCAGTGACCGGAGGAACAACCGCTGCTGGTTCTACACTTATGGCATCTGTTAGCTCAGTCAGCGCTCCTGACACAGGAACCAACTCTGCCTCCTCCACAGCCACACCCATGTCCACAGCAACCATGAAGACCACCGCTTCACAGACCTCCGTGAGTTCAAGCACTGGCTCTTCGACCTCCATGCCAACCACGACCACAACCTTATCCACAGGGTCAGCAGCCAGCACCATGACGTGGTCCATTGGTAGCACCAGCTTTGCAAGTGGGGTACCAACAACCACTGCCGCTGCCACCCAGTCCCTCACAAGCTCACCCTTATCTACAGGTTCAGTAACAACCCCCACCATGCAGTGGTCCACCACCACCACCACCAACCCTGCAAGCGGGGCACCCACCACCACAGCATCTGCCGGCCAGGCCACCACAGGCACAACCTTATCCACAGGGTCAGCAGCCAGCACCATGATGTGGTCCACCAGTAGCACCGGTCTT
Organism: Entelurus aequoreus; assembly: GCF_033978785.1. Classification (NCBI taxonomy): domain Eukaryota; kingdom Metazoa; phylum Chordata; class Actinopteri; order Syngnathiformes; family Syngnathidae; genus Entelurus; species Entelurus aequoreus. The sequence goes on along the minus strand of NC_084741.1, from coordinate 6,831,705 downwards.
GCAAGTGGTGGACCAACAACCACTGCTGCTGCCACCCAGACCCCCACAAGCTCACCCTTATCCACAGGCACAGCAACCGGCACAATGAAGCCAGTGACCGGGGGAACAACTGCTGCTGGTTCTACACTTACGCCATCTGTTAGCTCAGTCAGTACTCCTAACATAGGCACCAACTCTGCCTCCTCCACAGCCACACCCATGTCCACAGCAACCATGACGACCACCGCTTCACAGACCTCTGTGAGTTCAAGCAGTGGCTCTTCGGCCTCCATGACTACCACCACCACAACCTTATCCACAGGGTCAGCAGCCAGCACCATGACGTGGTCCATTGGTAGCACCAGCCTTGCAAGTGGGGTACCAACAACCACTGCTGCTGCCACCCAGTCCCTCACAAGCTCACCCTTATCTACAGGTTCAGTAACAACCCCCACCATGCAGTGGTCCACCACCACCACCAACCCTGCAAGCGGGGCACCCACCACCACTGCATCTGCCGGCCAGGCCACCACAGGCACAACCTTATCCACAGGGTCAGCAGCCAGCACCATGATGTGGTCCACCAGTAGCACCGGTCTTGCAAGTGGTGGACCAACAACCACTGCTGCTGCCACCCAGACCCCCACAAGCTCACCCTTATCCACAGGCACATTAACCGGCACAACGAAGCCAGTGACCGGGGGAACAACTGCTGCTGGTTCTACACTTACGCCATCTGTTAGCTCAGTCAGTGCTCCTAACACAGGAACCAACTCTGCCTCCTCCACAGCCACGTCCATGTCCGCGACGTCCATGTCCACCATGACCATGACGACCACCGCTTCACAGACCTCCGTTAGTTCGAGTACTGGCTCCTCGACTTCCATGACGACCGCAACCTCTGCTGGTATGTTTTGTTTCACAAGTCAACACAATCCATTCCATGACACTAGTTGACTTCCAAGTTGTTCTAACTTCAAAACGAGTAAATGATGGGCATTGATTTGTTCCAAGCTCATAAAACCTTTCATCATTAAGGCAATGCTTTAAATCACAATTCTGCCAATACTTTAGAAACATTGCGTTTTAGAAACATTGTGTTTATTTTAAAAAAATCATTGTTTTTAAATAAATCTAAGTATTTTAAATTAAGTACTATATATAGAGAGAGAGGAGACAGACAGACAAACGCATTGAGTACACTGAGATATGTAAGACCATAAGATTTAGAATGGCACAAGAAATCTCAGACTTTAAAGGCCTACTGAAATGAAAAAATGTTTATTTAAACGGGGATAGCAGATCCATTCTATGTGTCATACTTGATCATTTCGCGATATTGCCATATTTTTGCTGAAAGGATTTAGTATAGAAAAATGATGATAAAGTTCGCAACTTTTGGTCGCTGATAAAAAAAAAGCCTTGCCTATACCGGAAGTAGCGTGACGTCACAGGAGCTAGTATTCCTCACAATTCCCCGTTGTTTACAATGGAGCGAGAGAGATTCGGACCGAGAAAGCGACGATTACCCCATTAATTTGAGCCAGGATGAAAGATTCATGGATGAGGAACGTTAGAGTGAAGGGTGTATCTTTTTTCGCTCTGACCGTAACTTAGGTACAAGCTGGCTCATTGGATTCCACACTCTCTCCTTTTTCTATTGTGGATCACGGATTTGTATTTTAAACCACCTCGGATACTATATCCTCTTGAAAATGAGAGTCGAGAACGCGAAATGGACATTCACAGTGACTTTTATCTTCACGACAATACATCGGTGAAGCTCTTTAGCTACGGAGCTAACGTGATAGCATCAGGCTCAAATGCAGATAGAAACAAAATTTTAAAAAAACCCTGACTGGAAGGATAGACAGAAGATAAACAATACTATTAAACCATGTACATGTAACTACACGGTTAATAATTTCCAGCTTGGCGAAGCTTAACAATTGAAGCTAACTTAGCTACGGAGTGGCGGCGGGCGTTGTAGCTTTCGACGACACCCCGGCCGCCATCAGAGTCGGCAAGAAACATATATTTCCCCAAAGTTACGTACGTGGCATGCACATAGCGACATGCACGTACGGGCAAGCGATCAAATGTTTGGAAGCCAAAGCTGTACTCACGGTAGCGCGTCTGCTATCCAGCTCAAACACAACACAACCTCCTGGTTGTGTTGCTGTAGTCCGCCGCTAATACACCGATTCTTCTTTGCAGTCTCCATTGTCCATTAAACAAATTGCAAAAGATTCACCAACACAGATGTCCAGAATACTGTGGAATTTTGAGATGAAAACAGAGCAGTTTGTATGGTGACACATTGGGTCCGAATACTTCCGTTGCGTCATCATACATAGACGTTTTCAAGCGGAAGTTTCCCGGGAAATTTAAAATGTCGCTTTATAAGTTAACCCGGCCGTATTGGCATGTGTTGCAATGTTAAGATTTCATCATTGATATATAAACTATCAGACTGCGTGGTCGCTAGTAGTGGCTTTCAGTAGGCCTTTAATGAACTAGAGATACTAAGAGCCCTCAAAAGAAAACAAAGGTATAGTATGCCCAGGCCTGGCCCTAACCAATCTGGCGCCCTAGGCAAGATTTTAGGTGGCGCCCCCCCCCACATCGGCAGTGAAGTGTATATACTCACAAAAAACCAAATAGCTTTGTCTTTGACCTTTTTTTTTACTTAAAGAAAGCAAATTAACAATCAGAATAGTTAACAAGATTAAAAAAAATATGGATAAATAAATGAATACAAAAAATAAAAAATGAATATATGAAATACAATATTTTTTACATACATAAACACAACATAAAACGTGTCAACAAGTTGCATAAAATAAATTAAAAGTACAATATAAATAAGGCACTGCACAAAACAAGTTATCAAACCAGTATGACTTTAACAACTATATTACAAAAAAAGGGGATCCTACAGAGTTCTCTATATGTGCTTTTTAATATTGCATTAACTAGAATGACTTACAAATGACTGTACACCAGGGAGTACTGTAATTACCTAACGTTACATTATTATTTTCCATAACAATTTAGCCCCCTCCACAATATTAACCCGACGTTAAAACAGAACTAGCTATTTATTGATTAGCAATTGCCGAATCATGTAACATTAGCTTAAAAGCCAGGTTACTATCACATTCTGTAACAGACAAATAATTTCATGTAGGCTAACCGTTAGCCTACGTGAAATTATTTGTCTGTTAGACGTTAGCCGCTAACGTTACCTACCTGCTACCTCTGTCTTTTTCTCGTTTCTCCTCTTCTTTTCTCTTTTTTCTTCCCTGGGCACCTGACAGTTTTGGCCGTTTTGACATCTTGTGTTGATTTTTTTATGTGGTGACGTCCAAAAAGAGTCATGATACGGGAAGGGAGGGGGCGCACCGTGCCGGGGGAGGGGGGGCATAATGTTGTTACAAATAATATTTCTATTAAATAGGCTTTACTTTGCATTTTAATTAACGTGGGATTATTTTATGTATTTAGAAATAATAGTACCAACTTTTTTTTATTTTTTTTTTATTTTTTCCCTCCAACATTTGTGGCACTGGCGTGGCGCCCCCTGATGAACGGCGCCCTTAGCATTTGCCTATACAGCCTATGCCACGGGCCGGCCCTGAGTATGCCCAAAGAAAACTGTACCTTGGTAAGAATAATATAATTTACCTTAAGAAGAAGATGGGATTCCCATTCATGACCTAAAAAGAATCATAGCAAGATGCAAAGAGAATCAGTGTCAGAATAGTTTTATTGCCATTGTTTGAGAACGAGTTTCACAAACCAGGAATTTATCTTGGTGCAATCGTGCAACATAAAACACATATAACACAGAATAGGTAATAGGTAACGAATAATAAAGATGAGCTGTAACTAAGCTATCAGATCTTGTTATTGTTCATGTTCTGATCAGGCGGGCCGGTTCTACGATCGGAATAAAACTGGACTCACTGGTGACGGTGGCAGATAAGGGGACTGTGGAAAAACTAGTGAGCATCCTGGATGATGCCAGTCACCCTTTGTATACCATTATCAGTAGCCAGAGGAGCCTGTTCAGTGCTAGACTGCTTCTTCTCAAGTGCAGGACTAATAGACTCAAAAACTGCTCTCAGGGGGGAGGGGGGGGTACTAGGATGACAGGGGATGCAAAACAATAACAGTGCAATACTTTTTCATAACACGGTCACTACTGCCTAGTTTCTCTTGTTATACTCTTATTTTACTGTTATATTTGTATTCTCATTGTTGCTTTTTATTTTTATTCTTATTGTAATATTTTTCTATTGTGTTTCCACTTACACCCCCATTATTTACTTTTGAATTTTTAAATTCGATCTCAATTCTGTACACTGCTGCTGGAATTTGAATTTTCCTGAAGGAATCAATAAAGTACTATCCATCTATCTATCTATCTATCTATCTATCTATATATCTATCTATCTATGTGTCTGATTGCCGAGGGGAAAAAACTGTTCAGAGTCCTATGCAAACCCCTATGCCAAAAAACAATCAGGACAAACTTAGACTATAGTACCGAATATAATTAATTAGTACCACGGTACTATAGTAGTACCGGTATATCGTACAACTCTAATATATACATTATATATGTATTTATACAGTGTACATATATGTATCAATCAATCAATCAATCAATCAATGTTTATTTATATAGCCCTAAATCACAAGTGTCTCAAAGGGCTGTACAAGCCACAACGACATCCTCGGTACAGAGCCCACATACGGGCAAGGAAAAACTCACCCCAGTGGGACGTCGGTGAATGACTATGAGAAACCTTGGAGAGGACCTTGTATGTATACATGTATATGTATATACATATATATATTTTTGTTGCTGTTGTTTTTTATCCCAAAATATATATATATATATATATATATATATACTACCGTTCAAAAGTTTGGGGTCACCCAAACAATTTAGTGGAATAGCCTTCATTTCTAAGAACAAGAATAGACTGTCGAGTTTCAGATGAAAGTTCTCTTTTTCTGGCCATTTTGAGCGTTTAATTGACCCCACAAATGTGATGCTCCAGAAACTCAATCTGCTCAAAGGAAGGTCCGTTTTGTAGCTTCTGTAACGAGCTAAAGTGTTTTCAGATGTGTGAACATGATTGCACAAGGGTTTTCTAATCATCAATTAGCCTTCTGAGCCAATGAGCAAACACATTGTACCATTAGAACACTGGAGTGATAGTTGCTGGAAATGGGCCTCTATACACCTATGTAGATATTGCACCAAAAAAGCAGACATTTGCAGCTAGAATAGTCATTTACCACATTAGCAATGTATAGAGTGTATTTCTTTCAAGTTAAGACTAGTTTGAAGTTATCTTCATTGAAAAGTACAGTGCTTTTCCTTCAAAAAAAAAAAAAAATATATATATATATATATATATATATATATATATATATATATATATATATATATATATATATATATATATATATATATATATATATATATATATATATATATATATATATATATATATATATATAATCTTCCTTAATGCCTTCACTGACTCCTTTCTGTGATGGTGTCATCTAAAAACGAAAACAAAAGTAAAACACACAGTTTGTTCTTTAGATAACGGTTTGAGCTTTGTTTGACTATTAAAGCAATTTTTTTGTGGAGGAATTTCAAATTGTATAACTTTTTTTACTTGCAGTGATATCATTCATGTTGCAGCTCTTTTGTTATCAATCAAACAAATAATACCTGTCTCTCTTCACCCCACAGGTAGCATGCCGACAACTGCAATGAGCATGGCGAGTTACTTGCAAAATACACTGTTCTGTACCGTATGTACATTACGGTATACATTTAATCATTTTTTCTTGCTTTCCCAAATGCAGCTATACTGTCCCGAATTCTCGTGCAACTACTCAGACTGCAACGCCATGTACGGCAGTCAAAATGCAACGCAATGTGCCGCTGGTCAGTGGTGTAAGGTAAGCAGGCCAAATACTTCTGTATGTCCAATTAGTGTATCTTCACCACGAAACGCCCCCCCAGCCACTAAAATAGGCAAAAAATATATATTTCTCAGCTGTGGTCCGTACGGGCCGTAGCAGTACTCAGTTGCAATACACTTTTCCTCCACTTGTGGCAGTAATGACAATATCAAACAAAGAAGAAGTCTGGAGCTGAAGTTATTGGGAAGTTTGTTAGTCGCTAAAATTATGACTAAAATGGTGACACTGTATATTCATTTGCACTTTTATTTTACTGACCGTTCATTTAAGAAACACGTATAATATGTTCTATTGTTTAAATAGAATGTATTTATTTCATCAGTTTTTATGAGTCCCTTTTTTCTTAGTATATTTGATTAGTATTTATTTTTTTAATCAGCCTGACATAAGCCTTGATTTCCTATCATTTGACATGGTTTATCCTGTTAAACTGTAAGTACACGGCAAAAAGTCAGTGTTCAAAAACAAGAAAAAAAATTACAAAAATGAGGGGTATTTTATTTGAACTAAGCAAAATTATCTGCCAATAGAACAAGAAAATTTGGCTTGTCAAGACTTTCCAAAACAAGTCAAATTAGCTAACCTCAATGGACCCAAAAATACCTTAAAATAAGTATATTCTCACTAATAACAAGTGCACTTTTCCGGGTAGAAAAAAAAAAGAGACCTTTTTGCTCAATATGTTGAAAAATATTCTTAAATGAAGTAAACGCTAGTGCCATTATCTTGACATAATGATATGCGCTCGGCATTACATTTCTTGAAACCAGCAAACTTATACTAAAAACTAATTTATTGTTCTTAATGGAAAGGCAACAAGGCAAGCGCTTGTTACTCTCGGGGTCTCCTAGCAGCTCAGGCAAATCATATGGTCTAAAAATGCATTTTTCCATGGATAACATGACATCATCGCGCCAAGTGCGTGCTCTTTCAGTCAATTAGTGTGCATATATACAGCCCGGCCCCCGGCCAACATTTTTTGAAATTATAATTTTGAAGAATTTATCTGAATGTGCATGAACTATCTCTGTTCAAAATTGTTTGAAATGTCAAATGTTTGAATATTAACTGTCAGTTTACTGTACTGTGCCAACTGTACTACTATATGAGTATGTGTTTTCTATTGTTTCATTGAAAATAACACAGCAAAGTCCATTTGGCTGTCATCTGTTTTAATTATGAGACACAATTTTGTCAAAATCATGATTTTTTTTGTCATGCTTGAAATAAGAAATTATTACTTTAAAAAAAGTAGTTTTATACTTGTGAGTGTTGATGACACAGCTTTGCAACAGTTGATTTTCTAGTTCCAAGCATGTTTTACTCAATATAGCTCATCAAATCTCAGCAACAAGTTGTAATATCTTACTGAGATCATTTAGGACCAAAACACTTAAAACAAGTAAAACACTCTAACATAAAATCTGCTTAGTGAGAAGAATTATCTTTTGTCAGACAGAAAATAAGCAAATATCACCCTTATTTGAGATATTTCATCTTACTTAGATTTCAGTTTTTGCAGTGTAGGTTAAATATAATTTTTGAATAAAATGAATGAGTAAGATTACTAATTCAGTGTTAATATTTTAGTGAGTGGAAAAGTTGGGTTCCCAGCTCAAAAAAGTTAAGAACCCCATGTGCTAAATGATGTACTGATATGTAAAGATACAGGAGTTTTTTAATTTTTTTTTATTTTATTTTATTTTTTTATTTTTATTTTTATTTTTATTTTTTTATTTTTTTATGTCCTGCCCAGCTTCTCAGGCAAATCATATAGTTGATGTAGATGCCCATATCGGCTGTTCAGATTTACTTTACAAAAGAGAAGTGTAGGATACTTCTCTTGTTGCCTTATTTGTATTTTGACTTTATTAAATGTATTTATATTATCATTTGGTGCAGCCGGGCCGGAGCAGGAGGGGATAGAAAGAGAGAAAAAGGAAGACAGAGGGGGGAATTGTGGGGACAAGAGGGGGATTAGACAGAGAGACAAAAACAACAACAGCAAACACAACAACAGAGCAACATCAGCAAATACGACATGTACAAATATGATGGTAAAAGTAATAGCAAATAAGCAGTTAGCGAAAATAAAATATAATACAGAAATGATAATGAGCATTATTACACTAAGAATGGAGCAATATGAATACCAATAGAAATAGTGCTATTGATAATAAACAATACCAACACTTTACCTTTATTATCAACAATAAAATTGTTCAAATGCAACAATACAAATACGTAATGATAACTTGAGATACGAAAGAATGCAGAAAAATGGAGGGGAAGAAAGAGAAGCAACCTACATTAACCTTGTAGATTGTTATGGTAACAATAGGTTAAGCTTTGTCAGTGTGCCATGTGTTATACCCAGTTAGATACAGGAGTTCAAAACACACAGAAAGACAATCTCCCATTAACCCTCTGAGGACATTTGATTATAATGATCATAAAGTCAAACATAGATAAAAGTCCTGAACTTTTTTAATGGCGAAAAAACTTTTTTTTAACTTTTTGGTGGTGCTCAGATTTCTCCCGAAACGTCAGTCCTAACCAAAAAACATCAAACCTATTTTTTTTAACATTTTGAAGGCTTTTGATCAGATAATGCCGCAGGTTGAAATCCGTAAAATAACTCGTGAAAATAGTTCTTTGAAAACTGCGACATTTGATCAAAATAAAATCAAAGGGTTAAAATAACGACAAAATCATTACATGTTTGGTACTTGTGTTCAGAGCTAAAGTTGATTGAGAGATTGTTTTATGCCCTTAAAAAAATGAGGGACTGTTGTCTATGGTTGAGCTTGTTGTGACCCCAGGATGCAGAGATACATTGTGACGTGCAGGCAAAAGAGTTTCTTTTAACTGAGGGAAAATAACAAAAGGAGTCTGGTGCAGAGTACGCGATAGCAGCAAGGCAAACAGTGACACAATACAATAATCCAGCAGCGGTTAGGAGCAACAAAGTAGAAATAGACTTGATCAAACAATAGAAATCAGGTGTGCTGGGTGGAAACTAAGCAGAAAGGGAAGGTGCAGCAAAACAAGGAGTCTAACAGGAAGTAATACTAAAACAAGAGTACCGGGACAGGTAAGGATACCGGACACAGGGTAGTGTCGATTAACAGCCAGTGTATCATACACCTGTGAAAGAAATCCAACATGAAAAAACATTTTTGAAATAAATCATGTATAATGGAGTAACACAACAAAAATGATGGCCAAAATGCAGCAATAATTTACTGAAAGGTGACAAAGTTCAGCCTGGGATTAATAGAAGTTGTATTTAATCACTAGACTTAGACGTCCTTTTTATTGTCATGCAAATTTGAACTTTACAGTCAGGGCCGGCCCGCGGCATAGGCCGTATAGGCAAATGCTAAGGGCGCCGTCCATCAGGGGGCGCCACGCCAGGGCCACGAATGTTGGAGGAAAAAAAAAGTTGGTACTATTATTTCTAAATACAAAAAATAATCCCACGTTAATTAAAATGCAGAGTAAAGCCTATTTAATAGAAATATTATTTGTTACAACATTACGCCCCCCCCCCCCCCCCTCCCCCCGCACGGTGCGCCCCCTCCCTTCCCGTATCATGACTCTTTTTGGACGTCACCACATCAAAACATCAACACAAGATGTCAAAACGGCCAAAACTGTCAGGTGCCCAGGGAAGAAAAAAAAAATGGATACTTACTAATTAATAATAACAGTTTTGTTTTAAATGTCCATCCATCCATTTTACAATATAATTACAACACTTTATGTACATATTTATATACAGATTTGAACAATAAGTTATTCACTGAAATATATTTATTAATTGTGGTTCTTACAAAACATAAAACTTATAAAATATAAAAGCTAAAATGTCTCTTAAAGCTCTGCCCCTTTAATTAGTGCATACTAAATAATTTAACTTTAGCCGACTACTACAACCATATTATTTACCAGCAACATAAAGTGAAACAGAGGCAGAGGTGTCCTGCCACAGTCAGTAACAAATAAACAGAAAACAGTAGTGGTCAAATACAAATAAGGCAACAAGAGAAGTATCCTACACTTCTCTTTTGTAAAGTAAATCTGAACAGCCTATATGGGCATCTACATCTACTATATGATTTGCCTGAGAAGCTGGACGGGACAAAAAAAAAATGTATTTTTATTTTTTATTTTATTTGTGGCGGACGTAATTCTTTCGTGGCGGGCCGCCACAAATAAATGAATGTGTGGGAAACACTGCACTCCTAATCGCTAAATCCCATGAAATCTTATACGTCTAGTCCAGGGGTCGGCAACCCAAAATGTTGAGAGAGCCATATTGGACCAAAAATACAAAAACAAATCTGTCTGGAGCCGCAAAAAATTAAAGCCATTTTACATACAGATAGTGTGTCATGAGATACAAATTGAATTAAGAGGACTTAAAGGAAACTAAATTAGCTCAAATATAGCTACAAATGAGGCATAATGATGCAATATGTATATATAGCTAGCCTAAATAGCATGTTAGCATCGATTAGCTTGCAGTCAAGCAGTGACTAAATATGCCTGATTAGCACTCCACACAAGTCAATAACGTCGCCAAAACTCACCTCTGTGCATTCACGCACAACGTTAAAAGTTTGGTGGACAAAATGAAACAGAAAAAGAAGTGGCATAATGATAAAACACGTCCTAGAAAGTCGGAGAAAGTTAAACATTATAAACAAACTACGGTGAGTTCAATGACCGCCGAAATTAGTAGGACAAAACAGCGCTCGCCAAATCCTCTCATCAGTGAAGCATGTTTAATATAAACAGTGTGATTTATAGGAGCCGCAAAAAATTAAAGCCATTTTACATACAGATAGTGTGTCATGAGATACAAATTGAATTAAGAGGACTTAAAGGAAACTAAATGAGCTCAAATATAGCTACAAATGAGGCATAATGATGCAATATGTACATATAGCTAGCCTAAATAGCATGTTAGCATCGATTAGCTTGCAGTCTAGCAGTGACTAAATATGTCTGATTAGCACTCCACACAAGTCAATAACATCGACAAAACTCACCTTTGTGCATTCACGCACAACGTTAAAAGTTTGGTGGACAAAATGAGACAGAAAAAGAAGTGGCATAATGATAAAACACGTCCTAGAAAGTCGGAGAAAGTTATACATTATAAACAAACTACGGTGAGTTCAATGACCGCCAAAATTAGTAGGACAAAACAGCGCTCGCCAAATCCTCTCATCAGTGAAGCATGTTTAATATAAACAGTGTGATTTATAACAATTAGGGAGGTTTGTGTCATGTTTGTCCTTCTACAGAAACCAAATTAAAACAAAAAATATATTTTTTTCCCCTCCTCTTTTTCCATTTTTCATACATTTTTGAAAAAGCTCCAGAGAGCCACTAGGGCGGCGCTAGAGCCGCGGGTTGCCGACCCCCGGTCTAGTCTCTTACGTGAATGGGCTAAATAATATGATTTGATATTTTACGGTAATGTGTTAATAATTTCACACATAAGTCGCTCCTGAGTTTACAAACTATGAAAAAAACTGCCACTTATAGTCCGAAAAATATGGTAATTAATACCGAATTCCAGAGGCAAATTCATACATTATTCACTGTTACAAGTGGCCCTCTGATGGCAGGCATAACTGCCATGTGGCCCTCAATGAAAACCAGTTTGACATCCCTGAACTAATATGAACACGAGGGTCATTTTTCTCAGGTTAGGTATTTTCTTGTATGACACGCTGAGATTGATGTGTTACCCAGCTGTGCAAGATGGACATGTACTACTACATGGCGAGCTGCAGCGACTCCTGCGGCCGCCTCTGCTCCAACGACTCCTGGACCAACTGCACCGTGGATTGCTGCAATGGAACCAACTGCCTCAACGACACCTTTGCGTCCATGATGATGACGATGATGTCCACAGGTACACAACACGTCTTCTCCGGGCGGTAAGTCATTGTTTGATCTTTTTTTTTTTGGCCCCGGCAGCTGCTCCAACCACCGCACCCGTCACCACGGCCGTGGTCACCCCGCCGCTAACAACAGCAGATGACGTAAGGACTCGACACGTTTCCACTGTACTAACCACCTCTGTAGTCCATGGGAGGGTCACTGTTTCACCTGGGAAATGGTGAATGGTGTGTATTTATACACGGCTTTACTATACCTGCATGTGACCTTACCCACAGTGCTTTGCTTTATACGTCACATTCACACACTGATGGCGGAAGCTGCCATGCAAGGCGCTAACCACTAGGGGTGTGTAAAAATGTTCTGAATGAATTGCGATTCTTATTTGCAACGATTCTTAATCGATATAAAAAATATTTTTTTTATCTATTTATTTTATTTTAATTTTAATTTGTCCTGTCCAGCCACTCAGGCAAATCAGTGTTTTGATATCATATTTTATCAAATTAGCCAGACCTGGATACAGTGTTTTCATAATAAATTATATCAAATTAGCCAGACCTGGATCAGTGTTTTGATATCAAACGAGCAAGACCCGGATCAGTGTTTTGATATCAAATTAGCCAGACCTGGATCAGTGTTTTGATACCAAATGATATCAAATTAGGGAGACCTGAATAAGTGTTTTGATATCAAATTAGCGAGACCTGGATCACTGTTTTGATATCAAATTAGCCAGACCTGGATCACTGTTTTGATATCAAATTAGCCAGACCTGGATCACTGTTTTGATACCAAATGATATCAAACTAGCAAGACCCGGATCAGTGTTTTGATATCAAATTAGCGAGATGTGGATCAGTGTTTTGATACCAAATGATATCAAATTAGCAAGACCTGGATCAGTGTTTTGATATCAAATTAGCCAGACCTGGATCAGTGTTTTGATATGAAATAAACCAGACCTGGATCAGTGTTTTGATATCAAATTAGCAAGACCTGGATCAGTGTTTTGATATCAATTTAGCCAGACCTTGGATCAGTGTTTTGATATCAAATTAGCCAGACCTGGATCAGTGTTTTGATATCAAATTAGCAAGACCTGGTTTAGTGTTTTGATATCAAATTAGCCAGACCTGCATCAGTGTTTTGATATCAAATGACATCAAATTAGCCAGACCTGATCAGTGTTTTAATACCAAATGATATCAAACTAGCAAGACCCGGATCAGTGTTTTGATATCAAATTAGCCAGACCTGGATCAGTGTTTTGATACCAAATTATATCAATTCAGCAAGACTTGGATCAGGGTTTTGATATGAAATTAGCAAGACCTGGATCAGTGTTTTGATATCAAATTAGCAAGACCTGGATCAGTGTTTTGATATCAAATTAGCCAGACCTGCATCAGTGTTTTGATATCAAATGACATCAAATTAGCCAGACCTGATCAGTGTTTTAATACCAAAATATATCAAACTAGCAAGACCTGGATCAGTGTTTTGATATTAAATTAGCCAGACCTGGATCAGTGTTTTGATACCAAATTATATCAATTTAGCAAGACTTGGATCAG
>NC_084741.1:6810715-6813215 GCF_033978785.1 Entelurus aequoreus | reverse complement strand
GAGTGCTGCAACGCCACCCTCACTTCCTGCCTGTGGCTGAACGGCACCATGAACGTCTTTTCGTCCGCCACCGGAGGTCCTCTCCGTCAAGCGGGACTCGTGACCTTTTTACTCGGCTTTCTGCTCGCTTCCGGGTTCCTGCTGTGAGAAAGCACATCCAAAGTCTTTATTCGTCGCTGATTGTATGTACAGGATGTTTGGAATCACGTTTAAAAAGGGTTGTTTTTTTTGTCTAAAGACCGGTGACAATTTGATTTGAAAATATTCATAGAGAAATGCAGGAATCAGAAGCATGATCACATTACTCAATAACTACTGCAGGTGTGCCTAATAATATTGTGCATTTTTTCATTGTCCTCTCTTAAAGCCATTTGTGAGAATAACGCAGCTGTGACAATATATGATGCACTTTACGCAAGCTGTTACATGTTTGTTTTTTTCTCTAAAAGGAATTTTTAAGATTGTTTAGATTCTAATTCAATTGGTCTATATCGTGCTTTTTTCCCCCCGTTTTTCCTGTGCATTGTGATTACTTTTGTGTCGTTTTTTTAGGCAAACATGTCAAACAAAGCCAATTTAATATATTTTGTGTATTGTAAAAAATGTAATTGTTTCTATAATTAAATAAATCGTACAAATTGCATGCCTGATACAGATAATGTGTTTTATTACCGTGTGCAATTGGGGGTATTATTCATTTAGAATATTAAAAAGGAACACAAAAAAAATAATAATATTGGCCTACATCAGATTTTTAAAAATAAATCAGAGCAAGCTGTTACATGTTTTTTTTTTTCCTCTAAAGGCATTTTTAACATTGTTTAGATTCTAATTCAATCAGTCTGTATCATGCTTCTTATTTTATTTTTATTTTTTTATTTTTTTCATTTTTCCTGTGCATTGTGATTACTTTCGTGTCGTTTTTTTAGGCAAACATGTCAAACAAAGCCAATTTAATATATTTTGTGTATTGTACAAAATGTAATTGTTTCTATAATTAAATAAATCTTACAAATTGCATGCCTGATACAGATAATGTGTTTTATTACCGGGTGCAATTGGGGGTATTATTCATTTAGAATATTAAAAAGGAACACAAAAAAAATAATAATATTGGCCTACATCAGATTAAAACATTTTTTTTAAATAATCAGACTCTATTGTAAACACGCAACCTGTTACATGTTTTTTTTTCTCTAAAGGCATTTTTAAGATTGTTTAGATTGTAATTCAATTCATCTGTATCATGCTTCCTATTTTATTTTATTTGTTTCCTTTTTCCTGTGCATTGTGATTACTTTTGTGTCGTTTTTTTAGGCAAACATGTCAAACAAAGCCAATTTCATATATTTTGTGTATTGTACAAAATGTAATTGTTTCTATAATTAAATAAATCTTACAAATTGCATGCCTGATACAGATAATGTGTTTTATTACCATGTGCAATTGGGGGTATTATTCATTTGGAATAATAAAAAGGAACACAAAAAAAATAATAATATTGGCCTACATCAGATTTAAAAAAATAAATCAGAGCAAGCTGTTACATGTTTGTTTGTTTTTTTCTCTAAAGGCATTTTTAAGATTGTTTAGATTCTAATTCAATTAATCTGTATCATGCTTCTTATTTTATTTAATTTTTTTCCTTTTTCCTGTGCATTGTGATTACTTTTGTGTCGTTTTTTAGGCAAACATGTCAAACAAAGCCAATTTCATATATTTTGTGTATTGTACAAAATGTAATTGTTTCTATAATTAAATAAATATTATAAATTGCATGCCTGATACAGATAATGTGTTTTATTACCGGGTGCAATTGGGGGTATTATTCATTTGGAATATTAAAAAGGAACACAAAAAAAATAATTATATTAGCCTACATCAGATTAAAAAAAATAAATCAGAGCAAGCTGTTACATGTTTTTTTTTTCTCTCCAAAGGCATTTTTAAGATTGTTTAGAGTCTAATTCAATCAGTCTGTATCATGCTTCTTTTCTTCTTTTTTTTTCTTTTTTTTTTTTTTCTTTTTTCCTGTGCATTGTGATTACTTTCGTGTCGTTTTTTTAGGCAAACATGTCAAACAAAGCCAATTTAATATATTTTGTGTATTGTACAAAATATAATTGTTTCTATAACTAAATAAATCGTACAAATTGCATGCCTGATACAGGTAATGTGTTTTATTACCGTGTGCAATTGGGGGTATTATTCATTTGGAATATTAAAAAGGAACACAAAAAAAATAATAATATTGGCCTACATCACATTAAAAAAAAATTAAAAAATAATCAGACTCTATTGTAAACACGCAAGCTGTTACATGTTTTTTTTTTCTCTAAAGGCATTTTTAAGATGGTTTAGATTCTAATTCAATCAGTCTGTATCATGCTTCTTTTCTTCTTTTTTTTCTTTTTTTTTTTTCATTTTTCCTGTGCATTGTGATTACTTTTGTGACGTTTTTTAGGCAAACATGTCAAACAAAGCCAATTTAATATATTTT
>NC_084741.1:6678215-6805715 GCF_033978785.1 Entelurus aequoreus | reverse complement strand
TATATATATATATATATATATATATACATATATATATATATATATATATATATATATATATATATATATATATATATATATATATATATATATATATATATATATATATATATATATATATATATATATATAGCTAGAATTCACTGAAAGTCAAGTATTTCATACATATGTATATATATATATATATATATATATATATATATATATATATATATATATATATATATATATATATATATATGTATATATATATATGTATATATATATATATATATATATATATATATATATATATATATATATATATATATATATATATATATATATATATATATATATATATATATATATATGTCTTAATTAGATTATCCAAAAAATAGTGCTCGATACCGTGGTAGAGCGTAATATGTATGTGTGGGAAAAAATCACAAGACTATTTCATCTCTACAGGCCTGTTTCATGAGGGGTTACCTCAATCCTCAGGAGATTTTCTTATAAAATCTTATAAAATCTCCTGAGGATTGAGGTAACCCCTCATGAAACAGGCCAAGTTTGGGGTCACATTGAAATGTCCTTATTTTGGAAGGAAAAGCACTGTACTTTTCAATGAAGATAACTTGAAACTAGTCTTAACTTGAAAGAAATACACTCTATACATTGCTAATGTGGTAAATGACTATTCTAGCTGCAAATGTCTGATTTTTGGTGCAATATCTACATAGGCCCATTTCCAGCAACTATCACTCCAGTGTTCTAATGTTACAATGTGTTTGCTCATTGGCTCAGAAGGCTAATTGATGATTAGAAAACCCTTGTGCAATCATGTTCACACATCTGAAAACACTTTAGCTCGTTACAGAAGCTACAAAACTGACCTTCCTTTGAGCAGATTGAGTTTCTGGAGCATCACGTTTGTGGGGTCAATTAAACGCTCAAAATGGCCAGAAAAAGAGAACTTTCATCTGAAACTCGACAGTCTATTCTTGTTCTTAGAAATGAAGGCTCTTCCACAAAATTGTTTGGGTGACCCCAAACTTTTGAACGGTAGTGTATATATATGAAATACTTCAGTTGGTGAATTCCAGCTTAAATATATTCCCCTCTTAACCACGCCCCCAACCACGCCCCAAGCCCCACCCCCGACCCCCCACCTCCCGGTATCGGAGGTCTCAAGGTTGGCAAGTATGGAAGCTGGTAGCGTTTCTGGGTGTTGTTGATAAATGGCTGTTGCTTTGCATAGTAGAGTTTTGACTTGCGAACTCTAGACAGCACCGAAACTCGGCAACAAACATTTCATTTTCAGACTATAATTGCTGGTTTGCAAAAAAATATTTTTAACCCAAATAGGTGAAATTAGATAATAAGTGGTTGAAAAGCACTGTTCTAGTTAGCTTACCGGCCTCCATTTTTAACATCATTCTCCCGCCTAAACATGTCGACGCCTCCCACTTGGAGCTTCCACACGACAAGCTCAAGGCACATTAATCCTCTTAAGAGGAAGACCGCTTACCCACCTCGACTGTGGACTCAGCTCACCTCCAGGTTTGAAAGGCGCGTTGACAGCCCGCCCTGTTGTGACGTCACGGTGGGCGCTGGTTGCAGAATCAGTGCGTGGCAGTCAGTCAGTCACTTTTTTGTTGTTGCGTGGACATCCTGCGAACAAACATCTGGACTTTGGGCGCTGGAAGAAATGTCCAACGACGACACGCGGCGGGGAAAACCTCAGAACTGCCGTCGTGGGCGTTCGTTCCACGCATGAGAGCCACGACCCAGGCGAGTACTTTCTGCAAGTTCCCCCCCACCTCGTCCAGCCTTCATGGATCAGTCCGTGGCCATCCAAGACTCCCTGCAAGGATCGGAAAACTGCACGATAGTATCCTTTCTAACTCTCAATGGCAGATGTGTTTGTGACACTTAGACGTTTTTAATCCGCGTGTTAAAGACGCCACATGGTTATTTATATTATAGAAGTTAAATATGACTTGGTGTGAGTAAAAAAAAAAAAGTAACATTTATTTAGGAGCGCGTTTAGGACACGTTTGCAAGTTGTTTGGTTTTTTTTAAGTCTTTTACTAGGAGGGCAGCCAAGTTTGGTAGTAACAACTTTTGACCGCTAGATGTCACTGTTGCTTCAAGAACATTCACTCAGGACACTTCACTCCATGCGGTGTTTTCCTACTGAAATGATTTTTTTTTTTATTTAAACGGGAATAGCAGATCCATTCTATGTGTCATACTTGATCATTTGGCGGTATTGCCATATTTTTGCTGAAAGGATTTAGTAGAGAAAATCGACGATAAAGTTCGCAACTTTTGCTCGCTGATAAAAAAAATTAAAAAAAGCCTGCCTGTACCGGAAGTAGCGTGACGTCACAGGAGCTAGTATTCCTCACAATTCCCCGTTGTTTACAATGGAGCGAGAGAGATTCGGACCGAGAAAGTGACGATTACCCCATTAATTTGAGCGAGGATGAAAGATTCGTAGATGAGGAACGTTACAGTGAACGACTTGAGAGGCAGCGATGGACGTATCTTTTTTCGCTCTGACCGTAACTTAAAGGCCTACTGAAATGAATTTTTTTTATTTAAACGGGGATAGCAGATCTATTCTATGTGTCATACTTGATCATTTCGCGATATTGCCATATTTTTGCTGAAAGGATTTAGTAGAGAACAACGACGATAAAAATTGCAACTTTTGGTATCTGATAAAAAAAAAAAGGCTTGCCCCTACCGGAAGTAGCGTGACGTAGTCAGTTGAACATATACGCAAAGTTCCCTATTGTTTACAATGATGGCCGCATGAAGTGAGAGAGATTCGGACCGAGAAAGCGACAATTTCCCCATTAATTTGAGCGAGGATGAAAGATTTGTGGATGAGTAAAGTGCAAGTGAAGGACTAGTGGGGAGTTGAAGCTATTCAGATAGGGAAGATGCTGTGAGAGGCGGGGGTGACCTGATATTCAGCTGGGAATGACTACAACAGTAAATAAACACAAGACATATATATACTCTATTAGCCACAACACAACCAGGCTTATATTTAATATGCCACAAATTAATCCTGCATAATAACACCTGCGTGTTTGTTATGCTAGCTCCTCTGCTAGCTTCTAGCTCCATAGAACACGCCAATACAATTCAAACACCTGATCAACACACACAATCACTCAGCCCAAAAGACCGTTCACCTAACCCAAGGTTCATAAAGCTTATATATTTTTAAAAAGTTACGTACGTGACGCGCACGTACGGTACGGTACGTGTTATGCTAGCTCCTAGCTCCTATGCTAGCTCCTAGCTCCATAGAACACGCCAATACAATTCAAACACCTGATCAACACACACAATCACTCAGCCCAAAAGACCGTTCACCTAACCCAAGGTTCATAAAGCTTATATATTTTAAAAAAGTTACGTACATACGCAAAAAAAAGTTGCGCACATACGGTCAAGCGATCAAATGTTTAGAAGCCAAAGCTGCATACTCACAGTAGCACGTCTGCGTCTTTGTCATCCAAATCAAAGTAATCCTGGTAAGAGTCTGTGTTGTCCCAGTTCTCTACAGGCGTCTGTGTATCGAAGTCAAAAGTCCTCCTGGTTAGAGTCTCTGTTATCCGAGTTCTTCCATCTTGACTGCATCTTTCGGGAATGTAAACAAAGAAGCGCCGGCTGTGTACTGTTGTGGCTGACTACGTTCGAAAAATACGTCCATTTCGCACCGACAACTTTCTTCTTTGCTTGCTCAGCTTCTTTCTCCATAATGCAATGAACATAATTGCAACAGATTCACGAACACAGATGTCCAGAATACTGTGGAATTATGAAATGAAAACAGAGCTTTTTCGTATTGGCTTCAATGTGGAAGGCATACCCGTGTTCCCCGGGCTACGTCACGCGCATACGTCATCCTCAGAGGCGTTTCGAACCGGAAGTTTAGCGGCAAATTTAAAATGTCACTTTATAAGTTAACCCGGCCGTATTGGCATGTGTTATAATGTTAAGATTTCATCATTGATATATAAACTATCAGACTGCGTGGTCGGTAGTAGTGGCTTTCAGTAGGCCTTTAATTTTTCACTCACCTGAAAAAAAAAAAAAAAAAGTATTTTAACAAAATGGGAAAAAATACGCAAAAATAAGTAACGATAAAATGCATTAATGGATATAAAACAAGTCTAAATAAAACTACAATAAAAATTAGAACATAATAAAAATGTGAGTACAAAATTGTACTGCCATACCTGTTGTGTATACACAAACTACTACCCTTTAGAATATTGAGAATAATTAAAATAAAATAAATAAATAAATACATACAATAAAAAATAAATACAGTTAAAAAAAGACTAATATTTTTTTTGATGATTGATGATATATTTCTATATTTTTATTGTAAAAAAAATATTAGTTTTTTAATTAAAAAAAGTGAATCCAAATGTGAGTACAAAATTGTACTGCCATACCTGTTGTGTATACACTTCAACTACTACCCTTTAGAATAATGATAATAATTCAAATAAAATAAATACATAAATAGAATAAAAAGAAATACAGTTAAGAAAAGACTAATATTTTTTTGATAATTTTTTTGATAATTGATGATATATATCTATATTTTTATTGTGAAAAAATATTAGTTTTTTTAATAAAAAAAAGTTAATCCAAATGTGAGTACAAAATTGTACTGCCATACCTGTTGTGTATACACTTCAACTACTACCCTTTAGAGTAATGATAATAATTTGAATAAAATAAATAAATAAATAAAATAAAAATAAATACAGTTAAAAAAAAGACTAATATTTTTTGATAATTTTTTTGATAATTGATGATATATTTCTATATTTTTATTGTGATAAAATATTAGTTTTTTTAATTAAAAAAAGTTAATCCAAATGTGAGTACGAAATTGTACTGCCATACCTGTTGTGTATACACTTCAACTACTACCCTTTAGAGTAATATTAATAATTCAAATAAAATGAATAAACGAATAAATAAAATTAAACTAAATACAGTTTTTTTTTTTAAACTAATATTTTTTTGATGATATTTTTGATAATTGATGATATATTTCTGTTTTTATTGTGAAAAAATATTTGTTTTTTAATTTAAAAAAGTTAATCCAAATAATGACAATAATTCAAATAAAATAAATAAAATACAAATAAATACAGTTAAAAGAAGACTAATTTTTTTGATAATTTTTTTGATAATTGATATATTTCTATATTTCTATTGTGAAAAAATATTAGTTTTTTAATTAAAAAAAGTTGATCCAAATGTGAGTACAAAATTGTACTGCCATACCTGTTGTGTATACACTTCAACTACTACCCTTCAGAATAATGATAAAAATTCAAATAAAATAAAAATAAATACACTTAAAAAAAGACTAATATTTTTTGGATATTTTTTGGATAATTGATGATATATTTCTATATTTTTATTGTGAACAAATATTAGTTTTTTAATAAATAAAAAAAGTTAATCCCAATAATGATAATGATTCAAATAAAATAAATAAATAAAATAAAAATAAATACGGTTAAAAAAGACAAATATTTTTTTGATAATTTTTTTGATAATTGATGATATATTTCTATATTTTTATTGTGAAAAAATATCAGTTTTTTAATAAAAAAAAAGTTGATCCAAAAGTGAGTACAAAATTGTACTGCCATACCTGTTGTGTATACACTTCAACTACTACCCTTCAGAATAATGATAAAAATTCAAATAAAATAAAAATAAATACAGTTAAAAAAAGACTAATATTTTTTGGATATTTTTTGGATAATTGATGATATATTTCTATATTTTTATTGTGAACAAATATTAGTTTTTTAATAAATAAAAAAAGTTAATCCAAATAATGATAATAATTCAAATAAAATAAATAAATAAAATAAAAATAAATACGGTTAAAAAAGACTAATATTTTTTTGATAATTTTTTTGATAATTGATGATATATTTCTATATTTTTATTGTGAAAAAATATTAGTTTTTTAATAAAAAAAAGTTGATCCAAATGTGAGTACAAAATTGTACTGCCATACCTGTTGTGTATACACTTCAACTACTACCCTTCAGAATAATGATAAAAATTCTTATAAAATAAAAATAAATACAGTTAAAAAAAGACTAATATTTTTTGGATTTTTTTTGATAATTGATGATATATTTCTATATTTTTATTGTGAACAAATATTAGTTTTTTAATAAATAAAAAAAGTTAATCCAAATAATGATAATAATTCAAATAAAATAAATAAATAAAATAAAAATAAATACAGTTAAAAAAGACTAATATTTTTTTGATAATTTTTTTGATAATTGATGATATATTTCTATATTTTTATTATGAAAAAATATGAGTTTTATAATTAAAAAAAGTTAATCCAAATAATGATGATAATTCAAATAAAATAAATAAATACAGTTAAAAAAAGACTAATATTTTTTTGATAATTGATGATATATTTCTATATTTTTATTGTAAAAAAATATTAGTTTTATAATTAAAAAAAAGTTAATCCAAATGCTAATTTTCTTTTAACTCTGACTCATTTGCTAGTCCGGTTGCTAGACAGGTAGCAAGCACGTGGAGAGTGGGTAATTGCCGACGCTAACTTTGCATGTGCAAAACGAACGTTTCCTAACTGGGAATCGGTTGTCATTATTCAAGGAAAACAGCCTTGATCGTTTCAATTGCATTGTTTTCTTCCTCCTGTTTCTGGAGTACGGGTGATTTTTCTTAACGCAGGACGTAAACATGCTGTACAATGTGACGTCCTCTTGGGTGATATCACTGAAAGCAGACTTCTGGGATTGGTGCAGTCTGCAAAAGAACATGCGTGAGTTGTTGTGAACTTTATTTACTGTTCAAATTTGTGTTGTAGTGAATGTCGTGAGGCGTACACAATGAAGTGTCCGTGTAACCCAACAGTCCTCGTGACGGCAACTGGACTGTTTTTTGTTTATTGTTTTGTAGAATCTTTATTTACAACCATCGACGGATGGCCATCACCGCTGATGATGTTTGCCTGGAGGACGTGGTACCAATCTGCCTGGACTTTGCCATTGTTGAGGGCGAGTATTTTGATCCTGTCAATCGCACTATTCTGAAGATGTGACGTTACGTTTAATGTATGTTTCCATTTTTGTAGTTTCCTCCCCAGAGGAGCTTGCACTTGTTGGTGAGTTTTTTTAAATTGTATATTTCAGTGGTTCTCAAACGTTTTTTTTTTCTTTCAGAAAACATTTGGCTGCCCAAGTACCACCGTAATGACCAATATTAAAATACAGTAGCGTAGTAGGCCTAAGTCAGGGGTCGGCAACCAAAAAACGTTGAAAGAGCCATATCGGACCAAAAATACAAAAAACAAATCTGTCTGGAGCCGCAAAAAATTAAAATCCGTATAGAATAGAATAGAGTTTTATTTGTCATTATTACAGTGAACAGGATCAAAGAACAACGAAATTGGAGCAGATCCCCTAAGGCAGTGGTCCCCAACCTTTTTGTAGCTGCGGACCGGTCAACGCTTGAAAATTTGTCCCACGGGGGGGGGTATTTAAAAAAAATTAAAAAAAATTTTTTTTTTTTTTTTTTTTTTTTTACATAAATATATACAATCATGTGTGCTTACGGACTGTATCCCTGCAGACTGTATTGATCTATATTGATATATAATGTATATATTGTGTTTTTTATGTTGATTTCATTAAAAAAAAAAAAAAAAAAAATTTTTTTTTTTTTTTTTTTTTTTTAATTTCTTGTGCGGCCCGGTACCAATCGGCCCGGTGGTTGGGGACCACTGCCCTAAGGTGCATACACAATAATTTAGTAATATAAATAGTAAAAAAAAGATTCAAAATAAGATATGTATCTATATATATATGTATATATCCACACACATGCATATAACCATACATATGCATATATATACATATACACATATAACATTATTGCACATTATAGTCCGAAAAAATAAAAAGACATGCCACATGAGGACATGACAGACACATTGTGCTCACTCAGGCCTGTTTAATGCTACTATGGCTCTTGGGTAAAAACTGTTTTTTAGTCTATTTGTGCCTGCATAGAAGTGTTATAATGAAGGCAACACATGATGTAAGTGTCTATATTAGCTATAATAGCCTACTATCAAAATGATTATGTGTCGCAGGCTGAAGCAAATCTTCATTGACAGAAATGTTGACATTTAATATTTATTCTACACATTTTTACAACATTAGAAACCATTAGTAAATCAAAGCTACTCAGAAGGTGAGATAACTCCTGGAAATTACCGACTTTTAATGGCCAAAGGTATAGATGTGTGTGTCCAAGTTAAAGGAAACGGCAGGCTGTCTTCTTCTAATGGATGTATTACAATCTTTGGCAAGCTAGGTAATGTTTGCTGTGGTCTGGAACAACATGGCACACAAACAACTATATGAAATGCAGCCGATATTACATACAGATAATGTGTCATGACACATGCAAAACTAAATGATATACAAAGAGGATAAAAGTAAAGGATATTAGATGAGATCAAATATACCTACAAATGAGGCATAATGATGCAATATGTACATACAGCGAGCCGAAATAGCATGTTAGCATTGATTAGCGTGCAGTCATTGCACTGACCAAATATGCCTGATTAGCGCTCCAACAAGTCAATAACGTCAACAAACACTTTTGTGCATTCACGCACAGTATGACATTTTTGGTGGACAAAATGAGACAAAGAATGAGTGGAAGATTTTACATGTAAACAAACTGTTGCGTCACAGTCCACACTACGGTGAGTTCAAGAACCGCAGATGTTAGTAGGACAAAACGATGTTCATCAGTGAAGCATACACACAAACATATTAAACGGTGGGCTTTCTAACAATTGGGAATGTTTGTGTCATGTTGGTGCTCAAACAAAAAACATACTAAAACAAATACATTATTTTTACCCCCCATCTTTTTCCATTTTCAATCCTTTTTTAAAAATGCTCCAGGGAGCCACTAGGGCGGCACTAAAGAGCCGCATGCGTTTGCTGACCCCCGGCCTAAGTATTCATTAAACAAGGCAGAGGTGTTATTTATCAAGTATATATAATATTGCCATTGTAACATTACAAACAGTTTGACACTGTGTGATTATAGGAAGATAAAAGACTGTACTTTCATCAAGTGATTCTTTGATAGAGCCTGTGTAGCACAGTTTGAGAAACACCGCTACATTTTATTTTACTCAGCTACACTATTTATTTTACTTACATTACAAATTTAACTCAGTTTGACTCATTTGTGTGTTTTGGGTTCTTGCAGGCGCTGACACCCGAGTGAGGGTGAGCTACAAGGAAGTGAGTTTGGAGCTGGTGCTTCCTTTCGGGTCCCACTCGCGGCTCTTCCTCGCCGAGGTCATCAGGGCGTGGAGCGGTAGGTTGACTTGATCACGTAAACAAGAACACAGGAAGTCGCTAGAAAGAACGGAAGAGATAAATGTACAGCGTCGGTTGCAGGGTCAAACTGTCTCCACTGTAAACAAATAAATAATCTGCAGGGGGGTGTATATTGTAGCGTCCCGGAAGAGTTAGTGCTGCAAGGGGTTCTGGGTATTTGTTGTGTTGTGTTTATGTTGTGTTACGGTGTGGATGTTCTCCCGAAATTTGTTTGTCATTTTTGTTTGGTGTGGTTGTGGTGTGGCGCATATTTGTAACAGTGTTAAAGTTGTTTATACGGTACACCCTCAGTGTGACCTGTATGGCTGTTGACCTTGCATTCACTCGTGTGTGTGAAAAAGCCGTAGATATTACGTGATTGGGCCGGCACGCAAAGGCCGTGCCTTTAAGGTTTATTGGCGCTCTGTACTTCTCCCTACGTCCGTGTACTTTTTGATACCGATAATTTCCGATATTATATTTTAAAGCATTTATCGGCCGATAATATCGGCAGCCCGATATTATCGGACATCTCTAATGAAAACTATAATTCAAATAAATAATTGAAGAATAAAAACACAGCATGAATTTAAAAGTACCGTATTTTCCCGGGACCATAGGGCGCACCGGATTATAAGGCGCACTGCCGATGAATGGTCTATTTTTGATCTTTTTTCATATATTAGGCGCACCGATTATAAGGCGCATTAAAGGGGTCATATTATTTATTTTTTTTTCTAAATGGAAAACACTTCCTTGTGGTCTACATAAACCTCTTAAGACCCAAGCTGTTTGTTTACATGCTTTTTTTATTTCTCTTTGAAATTTGGGCTTATTGGACCCTAATTAGAATAAAAACAAAGAATCATCTTTTGATACTTAGTCCATAAGTACACAAACGTGTACTTCATGTTTAGTGACATGCTAATTCTTATTTTTACACTTTTTTTCTCCAAATTCCATTGCATGTTATACTCTTCTGACACCACCAGATGGCAGTATAAGTGTCCACATAAGCGGCCATAAGACCCCAATTCAGTAGTGTACACAATTTTGGAAATAAGAGCTAAAAGGTGCTGTCCACGCATGTGGCCAACTAAGCCTTTAGAGGTTTTTAACATGTGATGGTGGTTCTTTGGTCAAAATGTTGCATGGATGATCTTTTACGGATCATCTTCAAGCCGTTTTCTGACCGTCGCTTCCGGATGCGGTCTTTTTTACGTGGCTCACCTTCGACAGTGTCTTCTCCTCGTCATCTTTGTTGTAGCGTGCAAGGCCGGGAGTGGAAGAAGTGTCAAAAGATGGCGCTAACTGTTTTAATGACCTCCAGACTTTACTTCAATCAATAACGGAGCACCATCTCCTCATCCGGAAACAACAAAACCGGAAATGTGTCCCATGAAAAAACGTCTAATTACTCTAATAACTAAAGTTCCTTGGGTGAATAATGTAAAGTCACTACACCGGTACGTTTTAGCGCTTTTATGGCAAGTTTGCTGACAGATACAAGTAGGGATGATGTTCGAAATCGGTTCTCCCGGTTGTTCGATAAGAAAAGAAACAATTCCATGGACTCGAATCCCTTTTTGAGAACCGGTTCCCATTATCGAGGCCACTATAGTAAAGAAAAAGAGTTGGTTCTTTATTCGAATCCCTGGGAACGAATGCCAAATGGGCAATGTTATGCCCATTTGATTTTTGATTGTAGACGCTTACTGACACCTTGTGGCGATATGAAAATACTACGCGTCAATAGTTTGGGCACTTCCGGGTTGACGATGTTAGTCCAGTTCATGAGACAATTGAGAAGTAGACAAGTTGTGTTAGCTCTTACAAGCCTTGGAAAAGATAAGTCTGTAAGTAAACTGTTTAACTTGTTTATGTAACTCAGTATTAAGGTGGCAAGTGGTTAAATTTCATAGTAAGATGTTTTTTGAATTACAATTTTTGTGCACTGTTTCAATTGATGTTTTGAGGACTTAAAATGGCTACCAGTCGTGTATTTCCACCATCGAAATAGTTTTAACACTCAGAAGTATTTGTTTGATGATAGTACTGTATATTTGTGTGAAGCTAATATTTACATATTGTGTATTCAATGTCAGTATGTTAATTGAATCACATAGCTTATACATTTGTCATTGTGTGTATTTCAGTTTAAAAAAAATAAAAATAACAGTCAAGATAGGAAAAGACAAAGCAAGATCAACAACAATAAAGAGCCTAAATGGATTCATCTGCTTTGGAACTTTATTAGACGTCTTGGATTGTTTGTTAGCTGTCTGCCTGTGTGTGTAGTTAGTATGTTCCAATAGCAGCAGAAGTGCACTTTTTGGAGAGCTGTATTATTTTCAGTTTTGTGCCCAAGGGACTGATTTTATTTAACACTATATTATTATTTATACACCTATAGTGATCACAGAGACAGGTTGTTTTTGTGTTACTGTATATATTTGTTTTTCTGATTTTTTTTAGGGGGGGTAACAGTCAATATTTATTTATTTATTTTATTTTATTTTTTTCTTATAAAATAAAAGTGAGCTTTTGTTAAACCAAATATTGTGTTTTTTTCCATATACAACAACCTATCTGGATTCGATAAGAGAATCGATAAGGAATCGGTTCGATAAGAGGATTCGATAATGGATCATTTCTTATCAAACATCATCCCTAGATATAAGTAACAACTTTTGCGCTACTTTATATTAGAAATGGCAACAGCGGAGGATGAATGTCCCGTAACAAGAAGATAGACAAAAAGAAGAAGCTTATCAACTACGCCGTCGACGCGGACGCGCGCAATTTTTTTAGGATTTACACAGATCCCAAATACACATCAACAGGTACCAGATGGTAAGAAAAGTTGCTTTTGCATAATATTGCGTAACAAAACGCCAGATAATGTGTCAAGAAGGCGGGGTACACTCTGGACAAGTCGCCACCTCATCGCAGGAAATGTAGTCTTGATTTTCAAAAATGTTCCTCCTTTTCTTTTCTCAATTTTCCTTTCTTTCCTCAAAGAGCGCTCGCATCCCTGAAAGATAATCCTAGATTTTCAAATAATGCCTCTCACCTGGATTATAGAATGATGTGGCCATGAACCGAGAAGTTGGTCAACATTGACATCCAACTTAGACCCAGAGATGGCGAGAAAGACATGTGAAAGGCTTTTCTACGGGCACCTTTTTATTTTTTTAATTTTTTTTACCCTTTGTGAGGATTCTGATTAATTCCTCGCCTAAACGGGAAGATATGAACATCCCATCAGTCTGCATCCTAGTGAGAGCAGACATTGTACAGTAAGTGATTGCTTTATTGGGGGGGGGGGGGCGGTATAGCTCGGTTGGTAGAGTGGCCGTGCCAGCAACTTGACGGTTCCGGGTTCGATCACCGCTTCCGCCATCCTAGTCACTGCCGTTGTGTCCTTGGGCAAGACACTTTACCCACCTGCTCCCAGTGCCACCCACACTGGTTTAAATGTAACTTAGATATTTGGTTTCACTATATAAAAGCGCTTTGAGTCACTAGAGAAAAGCGCTATATAAATATAATTCACTTCACTAATATAGGATGATCATCCTCCTTATGTTCAGGCTCAAAAATATAAGGTTCTGAATCATCATTTGTCCCCAAACTAGTCTTTGCTGTCTCTCCTGAAGTCTGTCATGATTAGTAGTGTTGTTAAAGGAAATAGTGAACGTTGTCATGCATCTGTGAAATTAATGCGCCGCCGTATGCTTAAAATGACAAAAATACAATAATATGACATGTTTTTATGAATGTTACTACATTACATATATACTTAGTGTGTCAATAAAACATTGATGTTTTCAGGGCGCTTTATAGGCGGAATAGGGCGACACCTATTGGCTTCATTGTTAGCTGACTTTAGCTAATGTTTATTTACGAGTTAGAATGCATAAAAAAGAAAAACATGTGTTCTTGTCTTACTTTACGATTGTGAATGACTTCCAAATTCGAAAAAAAGTGCAGTTCCCCTTTAACTCGCCTTAACTCGCCGGGCTAGGATAAGGGGTCCGGGCTAGGGTTAGGGTTTAGTGCTAGGGTTAGGGTTAGGGTTGGGGTTGCAGTTGGGGTTGGGGTTAGGGTTAGGGCTAGTGTTAGCGTTAGTGTTAGGGCTGGGGTTAGGGTTAGTGTTAGGGATAGGGTTATGGCTAGGGTTAGTGTTAGGGTTAGGGCTAGTATTAGCATTAGGGCTAGGGTTAGGGTTGGGTTAGGGTTAGGTATTAAGCAAAAGAGTTGGTTAGGGTTAGGGCTAAAGGTTGGGGTGGGGCGATAGAAAAGAGTGAAAAAAGAAGAAGATAAGAAGGGTTTGCACGGTCCGTCCATGGGTTAGGGTTGGGGTTGGGGTTAGGGCTGGGGTTAGGGTTGTGGTTGAGGTTGAGGTTAGGGTTAGGTATAAAGAAAAAGAGTTGGTTAGGGTTAGGGCTAAAGGTTGGGGTGGGGCAATAGAAAAGAGTGAAAAAAGAAGAAGATAAGAAGGGTTTGCACGGTCCTTCCATGGGTTAGGGCTAGTGTTAGCGTTAGGGCTAGGGTTAGGGTTGGGTTAGGGTTAGGGTTAGGTATTAAGCAAAAGAGTTGGTTAGCGTTAGGGCTAAAGGTTGGGGTGGGGCGATAGAAAAGAGTGAAAAAAGAAGAAGATAAGAAGGGTTTGCATGGTCCGTCCATGGGTTAGGGTTGGGGTTGGGGTTAGGGCTGGGGTTAGGGTTGGGTTAGGGTTGGGGTTGGGGTTGAGGTTGAGGTTAGGGTTAGGTATAAAGAAAAAGAGTTGGTTAGGGTTAGGGCTAAAGGTTGGGGTGGGGCAATAGAAAAGAGTGAAAAAAGAAGAAGATAAGAAGGGTTTGCACGGTCCTTCCATGGGTTAGGGCTAGTGTTAGCGTTAGGGCTAGGGTTAGGGTTGGGTTAGGGTTAGGGTTAGGTATTAAGCAAAAGAGTTGGTTTGGGTTAGGGCTAAAGGTTGGGGTGGGGCAATAGAAAAGAGTGAAAAAAGAAGAAGATAAAAAGGGTTTGCACGGTCCTTCCATGGGTTAGGGCTAGTGTTAGCGTTAGGGTTAGGGTTGGGGTTGAGGTTGAGGTTAGGTTTAGGTATAAAGAAAAAGAGTTGGTTAGGGTTAGGGCTAAGGGTTGGGGTGGGGCGATAGAAAAGAGTGAAGAAAGAAGAAGATAAGAAGGGTTTGCACGGTCCGTCCATGGGTTAGGGTTAGGGCTAGTGTTAACGTTAGGGTTAGGGCTAGGGTTGGGTTAGGGGTTAGTGTTAGCGTTAGGGCTAGGGTTAGTGTTAGGTTCAAGGTTAGGGTCAGGGTTAGGGCCAGGGTTAGTCGAATCAGACTCCTCTGTATCGAATTGTCAAAACCAGGGTTAGGGTTAGAGGTTAGGGTTAGGGCTAGGAGGGCTAGGGCTAGTGTTAGAGCTAGGGTTAGAGTTAGTGTTAGCGTTAGGGCTAGGGTTAATATTAGTGTTAGTTTTGGGGTCAGGGTTGGGGTTAGGGTTAATCGAATCAGACTCCTCTGTATCGAATTGTCAAAACCCGGGTTAGGGTTAGGTTAGAGGTTAGGGCTAGGGCTATTGTTAGGCCTAGGGTCAGGGTCAGGGTTTGTCGAATCAGACTCCTTTGTAGCGAATTGTCAAAACCATGACTATTTAAAGATCAAAACCATGACTATATGAAGACAGCCCTCGGTGGTAACACAAATAAATCACACTTATAGGACGTACGAAATTCCATGACGCTCAAATATGCACCAACTTTCCAGGAAACTGTTCTACGTCGAGCACCGAGCGAGTTCATGTTTGTTTTTTGAGGGGGAAATAAAACCTGTTCGTCCAGTCATCCTGCCTTGTTGTGCTTGTGTGGGAACTTTGCGAATGAAAATACCCTCATACCTTCAAGTGCACTTGACTTGGTCTTACTCATTTTTCTGTAAACACTCATTCGGGAGTGATAGAAGGCGGAGTTTAAGGGGTGTATCTCTTTTTTTCCTATCGCGGGCGTCAGGAAATCTTCCTAAAAAGGAGCTCCTTTTCCAGACCTCCTTTTTACTTTTCCTATTTGCGCACCGTGATGGTATCAGTCTGGCAGTTTTGTTAGGGATGCGTGACTTTTGTCGCCGGGGTGCTATCGTCCACGAGGATCCTCTGGAGAGCACTGATGAAGAGCTTAATGGGGTGTTGCTTTTTGGGATACCCGCAAAGGTGATTCGTTTTGTGACGGATAGCAGAGATGGAAGGATTAAATGACCTGACAGGAGTTGTTGCTAAAAGTAAAGATAAAGGTGAGCAGGTTGAAGGAATCCCAACACAAGAGGACAATGTTTCTGACTTGTATCCACGATAGATTCTGATGTCCGTTTCAATATTCTGCCTGCAGATGTTTGCAAGTTTCCCTCCCAAGAAGCCAAGTTGGAGTGGATCAGCAAATACCGAACAGCCACCAAAAGCCAAGGACTTGTCAAACAAGCCCTTGCACCCCTCGGCACAACACTGAATAAACTCAACCAGCACAGGAAAACAGGTTTGTTCCAACAGTTATCGCCGATAAATTTTCTAACTCTTCATCTGGCATCAGCAGGGCCTTGTTGGCCTCTCAAGGAGACGTATGTTCACGTCTTGCATTAATTGGACGCATCATAAAATGCATTGTGAAAAGATGACATAGCCCGTTAGGAAAAAATACTACACGTAATACACATTCATAATCTCATTATATAGCTATAATAGCTGTTTTGAACTTTTACCAGATACCTATTCTAAACTTCGCAATACTGGTAAGAGGAAATAAAATGACAATAAACTGTTTCAATTCGACCCTATATAACACGAAATATATAAAAGAAGGAATCCTAAATAAAATAAAAAATGTTTTTAATATATTCTAATCCAGAAATGTTTGCACAGTACCATTTTAAGGGGGTACAAAAATGCAATTAAAATATATACAGTACAGGCCAAGAGTTCCTCTCATTCTATGCATTTTCTTTATTTTCATGACTATTTACATTGTAGATTGTCACTGAAGGCATCAAAACTATGAATGAACACATGTGGAGTTATGTACTTTAACAAAAAAAAGGTGAAATAACTGAAAACATGTTTTATATTCTAGTTTGTTCAAAATAGACACCATTTGCTCTGATTACTTTTTCGCACGCTCTTGGCATTCTCTCGATGAGATTCAAGAGGTAGTCACCTGAAATGGTTTTCACCTCACGGGTGGGGGAGTGTTTGGGGGGCACGTTTTTAATGGTGTTAAAATTGTTATTTTGCAAAGAAAATCTGGACCGCGGGACGTCCCAGATTAAAAAAATAAAATAAATAAATATATATATGTATATATATATATATATATATTTCTTTTAATCTGTCCTTTCCAGCTGCTAAAGCCAAATCATATTGTTAATGTGGATGCCCATATCTGCTTACTTTACATAAGAGATG
Organism: Entelurus aequoreus; assembly: GCF_033978785.1. Lineage (NCBI taxonomy): Eukaryota > Metazoa > Chordata > Actinopteri > Syngnathiformes > Syngnathidae > Entelurus > Entelurus aequoreus. The sequence continues at coordinate 6,788,811 of NC_084741.1, read as the reverse complement.
TGTGCGATACTTCTCTTATTGCATTATTTGTATTTTACTTTATTAGATGTTTGGATATGTTTAGTGTTTAGCGCAGCAGCACCGATGCAGCAGGGAATAGTACGAATAACAAATAAGAAAAAAAAAACTAAGGGGGAAATTGTGGGGACAAGAGGGGGACAAAACGACAAAAAAAATGTGTATGAATGTAAATATATATATATATATATATATATATATATATATATATATATATATATATATATATATATATATATATATATATATATATATATATATATATATACACACAAAGATATGAATATATATACATATATATATATATATGTATATATATTCATATCTTTGTGTATATATATATATATATATATATATATATATATATATATATATATAAGAAATACTTGAATTTCAGTGAATTCTAGCTATAAATATACTCCTAGGGAAAGCAAGAAGAGCGGATAATTGAATGATACATTTGTATTTATGATTATTAATGTCATTTAGCTTATACATAAAAATTGAGTTAAAATGTAGCTTTTATTTTTTATTAACGACGGTTTTGAAAAAAAAACGTAGTTAATCAAAAAATAAAAGCTTGTGCTTTAGGCCTATATAAGTAAATATTGATTGATTGAATGTCTCTGTGCGGCCTGGTAGAAAATGCGTCACGGACCGGTGCCGGTCCCCGCACCGGTGGCTGGGGACCACTGTTATAAAGTATAAGTATTCAGTACATACAACAAGATTCGCGAATCTGCAAGGGGGAAATGTAAGCTACATTATCATTGTGACACAACTCCATGCACATCCTCGTCAGAACGCGTGTACAACAACAACATATAGATATATCGTTATAATACTTTTTTTTGTTTCTGTCTGTGCGTGTCTCCAAGTGTAAACACGCACAAGTGTTTATTTTTAATCGCATGTTGCAAAAAAGTGGAAGTGTCTTTGTCGACCAAGCGGAGTGTCGACACAACTCCTCCCACCCGGGGAACGTTAAGCCTGGGCAGGTCTCAGTGGGCAGCTCCATGGTACTGCGGACTCCGCTTCTTCCTCCACAGAATGCGTGGCAACAGGGCGGGGACATGTCAACGGCGATGAGAGACTCCGGTATGAGAAAGTTATGTTTTTTTTTTAAATGTTCTTACTTTCACTGAGGGAGTTCCCGCGAATGACGGCTAATGTAGCTAACTGGCTAGCCACCGAGCTAAAGGAAGTGGGTCGTAAGCTAGCCGTCATTTTGGGCAGGAAGTCGTCTAAAATGTGATAAATCTCACACGCTAATGTACTGAAATGTCACCAAAAATCGTTATTATTACAATGTTACAAAGATGCTACGCGATCGCTGGTGTTGTGATGCTAGCAGGCAAGAATGCGTGTTGTGGTAATACAGAGCGGTTATGTCAACACTATTTCATTCATTGAGACACATTTCTGTCTTAAGTGCGTGTTTTTTTTATTCATTTTGCGCCATTTTCCGTTAATTTGCCGTGTTTAATCCCCGCTGCTGCCAGGAATTAGGACATGCTCATTCATCGGCGTTTTTATGGCTCATTGTCGTATTGATAAAGAATAGAGTCGGTTGTGTAATATTGAACTTTGTGCATCTGTGTTTAAAAAAAACAACAGAAGGACTGATGTAAGAGATGACGACAGCGTCTAATAAAGAGGCATATTATCAGTCAAATTGCAGATCAATTCCCCCTTGTGTGGTGTTTGGGTCTGTGAGACCCGTTTTCATTAAAAAACATTGTAGTATTGCACATCCAATAGTTTAACATTCTAAGCCAGGGGTGTCAAAGGTACGGCGGCCTGCACACAGGTTTTATTCGGCCCGCGGGATGAGATTGCAGAGTATAAAAATGAGCCAACATTTTGGAATGAAAGAAACTGCTGTTCTAAATGTGTCCACTAGATGTCGCAATAGCAATTATTTGTGTCTTTGTAGATCAGTGATTTTCATCCACTGCGCCGCGGCACACTAGTGTGCCATGAGATACAGTCTGGTGTGTCGTGGTAGATTACGTAATTTCACCTAATGTAGTTAAAAATATTTTTTGTAAACCAGTAATTACAATCCGCAATTGTGCTGTTGTTGAGTGTCTGTGCTGTCTAGACCTTGGCAGAGTAACCGTGTAATACTCCATATCAGTAGGTGGCAGCAGCTAGCTAATTGCTTTGTAGATGTCGGGAACATGGTTTGTGGTGATCACAATATGCGGGAGGCAGCGTGTTGGTAAAAAGGTATCTAACACTTAAGCCAAAAATAAATAAGAGGTGAGTGCCGCCAAGAAAAGGCATTGAAGCTTAGGGATGGCTATGCAAAACGAAACTAAAACTGAACTGGCTGCAAAGTAAACAAAAACAGAATGCTGGACGACAGCAAAGACTTACAGCGTGTGGAGCAGACGGCGTCCACAATGTACATCCGTACATGACATGACAATCAACAATGTCCTCACAAAGAAGGATATTGATTGATTGATTGAGACTTTTATTAGTAGGTTGCACAGTGAAGTACATATTCCGTACAATTGACCACTAAATGGTAACACCCGAATAAGTTTTTCAACTTGTTTAAGTCGGGGTCCACTTAAATTGATTCATGATACAGATATATACTATCATATATACTATCATCATAATACAGTCATCACACAAGATAATCACATTGAATTATTTACATTATTTACAATCAGGGGTGTGGTGGGGGGGGGGATATGGACATCAAGTAGTGGACATAGAGAGAGAGAGAGATCAGAAGGCATAAGAAAAAGAAAAAGTATCTGCATTTGATTGTTTACATTTGATTATTAGCAATCCGGGGAGGGTGTTAGTTTAGGGTTGTAGCTGCCTGGAGGTGAACTTTTATTGCGGTTTTGAAGGAGGATAGAGATGCCCTTTCTTTTATAGCGTCCGCACAACTTAAATATTCTTGATTGCTAAAACAAAGCAGGTGCGGGGAATAGCGTTCAAGGAAGACATGAAACTGTTACAGGAAAGTACCAACAAAAGAGGAAAAGCCACCAAAATAGGAGCACAAGACAAGAACTAAAACACTACACACAGGAAAACACCAAAAAAGTCAAAATAAGTCACGGAGTGATGTGACAGGTGGTGACAGTAAACCTACTTTGAGACAAGAGTTATATTGATGCATGCTTGGTTATGCTTTGAATTGATATCCAACAATTGCGACTGCGAGAATGACTTTTTACTGTCAATATCGGCTACTGAGTTTCATTTTTCAATGATTTCTGCTGGTTGTGTGCCTAGGGATTTTATCAATGAAAAAAATGTGCCTTGGCTCAGAAAAGGTTGAAAAACACTGTTGTAGATTATGCTACATATGTAAAAAAATAAATAAATAAACCACATGATGTTGGTGCACCAGTCGAGGAAAATGAGCAAACTGCATCCTGTTATTTGATTTTGATATTATTTTTTTAGTTTAGTTTAGTCTTTATTTGAAGGGACAATGCACAGAAACATTAACCTCAAATACAGATATATTCTATACCAGATTATAGCTAAATAGCTCATTTCCATCTACAGTCCCTGGCTACCTAAATTAAAGGGATACAAAAATCATGCAATAAAATGATGACAATAAAATCATACTATAGCATGTCATCAAATTAAGAAAAGTCATAAAATGCCCTTTCATTGACACATACTTAGTATACAATACAACCACACCTCATTTACATCATCACACAAAGACAATACATATTATCTTGATATATTGAAAATGAACACCAATGAGTTGACTGATGAACATTATCACATAGTTTAGTCAGAACAAATAAATAATGACAAATAAAGATAGAATAACATGTAAGTGTAAAAAAAACCCCAACATTATGCTTGTTCTGTTTTTAAACAAAGAAAACAATCTGACGTTGTCTTTATTTTGAAGTTACCGTGCCGTGATTTTACCAGACCGGCCGACTTGGGAGTAGTTATTTCTTGACACCCACGTTCTAAGCCATTTTACCTCCAGAGTCGTTCACCGGATCGCCATGTTCAGGTCAGCACCACACCTTAAATAGATGGCTACTCTCCGCCAGGATGAAAATACTAACTCGTAGCACCATGTGTTACGGTAGACATGTTTAAAGCAACACACACACCAGCCTAGAGCAGACAGGGCATATTAAGTCCACAGTGTCGTTTAAATTACCATGAATTGATTAACGTGGACCCCGACTTAAACAAGTTGAAAAACTTATTCGGGTGTTACCATTTAGTGGTCAATTGTACGGAATATGTACTGTACTGCGCAATCTACTAATAAAAGTTTCAATCAATCAATCAATCAAAAAAAAAAAAAAATTTCTGAAATGAAGAAATGTTTTTTGAAAATGTATGTTTGGTTTAGTATATGATATAAAATAATAATAATATAAAATCTCTTTTGTTTAAACAAAGGTCTCCCTTTAAAAAAAAAGCCCTAATAGATGCCAGGTACTCTTTACAAGTAGGTGAATAAACATCCCTATTAAGTAATTGAGGAAATACATGTTTTATTATCCCTCAGTGCATAGTAGCACAAATTGCACAATGTTTGACTCCTACTGATGAAGCATTTCCATTGCACAGTATTGTTCTTTTTACAGTCATTCATTTCATCCTTGACCGCCCATGTTTATTTCCTTTCCAAGCGCACTGCTTCAATGGCATTTCACAGTTTTCCGTCAATTATCTCGACCCAACGAGGGCACTCCTCTTGTGCCCTTCCTGTTCCACGCCAAACAGGTCTAATGCTGTATACTTTCACCTTTTACAGCGCTGACTTGACTTGACTAGAAAATGCAGCGGGGAGGTCTGTTTTTGTCTGGTTTTAGTCCGGTGCGCCTGAAACGCTGGTGTAGAGTTCATTTCCTGGCCAAAAGAGCGTGGCTTTGCTTTGCGCGAGCAGCCCACCCAGCTGTGTTGTCCTGCCAAGCTGCAGGAGACAGAGGCAATGCTGTCTCACCCATTAGTTTCAACCTATTTAGGATGCTGAGACTCTAACTCGAAGCGCTCTCTGGACACTACATTAGGTGAATATGCACAGAAAGATAAATGCGGTAGCTGCAACTGTATGTTAATTATTGTGGTTTATTCAATGGTGTAACTGTTAAACGTGGGACTTGCACCCCGTTAGATTGTGCAGGTTCATTATTAATTCCCCCCTTCTGCTCTTTGCCAACAGATAAATTGTCAGACAAGAAAAAGGGAAGCTTGGAAGGGCAAAAAAGTTCCAACAGTGGGACGCACATCACTCGAGCACATTACGACCCTGAGAGGTAAAGTGTTCCTAAGTAATTGGATTATTCCGTTTACAGAACCAACTTCATACCAAAGGCATTCTAATGCAAGACTATTGGAGTGTTTTGTTACTGAGACTCACTAAATAGGATGCAAATTTGCTGTTTTGCCAATCTAAGGTCAAAACTGTGTGTGGGTATGCAAAGACTATGCAATGTTTCGCAGGTAACTGCAGTCCCTTGTGGCGCTTAAACGGACCTGCACTTTTTTTTTCATTCACAATCCCTATCGGACAGGAACACATGTTTTTTACATTTTCCATGCATTATAAGTTTGTTAAATACAGCAAGTACAAAGTGGCTAAAAATGGGAGTACACTATTCCGCCCTTAAAGGCCTACTGAAATGAATTTTTTTTATTTAAACGGGAATAGCAGATCCATTCTATGTGTCATACTTGATCATTTCGCGATATTGCCATATTTTTGCTGAAAGGATTTAGTAGAGAAAATCGACGATAAAGTTTGCAACTTTTGCTCGCTGATAAAAAAAAGCCTTGCCTGTAGCGGAAGTAGCGTGACGTCACAGGAGCTAGTATTCCTCACAATTCCCCGTTGTTTACAATGGAGCGAGAGAGATTTGGAGCGACAAAGCGACGATTACCCCATTAATTTGAGCGAGGATGAAAGATTCGTAGATGAGGAACGTTACAGTGAAGGACTAGAGAGGCAGTGATGGACGTATCTTTTTTCGCTCTGACCGTAACTTAGGTACAAGCTGGCTCATTGGATTCCACACTCTCTCCTTTTTCTTTTGTGGATCACGGATTTGTATTTTAAACCACCTCGGATACTATATCCTCTTGAAAATGAGAGTCGAGCACGCGAAATGGACATTTAAAGTGACTTTTATCTCCACGACAATACATCGGTGACACACTTAGCTACTGAGCTAACGTGATAGCATCGTTCTCAAATGAAGATAGAAACAAAATAAATAAACCCCTGACTGGAAGGATAGACAGAAGACCAACAATACTATTAAACCATGTACATGTACCTACACGGTTAAAAATTCTCAGCCTGGTAAGGCTTAACAATGCTGTTGCTAACGACGCTAAGGCTAATTTAGCAACTTAGCAACCGGACCTCACAGAACTATGATAAAAACATTAGCGCTCCACCTACGCCAGCCAGCCCTCATCTTCCCATCAACAGCCGTGCTCACCTGCGTTCCAGCGATCGACGGCGCGACGAAGGACTTCATCCGTGGGTTTGGCGGCAAGCATCGGCTAGGCGTAGTAAGTAGTCCTTGTTGTGTTGCTGTAAGTATTGTACTTAGCCGCTAATACACCGATCGATCCCACCTACAACGTTCTTCTTTGCAGCCTCCATTGTTCATTAAACAAATTGCAAAAGATTCACCACCACAGATGTCCAGAATACTGTGGAATTTTGTCGAAGAAAACAAGAGGTTTTTGTATCGGGTCGATGGGGTCCAACCACTTCCGTGGATTTTGTGACGTCACGCGCATAAATCATATCCAAAGGAGTTTTTCAACCGGAATTTTAAAATGTCACTTTATAAGTTAACCCGGCCGTATTGGCATGTGTTGCAATGTTAAGATTTCATCATTGATATATAAACTATCAGACTGCGTGGTCGCTAGTAGTGGCTTTCAGTAGGCCTTTAAAGCCTTTAAAAAACATCCAAAAACTGCCAACGGTACTCCATTTACATCTTGTGACCTAAATACTGACCAATTATTTGCAATATTGTTATTATAAGTGATAACACAAACTAATTTTAGCGGTGCATTGATTACAGAGAGCTAACCAGCTTATCCTGCTATATTGACATATTGAGCCAGCAAACTGCTGCTGTTGCTGCATTGCTTCTGAGCTGGTGAAAGTTTAATTCTCGAATACAAATCACGCCTCTCACCTAAGTAGAAGGATGTGGCCAAAAACCGAGTAGTTGGTAAACCTTGACTTTCAATTTAGACTTGGAGATGGTGAGAAAGACACAAAAATAAGCTCGTTTGCAGCACCTTTTTGTTTTTGTCTTTTTTTAACCCTTTGTGCGAATAATGAATCCCAGTGAGAGCAGACACTGTACAGTAAGTGATTGTTTTATTATACTATTATTATCGTAGGAAAAAAACGCTTGATCTGTTCACATTAACCCACCTTTAGCACAGTATGGGTAATATCGCCTCATCTCTGCCATTTTTTATAAGTTAATGGTTATCTGAGATATTTTTTAATGTTGTCGTATTTACCTGTATTACAATATTATTATATTCCTCATAACGACAATTATTTATCTAATATTTATCGTGCACCTCTAGAAATAAATAACAAAATTAACGATACCCAAGGTACACTACCGTTCAAAAGTTTGGGGTCACCCAAACAATTTTGTGGAATAGCCTTCATTTCTAAGAACAAGAATAGACTGTCGAGTTTCAGATGAAAGTTCTCTTTTTCTGGCCATTTTGAGCGTTTAATTGACCCCACAAATGTGATGCTCCAGAAACTCAATCTGCTCAAAGGAAGGTCAGTTTTGTAGCTTCTGTAACGAGCTCAACTGTTTTCAGATGTGTGAACATGATTGCACAAGGGTTTTCTAATCATCAATTAGCCTTCTGAGCCAATGAGCAAACACATTGTACCATTAGAACACTGGAGTGATAGTTGCTGGAAATGGGCCTCTATACACCTATGTAGATATTGCACCAAAAAGCAGACATTTGCAGCTAGAATAGTCATTTACCACATTAGCAATGTATAGAGTGTATTTCTTTAAAGTTAAGACTAGTTTAAAGTTATCTTCATTGAAAAGTACAGTGTATGTCGGGCTGCATTCAGTTTTTCAATTTCCAGCAGCCATTTTGGCCAATAAAGAAGACATAAAAGCCGGAACAGTAGATACGTCATTTGTTTACCTATTGCAGACCTCATGAGCCCAATTGACATTAACAGGCAGTAGTTCATTTTTTATTGGCCCTCTGCACATTTTTATATTTAAAATCCTCTATGACGCAAAGTCTGGGAAGCTGAGAAATGTACTTGCCTGACTGAGCTATTCTGTGTCAGTACTGTTTACACAGAACAGCAACACAGGCTGAGAACATGTCCGCTTTAGCAGGCAGTGGGAAAAATGTTACAATATGTAATTCGAAATAAATACAAAATTAAGACATACTCCTCTCAAAACCTGTGATTATCCCAGCTGGTCGTTTGTGAAAAGTGCATCCAGTTCCGGAAGAAACAAGACCAGAGTGGATGAGGAGGAAAAAAAGATGACAGATGCAAAAATATCGTCTTTCCATATGTATCATGTCTACCTGAGAAACTCGGAAGAACTTTTAACCAACACAACATCCAAGTACACTTCAAGCAAAGCAATACCCTGAGACAGAGACTGGTGCATCCTAAAGACCGGACACCCCACACCCACAAAAATAAGCTGGTGTATGCTATCCAGTGTAATAATGAATGCACTGATTCATATATTGGAGAAACAAAACAACCACTAAGCCGATGCATGGCACAGCAAACTCTTGAGGCCAAGACTCCGCTGTCTACCTGCACCTCAGGGAGAAACAGCACTGCTTTGAGAACGAAAATGTACAGATTCTGGAAAGATAGGATGGATGGTACGAAAGAGGAGTGAGGGAAGCCATCTATGTCAAGGTTGAAAAACCATCCCTGAACAGAGGAGGTGGTCTGTAACACCACCTATATCCCACATACAACACTGTTCATTACCATGAATTGATTAACATGGACCCCGACTTAAACAAGTTGAAAAACTTATTCGAAGGGGTGTGGGCGTGGTTGGGGGCGGGAGGCGTGGTTGGGGGCGTGGTTAAGAGGGGAGTATATTTACAGCTAGAATTCACCAACTCAAGTATTTCATATATATATATATATATATATATATATATATATATGTATATTATATAATATATATATATTCAACCCTTAACAAAGCATTGTACTTTCAAGTACAACAATGAGTAGATGAGTGTTGTGTGTGTGTATATGTGTAAATAAATGAACACTAAAATTCAAGTATTTCTTTTAGGTTGATTGGCAACACTAAATTGGCCCTAGTGTGTGAATGTGAGTGTGAATGTTGTCTGTCTGTCTGTGTTGGCCCTGCGATGAGGTGGCGACTTGTCCAGGGTGTACCCCGCCTTCCGCCCGAATGCAGCTGAGATAGGCTCCAGCACCCCCCGCGACCCCAAAAAGGGACAAGCGGTAGAAAATGGATGGATGGATGGATATATATAATAAAATAAATATGTATATATATATATATATATATATATATATATATATATATATATATATATATATATATATATATATATATATATATAGCTATAATTCACTGAAAGTCAAGTATTTAAATAAATATATATATATATATATATATATATATATATATATTCTAGCTATAAATATACTCTCCTCTTAACCCCCCCCCCCCCCACACCACCACCACCACCACCACCACCTCCCGATATTGGAGGTCTCAAGGTTGGCAAGTATTATATATATATATATATATATATATATATATATATGTATGTGTATGTGTCTATATATACACTACCGTTCAAAAGTTTTGTGAAATAGCCTTCATTCCTAAGAACAAGAATAGACCGTCGAGTTTCAGATGAAAGTTCTCTTTTTCTGGCCATTTTGAGCGTTTAATTGACCCCACAAATGTGATGCTCCAGAAACTCAATCTGCTCAAAGGAAGGTCAGTTTTGTAGCTTCTGTAACGAGCTAAACTCTTTTCAGATGTGTGAACATGATTGCACAAGGGTTTTCTAATCATCAATTAGCCTTCTGAGCCAATGAGCAAACACATTGTACCATTAGAACACTGGAGTGATAGTTGCTGGAAATGGGCCTCTATACACCTATGTAGATATTGCACCAAAAACCAGACATTTGCAGCTAGAATAGTCATTTACCACATTAGCAATGTATAGAGTGTATTTCTTTAAAATTAAGACTAGTTTAAAGTTATCTTCATTGAAAAGTACAGTGCTTTTCCTTCAAAAATAAGGACATTTCAATGTGACCCCAAACTTTTGAACGGTAGTGTGTATATATATATATATATATATATATGTATATGTATATATATATATATTTATATGTATATATATATATATATATATATATGTATATGTATATATATATATATATATATATATATATATATATATATATATATATATATGTATATGTATATATATGTATATGTATATATATATATGTATATATATATATATATATATATATATATATATATATATATATATATATGTATATATGTGTGTGTATAAAATACTTGACTTTCAGTGAATTCTAGCTATATATATATATATATATATATATATATATATATATATATATATATATATATATATATATATATATTTATTTTATTATTATAGGGGACGGCGTGGTGAAGTTGGTAGAGTGGCCGTGTCAGCAATCGGAGGGTTGCTGGTTACTGGGGTTCAATCCCCACCTTCTACCATCCTAGTCACGTCCGTTGTGTCCTTGGGCAAGACACTTCACCCTTGCTCCTGATGGGTGCTGGTTAGCGCCTTGCATGGCAGCTCCCGCCATCAGTGTGTGAATGTGTGTGTGAATGTGGAAATAGTGTCAAAGCGCTTTGAGTACCTTGAAGGTAGAAAAGCGCTATACAAGTATAACCCATTTATCATTTATTTATCATTTATTATATATATGATACATTTTGCGAGGTGGCCCATAATACTGGGCTGTGAACGGTGCTGCGCTGCCCCCGCCACGTGCTTCACTCTCCGTTCATGAATGAGTATATCATTTCGGCCACCGTGTTCAATGGAGAAGTCTGTTCTACAAAATGTACAGGCAACATACCCTCTCCCCTTCGAACTGTCCTGGATTAACTGAAATTCTTGTTTCCATTCGTTTTGGAACTTGCAAGCGTATTTCTTCATCTTGCTCGTCGACGGCGTCGCCATGTCTGTAACTTCCTCGTTCTTCTGCTTCGTCTCCTTGTTGTGTGCGCAGTTGTGCACTCTACTCTCTAAAAGCCGTAGATGTTATGACGTCATTGAGCAGGCAAGCTGTTTATATTGTGGGAAAGCGGACGTGAGAACAGGCTGTCCCCACTCAGGTCCGCATTGAGCTGGAGGGGGCGTGGCCTCCAGCTCCGGCTGAATACCGGGAGTTTGTCGGGAGAAAATTTCTGCCGGGAGGCTATCGGGAGAGGCGCTGAATACCGGGAGTCTCCCGGTAAAACCGAGAGGGTTGGCAAGTATGGGTTTTGGCACCAGCCGCTAGACTTGAGCAATCTAAGACTAGATCTGACCAATCTAAGTGTATGAGCATAAACTGATGAAGCCTACTTGGCTGAGAGGCGAAATGTCTTTTAACCTCTTAAGGCCCATGCTGTTTGTTTACATGCTTTTTTTAATTTCTCTTTGCTATTTGGGCTTATTGGACCCTAATTAGAATAAAAACAAAGAATCATCTTTTGAAATGTTGTACTTAGTCCATAAGTACACAAACGTGTACTTCATGTTTAGTGACATGTTAATTATTATTTTTACAATTTTTTTTCCCAAATTCCATTGTATGTTATACTCTTCTGACACCACCAGATGGCAGTATAAGTGTCCACATAAACGGCCATAAGACCCCAATTCAGTAGTGTACACAATTTTGGAAATAAGAGCTAAAAGGTGCTGTCTACGCATGTGGCCACTAAGCCTTTAGAGGTTTTTAAGACAAACCAAACAGTCCAGTTGCGTGAATGCCCTCAGATGACATACTCCATACATAAATATTGAAGTACGGTGTATCCAAACCACTGTGCGGTGCCACATCTGTGTGCTGTGAGAAATGACCAACTTACTAAGTGTGTAACAATTTGTTTCAACAACGATTTGATTTTAATCATAATTTGTGGTTGCCGATACAATCCAGGGATTGTATTCGATTATTTTGAACGAAAAGGTCTGAAACGATTCAGTGAGTTCAAGTCAATTCTGTAACTTTGACTGTGAAGTAAATACTGCGTTCACGTCACTGCAGGTGAAGTTTCCTATATTCCTGTTACTTCTTGTAAGGGATTTAAGTATACATTAATTATGGCTCTAAACAATCAAGTAAACAACAATTAATGGCCAATGCCATACTCACTAGTGTTACCATATCTGAGTCTCACTAGTGTTACCATATCTGAGTCTCACTAGTTTTCCCATATCTGAGTTACTGTGTAGAAATATGGGGAAATAATTACAAAAGTACACTTCATTCATTCACTGTGTTACAAAAAAGATCAGTTAGAATAATACATAATGTTGGATATAGAGAACATACAAATCCTTTTTTTATTGAGTCAAAGATACTGAAATTCCACGACGTAGTGAATTTGCAAACAGCTAAAATTATACACAAAGCAAACTATAACCTGCTACCCAAGAATATACAACAATTATTCTCAAAAAAAGAGGAGAAATATAATCTTAGAGAAAAATGTAATTTAAAACATTTGTACGCACGTACAACACTTAAGACCTTCAGTATATCAGTATGTGGAATTCAATTATGGAATGGATTAAGCAAAGCAATCAAACAATGTACTAATATGATCCACTTCAAGAAACTCTTCAAACTTAAAGTGTTTACAAAGTACAAAGAAGAAGAACCATGATAAACATTCTGAATTTATTTAATTCATCCATTCTTTCACTCTCAAAATAATCTTACTTATCTCATCATATGAAATGTAACTTACTTCACCAATTATTATCTATCTATTTATTTTGATTGTGATTACTTATGGAGTACATTGTGAATAAATTGAGAACAGGAAGTGAACAAAAAAGTTTAGCAACTGTTATGTAAAAGAAAAGGGGTAGGATTAAATAAGCTCTGCTTCTTCCTACTCCTTTTCGAACATGTTGAAAAGAGAAACTGGAAATTGTGATGTATCATGTTGTATGCTTGCATGTTCCAAATAAACTCAAACTCAACTCAACTCAATGCATTCACATCTTTTTTGGTTCATCCAACTTTAGGTTGAATGAACAAGAGGAAACCTATTCTGCTCTTGTGTTCAGTATTCAAGGAATTTTCAATAAAAGTACAGTAACCAACGTTTTAACAGTAGATGCACCTGCACTTCTGATTTTGTATATCAACATAAAAATAATACAATAACAATGTCAAAAATAAAGTGCAGGCAACATCTCCTGAGGATGAATTAACAGTAGGTTAGCCTGCTACTTGTTCCTGTTGTTTTTCAACATAGAACTAATACAAAATTGATATATATAAAAAAGTGAAGTTTAACCAAACCTCTTCAGGTCAAATTAGCAGTGGTTTAAACAGATGCTTACTACTCCCAGTTTAATAAACAACAGTGCAGTAATATCTAACAAAAGAGCAGGTGTAACCAACTAATACTTTGTGCTGCCAGTGTGTTGTGGAAATTCCCCGGCGCCTTACTAGGTGGTTTGAGAGATTTGTCGTGTTGCCATTGTATTTTACAAATCCTACAAGCAGTTAGCGACTTATTAAGAACTTCTCTGTATTCGCAAAAGCCTAAGTGTTCTCACACACTGCACTGCAATGGTGGCTAATTCCTCATTCGCCTGATTCTCTTATGGTATCCACCATAGCGGGTAGAGTGGCTGTCTTGTAGGTGGAGGGTTACCGGTTAAATTCCGGCCTGGAGAGCTCATGTCGACGTGTCCTTGAGCCTCACACCGAACCCCTAACTGCTCCTGATGGGTCGAGGTCAGCACCTTCCATCTGGCATCTTCCGTAATCGGTGTGTGTGAATGGATGAATGTGACGTATAATGTAAAGCACTTTGGGTATCGTTTTAGGTATGATAAAGCGCTATACAAATACAGACCATTTTAATTGTTTTTATGACTGCTGACGCGTGGGGAGGATGTCACAGACAGGCAGACAGACTTGCGTAACGTTTAACGTCTTTAGAACTAATAATAGTCTGCCCTTCTTAAATGTAATGTTTTCTTTTCTAGTATCGATAACATCGATTGATTGCCTTTTAAAACGATGTTAGATCGATATATACAGTATCTTCCAGAAGGCAAACTTGCGAGCACAGAGCAGTGTTCTTAAATCTTAGGAATATAAATCGATAGATTGATGTAGTGGATGAATCGTTACAACCCTATCTACTACCAATCACTTATTTTTGTTCATCCAGTGACGCAACGCCACGGGCAGGCAGTCAAATGCTCTTCCACGAGGTGGTACAAAGTACATAACTAACCCTTTGTGCCCAACTGTTCTCTTCCACGCAACAGGAAAAAGGTATTGCATGCTCGATGGTGTGCTGTCAAATGATGTGCCTCGGCTCAATAAAGGTTGGGAAACACTGGAATATAATACTAACACACACTGGTAAAAAGTGAATGGTGTGAGGTTCCTTGCAAAGTTAGCATTGTAACATCAAGAAAGAAATTCCCAGGCCTTGTTAGTAGTACATTTCTATGTTTTGAGCTGCATCACTAAGCTCCGCATTCCACCGCTGCCATACTTGAGCTGATCTTCAAAGATGGAGTTAAGTTACAGCATATTAGTGGCCATATTACACTCCTCCCCCCTTTTTCTCTCTGCTCCATATTGACAACACAGAAATAGAGCTTGACTGCATACCAGCTCTGGTTGCCGTCTGCATTTGGGCAGTTAGCCTGTCTCTTATGACGTCGCATCATTCCGAGACGAGTGCTGTGTTATGTCAGAATGTACCAGGACGCAAACGAGCATGTCAGAAGGGTCTCGCAGAGTCCTCCATCTCACTCTGCCTCTCTTCCCTTGCCATTAGCCAGGGCATCTCCAGCCGCGAGGACCGGGATGACCTGGTGCGCTCCTCCAGCCACACGCCCTCCAACAAAGCACACATTTTAGCCATGCCACAGTTTGGCCTGCGAGACAACCTCATCAGGTGTGAGCTGCTGAAGAATGAGGAACTGTACATTTACCGAGAGCATTTCAGGTAGGTTGCACACAAGTGTAATGATTTGACATTAATACACAATAATGTTACAGGGTTTCTGCGAGTCATTAAAAAACAATGAAAGTCATTAAATCAGGGATGTCAAACTTGTTTTCATTGAGGGCCACATCACAGTTATGGCTGCCATCAGAGGGCCGCTTGTAATAGCAAATAATGTATGAATTTACCTTTGATTGATTGATTGAAACTTTTATTAGTAGATTGCACAGTACAGTACATATTCCGTACAATTGACCACTAAATGGTAACACCCGAATAAGTTTTTCAACTTGTCTAAGTCGGTGTCCACGTTAATCAATTCTGGATTTCATTATTAATTAAAGCTGCAAGCAGCGTTGGTCGGGCCCGCATATTTGGCTGGTGGTTGTCCTAAGTGTCCCAATACTTTTGTCCAGTGGTAGTCCTGAGTGAGACCTACATAGAGGTTTTTGTTTCATGTCTCTACGATATTCGTACTGGGAGTTAGAGGAAGTTGTGTCTGTGTTTTTTTCCTAGGTGCTGCGGCACAGTGGTTCTTTGAAGGCTTGTAAAATCAAAACCGTAGCACTTATCAAAAGTCTTTCGTCAACTTTTAATCTTTTAATCTCTCTCCTGTAGAAGTTTGAAGCCGAAACGACAAACGCGCTCAGAGGAGATAACGTTTGATGTTTGGTGACCGGTTTTAACAAAAATGTTGTTTTGAAGGAGGGATTGCAAACTTCCTGTTGATTTTTGCTGAAGGATGTCAATCTATGAAATCTAGGTCTAGGTGAGACCTACATAGAGGTTTTTGTTTCATGTCACTAAGACATTCCTACCGGAAGTTACAAGCAGTTTTGTCTGTGTTTTCCTCTGAGGAGCAGTTGTGTCTCTGTTTTATTCAAAAATTGCGCTAGAGTGCAATTTTGAGTTTTGGGGTTCGGTTTTTTCATTAGATTGCAATTTCCACCAGTCCTGATGTGTGTGAAAAGTTTGGTGAGTTTTGAAGTATTTTAAGGGGGTCAAATTACAGCTCAAAGAGGCAAAAATGAGTGTTTTTAGTAATTTTTTGTTTAAGGGGAAATTGCCAACTTCCTGTTGATTTTTGCCCGAAGAAATTAATTAATGAAAAGTAGGTCTAAGTGAAACCTACATAGAAGTTTTTGTTTCATGTCTCTACGACATTCGTACTGGGGGTTAGAGGCAGTTTTCTTCCTTGGGGGCGCTAGAGCGCAATTTTGAGTTTTGGGGTTTGGTTTTTTGACTAAAGAGTTTTGTTCACGTTTTTTTATGTGTGTGTAAAATTTGGTGAGTTTTGAAGCATGTTAAGAGGGGCAAAGTAGTCCGCAAAGCTGCGGAATAATAATAAAGAATAAAACCTTACAATAACAATAGGTTCCTTTCGTCCCATTGTCAAAGGACTCCCTTTGGGATTCCTTTGACAATGGGTCGTGCGGACCCTAATTATATAAATTGTTTTAAGAAGACTGTCGATTTTACAGTAAAAACTTTACATTTACAACATTTTGCTGTAAAATGTACTGGGTTTTTTTACATTTGTGTGTATAGCAGCAATAGCAGCAGCCTGGAGGTGTTAGCATTGACTCCTCTCTACTTGTAGCGTGTCTTATTGAACTGTACAACCAGTGAACAGTGTTTGCACACATACTGCCCCCTGTTGGCAAATCTGTGTATGCAGTTGTAACGCGCTCTCTTTCTTCCAGCTTTTTCCTGGGCACGTACAATGTGAACGGGCAGGCACCCAAAGAAAGCCTCCATCCGTGGCTGAGTTGCACCCTCGACCCTCCTGACATGTACTGTGTGGGGTAAGGCACTAGCTTCAGCTACACCCACATCAACACACATCCCACAGCTGGGCTAGTACCGCTCAAAGTTGAACACAGATCAGCTTTTGAGATAAAGCACCCATTGATCCTGCCTACGTTTCAGTTGGCGGCGGTGGAGGAATATAAAAGTCCAGTGGAAAGAACTCTGAGTAAGCGGCCACTATTTTTGTGCTAGCTTTCAGGAGCTCGACCTCAGCAAAGAGGCTTTCTTCTTCAACGACACTCCCAAAGAGCTGGAGTGGACAAAGGCAGTGTCTGAAGCCTTGCATCCAGATGCCAAGTATGCCTTAGTAAGAAACACCCTCTTTTTTTTTGCTTTAATCTAAATTTCATAGAAGCGTAAATGTTACTGAGCAGTACTTTATGTTCTAATAATTTCATTGTCTTGCTTCATTTTTCTTTTATATGTTTCCCTTTTTTGGGGGGCTGCTGAGTCATAATTACCAGCGTCTGCTTCCTGTGTTAGGCTTTGATTGATTGATTGAGACTTTTATTAGTAGGTTGCACAGTGAAGTACATATTCCGTACAATTGACCACTAAATGGTAACACCCGAATAAGTTTTTCAACTTGTTTAAAGGCCTACTGAAATGATTTTTTTTTATTTAAACGGGAATAGCAGATCCATTCTATTTGTCATACTTGATCATTTCGCGATATTGCCATATTTTTGCTGAAAGGATTTAGTACAGAAAATCGACGATAAAGTTCGCAACTTTTGCTCGCTGATAAAAAAAAGCCTTGCCTGTAGCGGAAGTAGCGTGACGTCACAGGAGCTAGTATTCCTCACAATTCCCCGTTGTTTACAATGGAGCGAGAGAGATTCGGACCGAGAAAGTGATGATTACCCCATTAATTTGAGCGAGGATGAAAGATTCGTAGATGAGGAACGTTACAGTGAATGACTTGAGAGGCAGCGATGGACGTATCTTTTTTCGCTCTGACCGTAACTTAGGTACAAGCTGGCTCATTGGATTCCACACTCTCCTTTTTCTATTGTAGATCACAGATTTGTATTTTAAACCACCTCGGATACTATATCCTCTTGAAAATGAGAGTCGAGAACGCGAAATGGACATTCAGTGCCTTTTATCTCCACGACAATACATCGGCGAAATGCTTTAGCTACGAGCTAACGTGATAGCATCTTGCTTTAACTGCATATAGAAACAAAAGAAATAAACCCCTGACTGGAAGTATAGATAGAAAATCAACAATACTATTAAACCGTGGACATGTAAATACACGGTTAATGCTTTCCAGGCTGGCGAAGGTTAACAATGCTGTGCTAACGACGCCATTGAAGCTAACTTAACAACCGGACTGCACAGAGCTATGCTAAAAACATTAGCTCTCCACCTACGCCAGCCAGCCCTCATTTGCTCATCAACACCCGTGCTCACCTGCGTTCCAGCGATCGGCAGAAGGACGAAGGAATTCACCCGATGCGTTTGGCGGCCCGGAGACGTAGGAAGTCAAGGTGAAGTCGGCGGCTAGCGCGGCTAGCGCGGCTAGCGCGGCTAGCGCGGCTAGCGCGGCTAGCGCTCCAACAAAGTCCTCCTGGTTGTGTTGCTGTAGTCTGCTGCTAATATACCGATCCCACCTACAACTGTCTTCTTTGCAGCCTTCATTGTTCATTAAAAAAATTGCAAAAGATGTCCAGAATACTGTGGAATTATGAAATGAAAACAGAGCTTTTTGTATAGGATTCTACGGGGTACCATAACTTCCGTTACTCGGACTTCGTCACGCGCATACGTCATCATACCGCAATGTTTCAGCCGGATATTTCCCGGGAATTTTAAAATGTCACTTTATAAGTTAACCCGGCCGTATTGGCATGTGTTGCAATGTTAAGATTTCATCATTGATATATAAACTATCAGACTGCGTGGTCGGTAGTAGTGGCTTTCAGTAGGCCTTTAAGTCGGGGTTCATGATACAGATATATACTATCATATATACTATCATCATAATACAGTCATCACACAAGATAATCACATTGAATTATTTACATTATTTACAATCAGGGGTGTGGAGGGGGGGGGGGTAGGATATGGACAGCAAGTAGTGGACATAGAGAGAGAGAGATCAGAAGGCATAAGAAAAAGTATCTGCATTTGATTGTTTACATTTGATTATTAGCAATCCGGGGAGGGTGTTAGTTTAGGGTTGTAGCTGCCTGGAGGCTGCAGTCAAGCACAAACAAATAACGCCATGTGACATCTCTACACTGCGTCCAAGTAAATTAACTGCTTTTCCTAACCAGCAGGTAGCAGCAGTGCACTTGCGCAAATTCTGCTGGGAATAAAGAGAGACAAAAGTAAAAGTGGCCCTCAGTAGGATGCCAAATTCTCACATGGCCAAGCAATGCTAATGCTTTCGAGTTACTTCCCGCTAGTGTTGAGCCATGAAATGGCGGTATAGCCCGGTTGGTAGAGTGGCCGTGCCAGCAACTTGAGGGTTCCAGGTTCGATTCCCGCTTCCGCCATCCTAGTCACTGCCGTTGTGTCCTTGGGGAAGACACTTTACCCACCTGCTCCCAGTGCCACCCACACTGGTTTAAATGTAACTCAGATATTGGGTTTCACTAAAAAAGCGCTATATAAATATAATTCACTTTACTTCAAATATGATTTAATATGAAGACAAACAAATCTGGAGCTGCACCAAATGACATTGACTGTTTTTTACCTACTCAGTGGCCTAGTGGTTAGAGTGTCCGCCCTGAGATGGGTAGGTTGTGAGTTCAAACCCCGGCCGAGTCATACCAAAGACTATAAAAATGGGAGCCATTACCTCCCTGCTTGGCACTCAGCATCAAGGGTTGGAATTGGGGGTTAAATCAGCAAAAATTCTTCCCGGGCGCGGCACCGCTGCTGCCCACTGCTCCCCTCACCTCCCAGGGGGTGATCAAGGGTGATGGGTCAAATGCAGAGGACAAATTTCACCACACCTAGTGTGTGTGTGACAATCATTGGTACTTTAACTTGAACTTTAATTACTGTCTGGTTTGAGGGTTTAGATCAGACCTGGGAAAATTAAGACCCAGGGGGCCACATGCGGCCCGTTAAACTTTTCAATCTAGACCGCCGGACATTCCCAAATAATTTTTTTAGATCTTTAAGATGGAAACTGTAGCTGCCATTATGATGTGTAGTGATGTTTTCAAATGACCATAAGTCTTGAATTATTAAGTTAAAAATAAGTTAAAGTAGCAATGATTGTCACACACACACACACACACTAGGTGTGGTGAAATTTGTCCTCTGCATTTGACCCATCCCCTTGTTCACCTCCTGGGAGGTGAGGGGAGCAGTGATCAGCAGCGGTGGCCGCGCCCGGGAATCATTTTTGGTGATTTAACCCCCAATTCCAAGCCTTGATGCTGAGTGCCAAGCAGTGCTCCCATTTTTATAGTCTTTGGTATGACTCGGCCGGGGTTTGAACTCACAACCTACCGATCTCAGGGCAAGATCAAGCCTCCGTCCGCATCAATCGTAGTGTGGGGTCATAAAAAGGAGCTTCTTATACTTTCGCTAACGTCGAGGAAGAAATGTCAGCCATCTTGAAAAATGTCTGGCTTCTAAGTTACGTGAAGGAGCCCAGAACTTATATTGTTTAAATGTTTGCGATATTTCAAAATTTCTCCCGAGAAAACCTTACAATGTAACAAAACCCCAGACCAGACATGGGCAAAATACGGCCCGCGGGCCACATGTGGCCCATTAAGATTTTCAATCCGGCCCGCCGGATGTTCTACATCATTTTTTTAGTTAAAGGTAAAGTTAAAGTAGCAATGATTGACACACACACACACACTAGGTGTGGTGAAATTTGTCCCCTGTATTTGACCCATCCCCTTGTTCACCCCCTGGGAGGTGAGGGGAGCAGTGAGCAGCATCGGTGGCCACGCCCGGGAATCATTTTTGGTGATTTAACCCCCAATTCCAACCCTTGATGCTGAGTGCCAAGCAGGGAGGTAATGGCTCCCATTTTTATAGTCTTTGGTATGACTCGGCCGGGGTTTGAACTCACAACCTACCCATCTCAGGGCGGACACTCTAACCACAGGGCCACTGAGCAGGTATACAAAGTATTTCAATGGTTGGAATCTGTGCATTTGCATGATATACGAGTTACTATGGTAATCTAATCAGTTACTATGGTAATCTAAGTCACAGCAGCTTTTAGACGAGGCACCGAGCAGTGTGGGTGGGGAGCGTTTCCACAGAGTGTTTCCAGAGCGGCCAGCCTGAAATGCGGGTGTCAGGGACAGACGCGGGAGGGAGATTTTTACAACAAAGTTCGAAAGCTTAGTGATATATCAGATTGTAGGTGGGCTTTTTTATTCCCCCTTCGCGTTCATATTTTGCTGTTTGTTGCATTTTTGTTGCGTTTCGCTTGATTGTAAATAGGGCTGGGCGATATACTCGATATATCGCGGGTTTGTCTCGGTGTGATATAGAAAATGACTATATCGTGATACTCGAGTATACGTTCTCATGTAGTTGTTTTTAGCTGCGGGCATTACACTAAAGGCTCTTCTTACTCTTTGTTGTCTACTGACATACTGTCACGTGTGCAACGTCACACGCTCCCGCGGAGCGGACAGGTAGCGACATGGTAACGTTAGCTGTGATGCTAACGGTGCGGTGCGGGTGGTAATACGAGAGAGAGAAGGTGCGAATCTGGTAACAAATGGAGGAAGAATTAATTCCCAAGAAAAACAGCACGGGGTCCATCGTCTGGCGGTGGTTTGGCTTCACGCGGGAATATGTCGAACATTTATGCGGCAAAAGCGTTGCTACAAAAAGTAGCAGCACTGCTAATGTAGCATCATTTGAAAAGTCACCCGCTAGAGCAGGGGTGGGCAATTAATTTTTATCGGGGGCCGCATGAGCAACCCGAGCACTGCTGGAGGGCCACATCGACAATATTTCAATTAAATTTTGCTCAATATTATTTTTGATGTATACCCTAAGATAAATAATAATAATAATAATAATAATAATTAATAATAATAGTAATACTTCAACATAGTGTGTGTAACAGCATTCCATGACTAATATAAATAAATTAACATTAATAATAAATGACAGTAAAATAAGCACACGTATGACTGAGGAGTCATAGTGTAACTTTGTGTGGTGTTTTAGTTGTCCGACTTTTTGTGTGGCCATAAACGCAGCAGTGGTTTAGTGCTATGCGTGTTGGTGACACATGACAAGTTGGTTTTGGCCTGGTTTGTACGGCAGGAAATGACTAGTTTTTCCAGATAGAAGTGTTTTACTCATGTTTTTGGTGTGGTTATGGCCGAATATAAACAATTTTGCTCAATAAAGTGATCAATATAATTCCTGTCCTCGAAGCATCTCGATAGACGTTACAATAATTGAACGGTGTTCAATTGAACGGTGTTGACGAACACCGTTAGGGCCGCTTGTTGTCACTGTCACTCAGAGTTGCATTGCAAAATTACATAGAATAAATGTGTTTATTTTGTTTAGAATTCAGATGGGATTTGATTTGGTGCGCGGCATATATTTGCTGTGCACAGCGGACGCTTGAGCAGTGCGCAATTGCGCAGGCGCGCACCTTAGAGGGAACGTTGCTTGGCAGTCCATGTCTCGTTGAAAACACGCCGTTCGTCATCAACTTTTGTCTTTTTAGCGTCTCGGGTGTAAACCGTGCATCACTTGTGGCTGTGCACCTTCACTCGCAGGTTACACACGGACACACGCCCATAAATAATACTTTTCAAAATAAAAGCAGCGCAGTTGTATTGCGCGCACGACATGGATGTTTTTTCAACTTTATTTTGTAAATTGTGATTGCAGCTGTTCACATTCACTCACAATCACGCACGTGCACACGTCCACACGGAAGTAATACAAATAACGATTTTCAAAACAAAAGCAGCACCGTTGTATCGCACACTCGACATAGATACTTTTTAAAATGTATTTTGTAATTTATATTTGGCCTCACGCGGGCCGGACAGGGACGCACAAAGGGCCGGATGCGACTAGAGATTGAAGAGTGCTTGAAACTCTGCATGTCGACATCTCCGGCCGGTGCCACACCAACAAAATGCCCAAGCAACTATTTCCAGATCAACACCGTATGAAAAAAATAGTCAACAACAGAAGGAGATAACGTCCGCAGAAACCTACCACATAGCGAAGGACATACACTATTTGATTTCCTATTATGTAGCTCATTTTTATTTGACAGTTATTGAAATATCTTGTGTGACATCATGCACAAAAGTGCACTTTATTTGTTTCAAACTATTGTAGTGGCGTTCTGTACACATTAATTTAGTGTTGTTTTGATAAGTCATCTTAGTGACATCATTCACAAAAGTGCACTTATAGCTTGTTTTAAAATGTCTCTGACAATCTTGCACTTTCTGTTTTGGAAATGACATTAATGTTTGTGCCACTGCTTAATAACTGTTTAATAAATACACTTTTGGTTAATTGACTTAGTTGTGATTTCCCTCTCTGCATGAAAGTTTAAAATGAGCATATATTAATGCAGTATGAAGGAGAATGTTTTAATGTAGACACATAGAATCATCATACTGCTGTGATTATATGCATCAAGTGTTCATTCAAGGCTAAGGCAAAATATCGAGATATATATCGTGTATCGTGACATGGCCTAAAAATATCAAGATATTAATAAAAGGCCATATCGCCCAGCCCTTATTGTAAAATATGTCGATCGAGAGGGGGTGTGACGTTCATATGTTGTCAATATTCAGTGTTTTATCGTTCATAGTTAATATTGTAAATACCACATTCTTTATTTTCATGTAAATTCCGGGTGTCTCATTCAGAAAAAAATTTAAAATTCCATTCCGTTTTTTAAGGCGGTTTGTCGTAACGTTGCTAGCATTCAATCAGTCATTATTGTGAAGTTTTGTATTAGTGTTCATAAAAGTAGATATACCGGCCCCCAGACACATTGTTTGCCCTCCAAGGCAAAATAATTGCCCAAGCCTGGTTTATATCGTTCTGAGGATCTACCGTAGCTTTCCAACTAATTGTGTCTGTCAAATATGTAGGTAATGTTTCTGCATGTTCTTTACTACAGGTGAAGTTGGTGCGCCTGGTGGGCATCATGCTGCTCTTCTACGTGAAAAAGGAGCATGCTCAATTCATCTCGGACGTGGAGGCCGAGTCGGTGGGAACCGGCATCATGGGGCGGATGGTAAGGACGGCTCCAACTGCTCTCCATTTTGCAGTTTCCCCAGAATAATCCGATCTGTTATCCTCTCTCTCTCTGTCTGCTGTCTATCAACCACGGTTTGATAGGGAAATAAAGGCGCAGTGGCAATCCGCTTCCGTTTCCACAACTCGGACATCTGCGTGATCAACTCTCACCTGGCGGCGCACGTCGAAGAGTACGAGAGGCGCAATCAGGACTACAAGGACATTTGCAGCCGGCTTCAGTTTCGACAGGCTGATCCTACTCAGACCCCGTTAAACATCATGAAGCATGAGTATGGAGCTACTTTATAACTACAACATCAGGCTTAAAGGCCTACTGAAATGAATTTTTTTTATTTAAACGGGAATAGCAGATCCATTCTATGTGTCATACTTGATCATTTCGCGATATTGCCATATTTTTGCTGAAAGGATTTAGTAGAGAAAATCGACGATAAAGTTCGCAACTTTTGCTCGCTGATAAAAAAAAAAAGCCTTGCCTGTACCGGAAGTAGCGTGACGTCACAAGCGGTAGTGCTGCTCACAATTCCCCGTTGTTTACAATGGAGCGAGAGAGATTCGGACCGAGAAAGGGACGATTACCCCATTAATTTGAGCGAGGATGAAAGATTCGTAGATGAGGAACGTTAGAGTGAAGGACTTGAGAGGCAGTGATGGACGTATCTTTTTTCGCTCTGACCGTAACTTAGGTACAAGCTGGCTCATTGGATTCCACACTCTCCTTTTTCTATTGTGTATCACAGATTTGTGTTTTAAACCATCAGATACTATATCCTCTTGAAAATGAGAGTCGAGAACGCGAAATGGACATTCACAGTGACTGAACATGTAAATACACGATTAATAACCAATTCAGCTTTGCGAAGCTAAAGAAATAGAAGCTAACCTAGCTACGTAGCCAACGTGATAGCAGCAGTCTCAAATGCAGATAGAAACTAAATTTAAAAAAAACCCTGACTGGATGGATAGACAGAAGATCAATAATACTATTAAACCATGAACATGTAAATACACGATTAATAACCAATTCAGCTTTGCAAAGCTAAAGAAATAGAAGCTAACCTAACTACGTAGCCAACGTGATAGCAGCAGTCTCAAATGCAGATAGAAACTAAATAAAAAAAACCCTGACTGGATGGATAGACAGAAGATCAATAATACTATTAAACCATGAACATGTAAATACACGATTAATAATATTCCGCTTGGCGAAGCTAAAAAAACAGAAGCTAACCTAGCTGCGTAGCCAACGTGATAGCATCAGTCTCAAATGCAGATAGAAACTAAAAAAAAAACCCTGACTGGATGGATAGACAGAAGATCAATAATACTATTAAACCATGAACATGTAAATACACGATTAATAATATTCCGCTTGGCGAAGCTAAAAAAAACAGAAGCTAACCTAGCTGCGTAGCCAACGTGATAGCATCAGTCTCAAATGCAGATAGAAACTTAAAAAAAAAAAAACCCTGACTGGATGGATAGAAAGAAGATCAATAATACTATTAAACCATGAACATGTAAATACACGATTAATAATATTCCGCTTGGCGAAGCTAAAAAAACAGAAGCTAACCTAGCTGCGTAGCTAACTTAGATGCGGCGGCGGGCGTTGTACGCTTTTGACGACACCCCGGCCGCCATCAGAGTCGGCAAGAAACATATATTTCCCCAAAGTTACGTACGTCACATGCACATATCGACACGCACGTACGGGCAAGCGATCGAATGTTTGGAAGTCAAAGCTACACTCACCGTAGTGCGTCTGTTACCCTGCTCAAAACACAACACAACCTCCTGGTGTTGGTGTTGCGGTAGTCCGCCGCTCCACCGATCGCACCTACAACTTTCTTATTTGCAGTCTCCATTGTCCATTAAACAAATTGCTCAATCGCTTTATTAACAAGCGGTAACTGGTTGTAGTTAAAAAAGTAACGCACACACATACACGAGCTGCTGTTAGCCAAAAGTCACGCTCACACACACTCAAGTTCTCCGCCAACTCACTCGCGCATGCGCGTTCCCCAAACCCTTAAAGACACAGTACGCTAATGCAAATATCACAGATTTTACAGTATTGTACTTAGCCGCTAAGACACCGATCGATCCCACCTACAACGTTCTTCTTTGCAGTCTCCATTGTTCATTAAACAAATTGCAAAAGATTCACCAACACAGATGTCCAGAATACTGTGGAATTTTGTCGAAGAAAACAAGAGGCTTTTCTATCGGGTCCGACGGGGTCCAACCACTTCCGTTGCTTTTGTGACGTCACGCGCATAAATCATATCCAAAGGAGTTTTTCAACCGGAAGTGTGGCGGGAATTTTAAAATGTCACTTTATAAGTTAACCCGGCCGTATTGTCATGTGTTGCAATGTTAAGATTTCATCATTGATATATAAACTATCAGACTGCGTGGTCGCTAGTAGTGGCTTTCAGTAGGCCTTTAAAACACTGTAGCTTCCCCCAACAGTGACTTCTGCTCTTCTGCCATGTTATTATTAATTGCCGGTAAATGCTGCGTCCACAGTAAATAAAAGCTGCAGGAAATGGGGAAATATTAAGCAACCCTTCCTGAAAGCAAATTTATTGTTTTGTCATTTCACTGAAAATGCATCTTATTACCCTTCCTTTTCAGTGTGGTTTTATGGATCGGAGACCTCAATTACAGGATCAGTGAGCTCGATGTCAACAATGTAAAGGATCTCATCAGCAAGAAGGACTTTGAGATGCTGCACACTTACGATCAGGTAATTTCATCACTACTATGTTTACATTGTTATGGGGCTGTAAGCAGGGTTCCTACACAAGTATGGAAAAGCGTATGGAAAAATATTCATGTTTCCAAGACACCACTATTCAGTTTTCTAAAAGATAACATTATATGTATACCGTATTTTTCGGACTATAAGTCGCTCCGGAGTATACGTCACACCGGCCGAAAATGCACAATAAAGAATGAAAAAAACCTATATACACTACCGTTCAAAAGTTTGGGGTCACATTGAAATGTCCTTATTTTTGAAGGAAAAGCACTGTACTTTTCAATGAAGATAACTTTAAACTAGTCTTAACTTGAAAGAAATACACTCTATACATTGCTAATGTGGTAAATGACTATTCTAGCTGCAAATGTCTGCTTTTTGGTGCAATATCTACATAGGTGTATAGAGGCCCATTTCCAGCAACTATCACTCCAGTGTTCTAATGGTACAATGTGTTTGCTCATTGGCTCAGAAGGCTAATTGATGATTAGAAAACCCTTGTGCAATCATGTTCACACATCTGAAAACAGTTTAGCTCGTTACAGAAGCTACAAAACTGACCTTCCTTTGAGCAGATTGAGTTTCTGGAGCATCACATTTGTGGGTTCAACTAAACGCTCAAAATGGCCAGAAAAAGAGAACTTTCATCTGAAACTCGACAGTCTATTCTTGTTCTTAGAAATGAAGGCTATTCCACAAAATTGTTTGGGTGACCCCAAACTTTTGAACGGTAGTGTATGTCGCACTGGAGTATAAGTCGCATTTTTTGGGGGGAAATTTATTTGATAAAAGCCAACACCAAGAATAGACATTTGAAAGGCAATTTAAAATAAATAAAGAATAGTGAACAACAGACTGAATAAGTATACGTTATATGAGGCATAAATAACCAACTGAGAACGTGCCTGGTATGTTAACGTAACATATTATGGTAAGAGTCATTCAAATAACTATAACATATAGAACATGCTATACATTTACCAAACAATCTGTCACTCCCGATCGCTAAATCCGATGAAATCTTCCTCCCCGGTGTCGCCTCTGATATGTCCTTTCATATTTCACTACGTCCAGCTTGTAATCTGCAGTATATGATTTCCTTTTCGGTGCCATTTTAGTTCAGTCCTTCTCAGTTTTTTTAAGTTACCGCCAATGTTGATGTGATCCATGTTAATAGCTACGGCAGTAGCATATAGCAGTT
The DNA here is from genome assembly GCF_033978785.1 of Entelurus aequoreus. Classification (NCBI taxonomy): domain Eukaryota; kingdom Metazoa; phylum Chordata; class Actinopteri; order Syngnathiformes; family Syngnathidae; genus Entelurus; species Entelurus aequoreus. The sequence continues at coordinate 6,760,457 of NC_084741.1, read as the reverse complement.
AGCATCCCATGACCCACAATGCACTTCTGCCATGACCCGCCCCCGCCGAATTCTTATTGGTTGACGTGTGAGTGACGATTGCTGTCATTTGCTTCGTCTCTTACGCGAATTAGATAAATAATATTATTTGATATTTTACGGTAATGTGTTAATAATTTCACGCATAAATCGCTCCGAAATATGTCGCACCCACGGCCAAACTATGAAAAAAAACTGCGACTTATAATCTGCAAAATACGGTAAATATTCATGTTTCCAAGACTGTCACCACTATTCAGTTTTCTAAAAGATAACATTACAATGTTTCCCATAAACTGCCAAGATACCTGTGGCGGTGGGGGCGTGGCCATGGGCGTGGTCACCATGACATAATTGAGTAATTTGCATAATTTACTACAATGATATGATTTTCTCTAAAAAGGCTCAAAAAATGTATACATACAAATTAATAATAACAGTTTTGTTTTAAACGTCCATCCATCCATCCATCCATCCATTTTACAATATAATTACAACATTTTATATACTGATTTGAACAATAAGTTATTCACTGAAATATATTTATTAATTGTGGTTCTTACAAAAAATATATCTTATAAAAATATGAAAGCTAAAATGTTTCTTAAATCTCTGCACCTTTAATTAGTGCATACTAAATAATTTAACTTTAGCCTACTACTACAACCATATTATTTACCAGCAACATAAAGTGAAACAGAGGCAGAGGTGTCCTGCCACAGTCAGTAACAAATAAACAGAAAACAGTAGTGGTCAAATACAAATAAGGCAACAAGAGAAGTATCCTACACTTCTCTTTTGTAAAGTAAATCTGAACAGCCTATATGGGCATCTACATCAACTATATGATTTGCCTGAGAAGCTGGACAGGAACTCGAAAAAAAAAAAAAATATATTTTTTTTAATTTATTTATTTATTTATTTATTTAAATTTTTTTATTTGTGGCGGACGTAATTCTTTCGTGGCGGGCCGTCACAAATAAATGAATGTGTGGGAAACACTGCATTATGAATAATTGAACAAAGAAATTGATTGATTTAGTTTTGAAGGTGCTTGCTAGAGCCATAGTTACCAAAACTAGATCGAACACGACTCTTTTGAGCTGTGTGCCTATGATGAGCCTAAGCTAGTGGTAACTAATAGTGCGTTCCATTTGAATTTCCGAATTCCTAGTGGGAAATTTTAACTGGAATGCCCATACTCGGAAAGTCGCAGAGTCCTCAGCATCCCTGAGTTGGCTTCGAGGATGGTTAATCTGAGTGTAAACAATATTAGATGCTTTTTTAATGTTCATTATTAGCACTTCAAGTTCTGACTATTTTTTTTGTCGCACTTAATCAGCCATATACGATGTATTGTTGGACGTTTATGGTAGTTTTACTATAGTGTAGGCCTGAAATAACTGAAAACATGTTTATATTCTAGTTTCTTCCAAATAGCCACCCTTTGCTCTGATTACTGCTTTGCACACTCATGGCATTCTCTCGATGAGCTTCAAGAGGTAGACCTGAAATGGTTTTCTCTTCACATGTGTGCTTATTCATCCAATATATTACTTTTATTATTTTCCACGTGAAAAGGTGTGGCGGCTTCAATTTAACCATGGCGCCGCGCCACAATCAGATACATATACGGGAAACCCTGCATAGAGTATTCAGAATAATGAAGACACAATTAATTCCATAATTTATTCACATGATACATATTTATTTACTCAAATGGTGTGTTAGTTGTTTTACTTAGACATCTGGGAATTAGTCTAGAAAAAGTATGGAATTTGGAAATGTCCAAAAATGAATTACCCTGTAAGCAACTGACACATTTACCGGCGGCATTCGTCCTGCAGCTCAAGAGGCAGATCGACCAAGAGGCAGTGTTTGTTGGCTTCGTGGAGGGAGATATCGACTTCCAGCCCACCTATAAATATGACACCGGCTCCGACACGTGGGATACAAGGTAATGTCATCACAGAGGAAAGATTTTTTGACCAAGTTCCTGAGTCAAAATCTTGCTTCTTGCACATTTAGTGAAAAATGCCGCGTTCCTGCGTGGTGTGATCGTATTCTGTGGCGAGGAAAAGAGATCAAGCAGCAGCATTACCAGAGTCACATGACTCTCAAGACCAGTGACCACAAACCTGTCAGCTCCATGCTTGTCATTGGGGTAAGGAGTCTCCTTCACACAGAAGAAATCCGGCAAAATACATGCACCAAAGCCATCGTGGCAAGTATGGAGGCTTTTTTACACAGTGGGACTTGGCTGCGAAACATAATTTAGATCCCCGCTTTTTGCAGATGTTACGTTCCAAAATTTGCTGCGAATCGTGAATAATCACTACTAAAAGACAAACAAAAATCCATAAAATACTTATTTTTGACGCTGTAAACCACAGGTGTCAAACTCAAGGCTCCGGGGCCGGATCTGGCCCGCCACGTCATTTTATGTGGCCCGCGAAAATATGCATCAATACTCAATGTATTTGTTCTTTCCATTTTTTGACAGGGAAAAATAAATGTACTACATGTAATTGCATACCTTTTATGTAGAGATGTCCGATAATATCGGTCTGCCGATATTATCGGACGATAAATGCGTTAAAATGTAATATCGGAAATTATCGGTATCGGTTTTGTTTATTATCAGTATCGGTTTTTTTTGTGTTTTTTTTGTTTTTTATTAAATCCACATAAAAAACACAAGATACACTTACAATTAGTGCACCAACCCAAAAAACCTCCCTCCCCCATTTACACTCATTCACACTCATTCACACAAAAGGGTTGTTTCTTTCTGTTATTAATATTCTGGTTCCTACATTATATATCAATACAGTCTGCAAGGGATACAGTCCGTAAGCACACATGATTGTGCGTGCTGCTGGTCCACTAATAATACTAACCTTTAACAGTTAATTTTACAAATTTTCATTAATTACTAGTTTCTATGTAAATGTTTTTATATTGTTTTACTTTCTTTTTTATTCAAGAAAATGTTTTTAATTTATTTATCTTATTTTATTTGGTTCATTTTTTTTTAAAAGTACCTTATCTTCACCATACCTGGTTGTCCAAATTAGACATAATAATGTGTTAATTCCACGACTGTATATATCGGTTGATATCGGTATCGGTTGATATCGGTATCGGTAATTAAAGAGTTGGACAATATCGGCATATCGGATATCGGCAAAAAGCCATTATCGGACATCCCTACTTTTATGCCTTATTATTATCCAATATTGCAACAAATACTATATTATCATACTTTCCAAACATTTTTTCTTGTTAAAATTAACAAAAATACTTCAGTGTCTACTTGACTTATGATTTCGAAGCAAATTATCCATCATATTGTACACTGTAAAAAAAGACAATAGATTTTACGGTAAAAGCATATAACTGTAACTCTACAACAGTTTTTACTGGGATATTCTGCCAACTAAACTGCCTTTTTGACCATACTTGCCAACCTTGAGACCTCCAATATCGGGAGGTGGGGGGTAGAGGGTTGGGGGCGGGGGGCGTGGTTGGGGGCGTGGCTATTTACAGCTAGAATTCACCAACTCGAGTATTATACATATATATATATATATATATATATATATATATATATATATATATATATATATATATATATATATATATATATATATATATACATATATATACATGTATGAAATACTTGACTTTCAGTGAATTCTATCTATATATATGTATATATATATATATGTATATATATATATATATATATATATATATATATATATTTATTTTATTTACATAGAAAAAAATAAATAAATACTTGAATTTCAGTGTTCCGGTGGCTATCCACTAGATGGCAGTATTGTCCTGTTTAACTTCTCCATTCATGATGAGTATATCATTTCGGCCACCGTGTTCAATGGAGAAGTCTGTTCTAAAAAATTTACATGCAACATACACCTTCCCCTTCAAACTGTCCTGGATGAACTGAAATTCTTGTTTCCATTCGTTTTGGAACTTGCAAGCGTATTTCTTCATCTTGCTCGTCGACGGCGTCGCCATGTGATGTCTGTAATTTCCTCGTTCTTCTGCTTCGTCTCCTTGTTGTGTGCGCAGTTGTGCACTCTGGTCTCTAAAAGCCCTAGATGTTAGGACGTCATTGGGCAGGCAAGCTGTTTATATTGTGGGAAAGCGGACGTGAGAACAGGCTGTCCCCACTCAGTCTCAGGTCCGCATTGAGCTGGAGGGGGCGTGTCTTCCAGCTCCGGCTGAATACCGGGAGTTTGTCGGGAGAAAATCTCTGCCGGGAGGTTGTCGGGAGAGGCGCTGAATACCGGGATTCTCCCGCTAAAAACGGGAGGGTTGGCAAGTATGTTTTTGACTGTAAAATTTGTGGTTTAATGATGTATTACTGTAAATGTCAAAACGGTACTGTTTTTTTTTTAATGGTAAAAAGTTAAGTTAAAGTACCAATGATCATACTTGCCAACCCTCCCAATTTTCCCGGGAGACTCCCGAATTTCAGTGCCCCTCCCGAAAATCTCCCGGGGCAACCATTCTCCCGATTTCCACCCGGACAACAATATTGGGGGCGTGCCTTAACGCATACTTGCCAACCCTCCCGTGTTTAGCGGGAGAATCCCGATATTCAGCGCCTCTCCCGGCAGAGATTTTCTCCCGACAAACTCCCGGTATTCAGCCGGAGCTGGAGGCCACGCCCCCTCCAGCTCAATGCGGACCTGAGACTGAGTGAGGACAGCCTGTTCTCACGTCCGCTTTCCCACAAAATAAACAGCTTGCCTGCCCAACGACGTCATAACATCTAGGGCTTTTATAGAGTGCACAACTGCGCACACGACAAGGAGACGAAGCAGAAGAACGAGGAAATTACAGACATGGCGGCCGAAATGATATACTCATCATGAACGGCGAAGTTAAACGGGACAATACTGCCATCTAATGGATAGCCACTGGAACACTGAAATTCAAGTATTTTTTTTTCTTTCTATGTAAATAAAATAATAATAAAAAAATATATATATAGCTAGAATTCACTGAAAGTCAAGTATTTCATACATATATATATATATATATATATATATATATATATATATATATATATATATATATATATATATATATATATATATATATATATATATATATATATGAAATACTCGAGTTGGTGAATTCTAGCTGTAAATAACCACGCCCCCAAGATAAAGAGCTATTCAGTAGGATTTAGGTCCAAGCTATTGAATACCGGTACAGTATGCTAAAAAGAACAGTAAGCAGCTATGTTTTATTAATATACCGTAGCTGCGTGTGTCAAATACTGTATGAGTCATTAAATGACTCCCGCCTCCTGGTGGTAGAGGGCGCTAGTGATCCTTCTTGCGACTTCCGGTACTGCAGAAGAAGTGACAACACGCAGCAAGAGATTTTTATTTTTTTTCCTCTGCCTGAACTTTTAACAAGGAGGATTACATACCGGTATCTAAAATAAAACAGTTTTCTAAACTGGACTTTCAATGGAAGCAGGAGGTAATAATCAAAGGAATATCTCCATCGAGACAGAGAGACTTTTAAAACTGAAGAAAGAAAATAAGGAAGACTTCTATAAACAAGTTATCCATGCTTTTGGTCAGAAGGAGCTGCAAATGGACTCCATTTATAAGTACAGGTAAGACCATAATAACGTTTTTTTTTTATTAAATGTGCTTTTCATGATGGTATATGCTTACATCACACTCAAAGTGCACGCCTACATTTACCGCATTCCTTTTGGTAAACGCCGGAGTGAGAAGAGGTTTTAAAATAATTACCGCATGCACGGCCGTCCCGCCGGCTTCCGGTAAACGCCGGAGTGACAGGAGGTTTTAAATTAATTAGCGCCCCTAATACGGTAATACATATTAATTGTCCTTTCCTTGGTGCACAGATCAAGAGAGTTAATGCAGAATCCTACAAGAAGACCTTCGAAGAGATTGTTCGCAATTTAGACAAGATGGAGAACGAGTGCATTCCGTCCGCAACCTTGTCCAAGCGAGAGGTAAAGTTGATTAATAAGTTAAATGAATACTTTTTCGCTGTCCATGACGATGGCTGCCGTCCTCTTGTCAGTTCCACTTTGAGAAGGTGAAGTACATGGAGCACCAGGCCAAGACGCTGAGCATCTTCAACGACGGCCAGGTCCCATGTCAGTTTGAGTTCATCCAGAAGCCCAAAGAGGCCACGTACTGCAAGCCCTGGCTCACGGCCATCCCCCACAAAGGCTTCATCGCTCAGGGTAAGCCTGTACAAATCGCACAATGGAGTAATTTTTTTTTTTACAAATGACCACCGTCTGGTGGCTGTGTCAACCAACTTTGCCGGTGACCAACCTTTCTTTTCACTCCAGGCTCTTCCGTGGACATCGACTTCGAGGTTTTTGTGAACCGCTCAACGGCGCCTGAGCTAAACTCGGGCAAACAGGAGATGGAAGACATCCTGGTGCTGCACCTGGAACGCGGTAAGGACTACTTCATCTCTGTGACGGGAAGCTACCTGCCCAGCTGCTACGGCACGCCCATCCACGTGTTATGTCGGCTGAGGGAGCCCATCCAAGACATGTCCCAGGAGGCCCTGCATGAACTGGTGAGTGACTTCCCCCCCTCCATATTTGTAGATAAGCACACTTGAGTTCCTTTTGATGAAACGGCTTCTGAACAATAGGTGGTGACGTCTGGGAATGAGAACTCCGAGAGTATTGAAAAGCCTCTGGATATTCCTAAAGAACTGTGGATGATGGTGGATCATTTGTTCCGCAATGCAATCAAACAGGTAGCAATAGCAAATTGACAGTGCACCTTTTAACCCGGTGCGCCTTACGTACGGAGGATTTCTGGTTTTGCTTACTGACCTCGGAGCAATTTTATTTGGTACATGGTGTACTGATAAGTGTGACCAGTAGATGGTAGTCAATATAGTTGTACGGTATACCGGTACTAGTATAGTATTGCAATACCAATGAGTAAAAAACGGTACTATACTCTATTTGAAAAGTACCGGTTCGCCTTTTTTTTTTTTTACAGGCATGACGGCGCGTCGTCATGTCTTGTCATCGCTGGTTTTAGGAGCAGAGGAGCATGTTCGGCAGCGCACACACACAGAGTACTTACAAGCAGACAAAGTGTGTAGACAGAAAAGGGAGAATGGACGCATTTTGGCTTAAAAACTAACGATAAAGGGGAAGTTATAACACTGAAACGCCCACAGGAAGAAGTGCTTTAAGACATGGCTAGCTAGTTAGCGGCTAATGTCCATCCACTATCGGCAGTGTTTTAGCTACTTCTAAATCACTAATCCTCGCCTCCATTTTACAAGTATCATCCCTGCAGGACGAGGAATAGCTAAACATGCTTCACTACACACCGTAGGAGGATACAATAGCTCACCGGCGTCACAATGTAAACAAATGCCATGGGTGGATCTACACCTGACATCCACTGTAATTATACCAAGTACAGGAGCGTATCTAGTCGATACTGCTATGATTACATCAAGATTTTTTATCATCACAAAATCTTTTTTCTTTTTTAATTAATTATTATTATTATTTTTTTTTTAATCATTTATTTATTGGGACAGTGTACAATAATCAACACTTGAATAAACAGTGTAAATGCGCCGGACTTGGCATCATTGCTAATTTTCAGCCGTAGTCCCATTATATTCATAAACGGGAAATACGTCCCTGGACACATGAGAACTTAAATGATGACCAATGTATGATCCTGTAACCACTTGGTATCGGATCAATACCTACATTTTTGGTATCATCCAAAACTAATGTAAAGTACCCAAACAACAGAAGAATACGTGTTTTTTACATTTTAACAGAAGTGTAGATAGAACATGTTAAAACAGAAAATAACCAGATATTAACAGTAAATGAAAAAGTAAATTAATAATTAGGGATGTCCGATATTATCGGCCGATAAATGCGTTAAAATGTAATATCGGAAATTATCGGTATCGTTTTTTTTATTATCTGTATCGGTTTTTTTGGGGGTTTTTTTTGGGGTTTTTTGGGGTTTTTTATTAAATCAACATAAAAAACACAAGATACACTTACAATTAGTGCACCAACCCAAAAAACCTCCCTCCCCCCATTTATTTCTGTTATTAATATTCTGGTTCCTACATTATACATCAATATATATCAATACAGTCTGCAAGGGATACAGTCCGTAAGCACACATGATTGTGCGTGCTGCTGGTCCACTAATAGTACTAACCTTTAACAGTTAATTTTACAAATTTTCATTAATTACTAGTTTCTATGTAACTGTTGTTTTACTTTCTTTTTTATTCAAGAAAATGTTTTTAATTTAGTTATCTTATTTGATTATTTTTTTTTAAAAGTACCTTATCTTCACCATACATGGTTGTCCAAATTAGGCATAATAATGTGTTAATTCCACGACTGCATATATCGGTTGATATCGGTATCGGTAATTAAAGAGTTGGACAATATCGGATATCGGCAAAAAGCCATTATCGGACATCCCTATTAATAATGCATTTTTACAGCTTGTTCTTTACAATTTTGACAAAATAATAGAAATGACACAATATGTTACTGCATACGTCAGCAGACGAATTAGGAGCCTCTGTTTGTTTACTTACTACTAAAAGACAAGTTGTCTAGTATGTTCACTATTTTATTTAAGGACAACATTGTTCTTTGATTGCAATAAGAAACATATGACTAAGATGTTTTGTTAAAATAATGCCAATCATGCAATTTTTTATAGTCCCCTTTATTTAGAAAAATATTGAAACTCGAAATACATTACATACACTACCGTTCAAAAGTTTGGGGTCACCCAAACAACTTTGTGGAATAGCCTTCATTTCTAAGAACAAGAATAGACTGTCGAGTTTCAGATGAAAGTTCTCTTTTTCTGGCCATTTTGAGCGTTTAATTGACCCCACAAATGTGATGCTCCAGAAACTCAATCTGCTCAAAGGAAGGTCAGTTTTGTAGCTTGTGTAACGAGCTAAAGTGTTTTCACATGTGTGAACGTGATTGCACAAGGGTTTTCTAATCATCAATTAGCCTTCTGAGCCAATGAGCAAACACATTGTACCATTAGAACACTGGAGTGATAGTTGCTGGAAATGGGCCTATGTAGATATTGCACCAAAAAGCAGACATTTGCAGCTAGAATAGTCATTTACCACATTAGCAATGTATAGAGTGTATTTCTTTCAAGTTAAGACTAGTTTCAAGTTATCTTCATTGAAAAGTACAGTGCTTTTCCTTCAAAAATAAGGACATTTCAATGTGACCCCAAACTTTTGAACGGTAGTGTACATTTGGTACCGGTACAAAAATATTGGTATCGACACAACCCTAGTAGTCACACATAACGAGATACGTGTGGACGGCAGGTTGATGCTTGTTCAACCTTTGCTTGCTACATGTAGTCAATAGATGTTTTGTTCCATCATCTTATGTTCCGTTTTCACAGGAAGACATATTTCAGCAACCTGGACTGCGGAGTGAATTTGCAGAAATAAGAGACTGCCTCGACACCGGCATGGCAGATTCTCTCTGTATCCTTTAGAAAATGTCCTAGTTTTCTGCAGTGTGGGACAAACAAGCTGGTAGCTAAAAGCATGAAAGTAGCCTGTCTTTCCAAACAAAGTTAAGGATGGTCTTGACTTTGTAATGACCTGCAGCTGGCAGTAACCACTCGGTAGCGGAGGCCCTGCTTCTCTTCCTGGATGCCCTCCCTGAGCCGGTGGTCCCCTACGCGTTCTACCAGCAGTGCCTGGAGTCTTGCTCCAATGCCAGCCAGTGTGAGAAGGTACACACTACCTCGTACGGTTTGACTATGTAACATTGAAATCACAATCAGTCTTAAAAATCTTTGTTCTTCTTCCTTTTTTTTTTAAAGATTATTTCCACGCTACCTCAGTGCCATCGAAATGTTTTTAACTACCTAGCTGCCTTCCTGCGGGAGCTGTTGAGGAATTCTGCCAGCAATCGGTTAGACGTTACCGTCATAGGTAAGACGATTAAAAAAAAAAGATTGTTCCAACTCTCACACTACTCAAAGTGCTTTTGGAAAGTGTTCACGGCGCGTCACTTTTTCCACATTTTGTTATGTTACCGATATTATCGGCCGATAAATGCGTTAAAATGTAATATCGGATATTATCGGTATCGGTTTTTTTATTATCGGTATCGGGGTTTTTTTTGGTTGGTTTTTTTTTTTTATTAAATCAACATAAAAAACACAAGATACACTTACAATTAGTGCACCAACCCAAAAAACCTCCCTCCCCCCATTTCTTTCTGTTATCAATATTCTGGTTCCTACATTATATATCAATATATATCAATACAGTCTGCAAGGGATACAGTCCGTAAGCACACATGATTGTGCGTGCTGCTGCTCCACTAATAGTACTAACCTTTAACAGTTAATTTTACTCATTTTCATTCATTACTAGTTTCTATGTAACTGTTTTTATATTGTTTTACTTTCTTTTTTATTCAAGAAAATGTTTTTAATTTAGTTATCTTATTTTATTATTTTTTTTAAAAAGTACCTTATCTTCACCATACATGGTTGTCCAAATTAGACATAATAATGTGTTAATTCCACGACTGTATATATCGGTTGATATCGGTATCGGTTGATATCGGTCTCGGTAATTAAAGAGTTGGACAATATCGGAATATCGGATATCGGCAAAAAGCCATTATCGGACATCTCTAGTTGTTTCTTTCTGTAATTAATATTCTGGTTCCTACATTATATATCAATATATATCAATACAGTCTGCAAGGGATACAGTCCGTAAGCACACATGATTGTGCGTGCTGCTGCTCCACTAATAGTACTAACCTTTAACAGTTAATTTTACAAATTTTCATTCATTACTAGTTTCTATGTAACTGTTTTTATATTGTTTTACTTTCTTTTTTATTCAAGAAAATGTTTTTAATTTAGTTATCTTATTTTATTATTTTTTTTAAAAAGTACCTTATCTTCACCATACCTGGTTGTCCAAATTAGGCATAATAATGTGTTAATTCCACGACTGCATATATCGGTTGATATCGGTATCGGTTGATATCGGTATCGGTAATTAAAGAGTTGGACAATATCAGAATATCGGATATCGGCAAAAAGCCATTATCGGACATCTCTAGTTGTTTCTTTCTGTTATTAATATTCTGGTTCCTACATTATATATCAATATATATCAATACAGTCTGCAAGGGATACAGTCCGTAAGCACACATGATTGTGCGTGCTGCTGCTCCACTAATAGTACTAACCTTTAACAGTTAATTTTACAAATTTTCATTCATTACTAGTTTCTATGTAACTGTTTTTATATTGTTTTACTTTCTTTTTTATTCAAGAAAATGTTTTTAATTTAGTTATCTTATTATTTTTTTTAAAAAGTACCTTATCTTCACCATACCTGGTTGTCCAAATTAGACATAATAATGTGTTAATTCCACGACTGTATATATCGGTTGATATCGGTATCGGTTGATATCGGTCTCGGTAATTAAAGAGTTGGACAATATCGGAATATCGGATATCGGCAAAAAGCCATTATCGGACATCTCTAGTTGTTTCTTTCTGTAATTAATATTCTGGTTCCTACATTATATATCAATATATATCAATACAGTCTGCAAGGGATACAGTCCGTAAGCACACATGATTGTGCGTGCTGCTGCTCCACTAATAGTACTAACCTTTAACAGTTAATTTTACAAATTTTCATTCATTACTAGTTTCTATGTAACTGTTTTTATATTGTTTTACTTTCTTTTTTATTCAAGAAAATGTTTTTAATTTAGTTATCTTATTTTATTATTTTTTTTAAAAAGTACCTTATCTTCACCATACCTGGTTGTCCAAATTAGGCATAATAATGTGTTAATTCCACGACTGCATATATCGGTTGATATCGGTATCGGTTGATATCGGTATCGGTAATTAAAGAGTTGGACAATATCAGAATATCGGATATCGGCAAAAAGCCATTATCGGACATCTCTAGTTGTTTCTTTCTGTTATTAATATTCTGGTTCCTACATTATATATCAATATATATCAATACAGTCTGCAAGGGATACAGTCCGTAAGCACACATGATTGTGCGTGCTGCTGCTCCACTAATAGTACTAACCTTTAACAGTTAATTTTACAAATTTTCATTCATTACTAGTTTCTATGTAACTGTTTTTATATTGTTTTACTTTCTTTTTTATTCAAGAAAATGTTTTTAATTTAGTTATCTTATTTTATTATTTTTTTTAAAAAGTACCTTATCTTCACCATACATGGTTGTCCAAATTAGACATAATAATGTGTTAATTCCACGACTGTATATATCGGTTGATATCGGTATCGGTTGATATCGGTCTCGGTAATTAAAGAGTTGGACAATATCGGAATATCGGATATCGGCAAAAAGCCATTATCGGACATCTCTAGTTGTTTCTTTCTGTAATTAATATTCTGGTTCCTACATTATATATCAATATATATCAATACAGTCTGCAAGGGATACAGTCCGTAAGCACACATGATTGTGCGTGCTGCTGCTCCACTAATAGTACTAACCTTTAACAGTTAATTTTACAAATTTTCATTCATTACTAGTTTCTATGTAACTGTTTTTATATTGTTTTACTTTCTTTTTTATTCAAGAAAATGTTTTTAATTTAGTTATCTTATTTTATTATTTTTTTTAAAAAGTACCTTATCTTCACCATACCTGGTTGTCCAAATTAGGCATAATAATGTGTTAATTCCACGACTGCATATATCGGTTGATATCGGTATCGGTTGATATCGGTATCGGTAATTAAAGAGTTGGACAATATCAGAATATCGGATATCGGCAAAAAGCCATTATCGGACATCTCTAGTTGTTTCTTTCTGTTATTAATATTCTGGTTCCTACATTATATATCAATATATATCAATACAGTCTGCAAGGGATACAGTCCGTAAGCACACATGATTGTGCGTGCTGCTGCTCCACTAATAGTACTAACCTTTAACAGTTAATTTTACTCATTTTCATTCATTACTAGTTTCTATGTAACTGTTTTTATATTGTTTTACTTTCTTTTTTATTCAAGAAAATGTTTTTAATTTAGTTATCTTATTATTTTTTTTAAAAAGTACCTTATCTTCACCATACCTGGTTGTCCAAATTAGGCATAATAATGTGTTAATTCCACGAATGCATATATCGGTTGATATCGGTATCGGTTGATATCGGTATCGGTAATTAAAGAGTTGGACAATATCGGAATATCGGATATCGGCAAAAAACCATTATCGGACATCCCTAGTTACAGCTAGAGATGTCCGATAATGGCTTTTTTGCCGATATTCTGATATTGTCCAACTCTTAATTACCGATTCCGATATCAACCGATACCGATATATACAGTCGTGGAATTAATACATCCCACCCCCAGAAACGTTAATTGTGCAGGCAGCTGTCATGTACAACACCCAAACCCAGTGAAGTTGTCACGTTGTGTAAATGGTAAATAAAAACAGAATACGATGATTTGCAAATCCAAAGACAAGATATTTAATGTTGGAACTGGTAAACAGTTATTTTTTGCAAATATTAGCTCATGTGGAATTTGATGCCTGCAGCATGTTTCAAAAAAGCTGGCACAAGTGGCAAAAAAGACTGAGAAAGTCGAGGAATGCTCATCAAACACTTATTTGGAACATCCCACAGGTGAACAGACTCATTGGGAACAGGTGGGTGCCATGATTGGGTATAAAAGCAGCTTCCATGAAATGCTCAGTCATTCCCAAACAAGGATGGGGCGAGGGTCACCACTTTGTCAACAAATGCGTGAGCAAAGTGTTGAACAGTTTAACAACAACATTTCTCAACAAGCTATTGCAAGGAATTTAGAGATTTCACCATCTACGGTTCGTAATATCATCAAAAGGTTCAGAGGATCTGGAGAAATCACTGCACGTTAGCAGAAACCAACATTGAATGCCCGTGACCTTCGATCACTCAGGCGGTACTACATCAAAAACCGACATTAGCGTGTGAAGGATATCACCACATGGGCTCAAGAACACTTCAGAAAACCACTGTCAGTAACTACAGTTTGTCGCTACATCTGTGAGTGCAAGTCAAAACTCTACTATGCAAAACGAAAGCCATTTATCAACAACACCCAGAAACGCCGCCGGCTTCGCTGGGCCCGAGCTCATCTAAGATGGACTGATGCAAAGTGGAAAAGTGTTCTGTGGTCTGACGAGTCCACATTTCAAATTGTTTTTAGAAACTGTGGACGTCGTGTCCAAAGAGGAAAAGAACCAGCCGGACTGTTAAAGGCGCGAAGTTCAAAAGCCAGCATGTGTGATGATATGGGGGTGTATTAGTGCCCAAGACATGGGTAACTTACACATCTGTGAAGGCACCATTAATGCTGAAAGGTACATACAGGTTTTGGAGCAACATATTTTGGTATCCAATTAACGTCTTTTTCATGGACGCCCCTGCTTATTTCAGCAAGACAATGCCACATAGCCACATTCTGCACGTGTTACAACAGCGTGGCTTCATAGTAAAAGAGTGCGGGTACTAGACTGGCCTACCTGTAGTCCAGACCTGTCTCCCATTGAAAATGTGTGGCGCATTATGAAGCCTAAAATAGCACAACGGAGACCCCCGGACTGTTCAACAACTTAAGCTGTACATCAAGCAAGAATGGGAAAGAATTCCACTTGAAAAGCTTCAAAAATGTGTCTCCTCAGTTCCCAAACGTTTACTGACTGTTGTTAAAAGGAAAGGCCATGTAACACTGGTAAAAAAAAAAAAAAAAAACCCTGTGGCAACTTTTTTGCAATGTGTTGTTAATGATTATTTGCAACAACAAAAAAAGTTTTTCAGTTCCAACATTAAATATCTTGTCTTTGCAGTCTATTCAATTGAATATAAGTTGAAAAGGATTTGCAAATCATTGTATTCTGTTTTTATTTACAAATTACACAAGGTGCCAACTTCACTGCTTTTGGGTTTTGTAAGATGCACATCACATGTCTCTTTTTTTCAACATCAAAACAACTACTAATAATGTCAGCCCCTCCTCGGAAACTTGAATTGTGCAGGCAGCTGTCGTATACATTACACCTGTAATATTTCAACCTACAACAATAATTCCGTCTTAACTTGAATTGCCAATTTTGATAGGATAGACTTTATTCATCCCACAAATTATGTTGTTTCAAAAGTCCACAAAAAATAGGGTTAAAAAAAACCACACAAAACAAGGAGGAACAAAATGTAAGTTTAAAAACATTAAATGAGATTAGCACAATAAAACAGTCCACCTTATGTCTGTATATTCTTTTTCTCACATTATCTAGCCCTCTTAGAATAAATGTCTTCAAAAAATAGCAACTTTGGCGGTGGGTGAAATGATGTCTAACTTGGGTATACTTTTGCTTGCACGACACGCCAACATCCAGCATCAATTCTCACTCGGTGAAAGTCTCACTTTTAAATTATTTGCTGCAAAAAAGCCAAAGAAAAAACAAAACACATGTAAGAGTTTTTTTTGTTTTTTTAATATATTTTATGTTTTGTTTAAAGAGCTCACTAAACTTTTATTAGTAGGTTGCACAGTACAGTACATATTCCATCAATTGACCACTAAATGAATAAAAAGGAAGTCTAGTCTAGTCTAGTCTAGTAACGCCCGAATAAGTTTTTTTAAGTTGTTTAAGTCGGGGTCCACATTAATCAATTCATGGCCTTTTTTCTAATCCAACTTTTTTTATTGGCATTTTCAAATACAGAAAAAAGTGCAAGTCGAAACAGTACAATTTTAAAGTCAGAAAATTCTTCACACCCTTTCCCTTAAAACCCAGGTCACACCAACAAGGGACATATGGCACAATCATATAACAAGTAAGACGACAAAGACAGACATCCTCACATACACACACACATACGAGGCCAGAGACAGACAAACGGGCTGAAAGGAGAGAAAGGGAAAAAATAAAATAAAATTAAAATAAAATAATAATAATAAATTAAAGCTGCAAGCAGCGTTGGTCGGGTCCGCTTTTTGGCAGGTGCTAGTCCTAAGTGTCCCAATACTTTTGTTCAGTGGTAGTCCTGAGTGAGACCTACATAGCGGTTTTTGTTTCGTGTCTCTACGATATTCGTACTGGGAGTTAGAGGAAGTTGTGTCTGAGTTCACATTGTCATTATAGGCTATTGTGTGTAGAATTTTGAGGACAAAAAAGCAATAATTGCATTTTCCGTTGTCATTATTATAGAGCAGCATCAGTGCAGTGGGTCTTTGAAGGCTCGTAAAATCTAAACAGTAGCACGAATTAAAACTCTTTCGTCAACTTTTAATCAGAAGGGTTCAATCTCTCTCCTGTAGCAGTTTGAAGCCGAAACGACAAACGCGCTCAGAGGAGATAACGTTTGATGTTTGGTGACCGGTTGTAACAAAAATGTTGTTTTGAAGGAGAAATAGCAAACTTCCTGTTGATTTTTGCTGAAGGATTTTAATCTATGAAATGTAGGTCTAGGCAAGACCTACATAGAGGTATTTGTTTCATGTCTCTAAGACGTTCCTACCGGAAGTTACAAGCAGTTTTGTCTGAGTTTTCCTCTGAGGAGCAGTTTTTTCTCTGTTTTTTTTCAAAAATTATGTAGAGCACAATTTTGAGTTTTGGGGTTCGGTTTTACAGCTCAAAAATCAAAAATGAGTGTTTTTAGTCATTTTTTGTCTTGAAGGGGAAATTGCCAACTTCCTGTTGGTTTTCGCCCGAAGAAGTGAAATTATGAATTGTAGGTCTAAGTGAGACCTACATACAGGTTTTTGTTTCATGTCTCTACGACCTTCCTAGGGGGCGCTAGAGCTCAATTTTGATTTTTGGGGTTTTGGTTTTTTGACTAAAGTGTGCTCTACCCGAGTTTGTATGTGTGTAAAAAATTTGGTGAGTTTTGAAGCATGTTAAGGGGGGCAAAGTAGTGCGCAAAGCTGCGGAATAATAATAAAGAATAATAATAAAACCTTACAATTTCAATAGGGTCCTTTCGTCCCATGCAAAAGGACTCCCTTTGGGATTCCTTTTGAAATGGTCCTGTGCGGACCCTAATAATAATAAAACCTTACAATTTCAATAGGGTCCTTTCGTCCCATGCAAAAGGACTCCCATTGGGATTCCTTTTGAAATGGTCCTGTGCGGACCCTAATAATAATAAAACCTTACAATTTCAATAGGGTCCTTTCGTCCCATGCAAAAGGACTCCCCTTGGGATTCCTTTTGAAATGGTCCTGTGCGGACCCTAATAATAATAAAACCTTACAATTTCAATAGGGTCCTTTCGTCCCATGCAAAAGGACTCCCATTGGGATTCCTTTTGAAATGGTCCTGTGCGGACCCTAATAATAATAAAACCTTACAATTTCAATAGGGTCCTTTCGTCCCATGCAAAAGGTCTCCCTTTGGGATTCCTTTTGAAATGGTCCTGTGCGGACCCTAATAATAAAACCTTACAATTTCAATAGGGTCCTTTCGTCCCATGCGAAAGGACTCCCTTTGGGATTCCTTTTGAAATGGTCCTGTGCGGACCCTAATAATAATAAAACCTTACAATTTCAATAGGGTCCTTTCGTCCCATGCAAAAGGACTCCCATTGGGATTCCTTTTGAAATGGTCCTGTGCGGACCCTAATAATAATAAAACCTTACAATTTCAATAGGGTCCTTTCGTCCCATGCAAAAGGACTCCCTTTGGGATTCCTTTTGAAATGGTCCTGTGCGGACCCTAATAATAATAAAACCTTACAATTTCAATAGGGTCCTTTCGTCCCATGCAAAAGGACTCCCATTGGGATTCCTTTTGAAATGGTCCTGTGCGGACCCTAATAATAATAAAACCTTACAATTTCAATAGGGTCCTTTCGTCCCATGCAAAAGGTCTCCCTTTGGGATTCCTTTTGAAATGGTCCTGTGCGGACCCTAATAATAAAACCTTACAATTTCAATAGGGTCCTTTCGTCCCATGCAAAAGGACTCCCTTTGGGATTCCTTTTGAAATGGTCCTGTGCGGACCCTAATAATAATAAAACCTTACAATTTCAATAGGGTCCTTTCGTCCCATGCAAAAGGACTCCCATTGGGATTCCTTTTGAAATGGTCCTGTGCGGACCCTAATAATAATAAAACCTTACAATTTCAATAGGGTCCTTTCGTCCCATGCAAAAGGTCTCCCTTTGGGATTCCTTTTGAAATGGTCCTGTGCGGACCCTAATAATAAAACCTTACAATTTCAATAGGGTCCTTTCGTCCCATGCAAAAGGACTCCCTTTGGGATTCCTTTTGAAATGGTCCTGTGCGGACCCTAATAAAAAGGGAGATTATTCCTCATCTGCGTCTGGGGATAAATCAAGAGAGTTGACATACAGCAAGAAAGGACTCCATGAGCTTTCAAACGCTTGAGCCGAGCCTTTTAGCGAAAAGCTAAGTTTTTCTAGTTTGAGATTGTAGAGAACCTCTCTAATCCAACGGCCGTGTGATTGGGGGGCGAGCCAGCTTCCAATTAAACAAAATCAATCGCCTGGCCAGCAAGGTCGTAAAAGCAACAGCGCGTTTTAATGATACCGGGCACATGTTATCGGGGCATACGCCAAAAATGGCTGATAATGGGTTGGGGGGTTGAAGTTTTGACCGTATGCTTTCCCGATCGTGTCAAAAATATCCTCCCCAAAGGAACATAGTTTAGAGCAGGACCAGAACATACGGACATGGTCGGCCGGAGATAGTTTGCATCTGTTGCAGGTATTGCTAACAGTGGGGTAGATTTTGGATAGTTTTGAGTTAGTGTAATGAATTGTATGGATTACTTTGCAATGGATGAGACTATGACGGGCACATATTGAGGAGGAGTGAAGCAGTTTCAGGGCAGAGTCCCAGTGTTGGTCGGATATGTTGGTATTAAGATCGCTCTCCCACGAGGCTCTTATCACTGATAGAGAGTTTGGAGCAACTGAACGTGAAGAGGTATATAACACAGAGATACATTTTTTATGATTAGGGCTCAAAGATAGCAATGTATCTATAAGAGTTTCCGGAGGACGATTCGGAAAGTGTGGGAACTGTTGCTTTACGAAGTCCCTCGCCTGAAAAAAACGAAAAAGGTGGGAGTTCGGCAAGTCGTATTTGGAAGAGAGTTCAGTGAAGGATGAGAACAGTCCGTCTGCATGGAGGTCTTTCACAGTGGTGATGCCATGATCGTGCCAAGTCATCTCTTTTTTTTTTCTACCAAGAAAAGTGCACTTGTTATTAGTGAGAATATACTTATTTTAAGGTATTTTTGGGTACATTGAGGTTCACTAATTTTGCTTGTTTTGGAAAGTCTTGACAAGCTGAATTTTCTTGTTCTATTGGCAGATAATTTTGCTTAGTTCAAATAAAATACCCCTAATTTATTTTTATTTTTAGGGTCCGCCTTGTACCCTGTACAAAGGACTCCCTCAGGGAGTCCTTTGTACTGGTTACAAAGGAACCTATTGTTATTGTAATGTTTATTATTAGGGTCCGCCCTGTACCCTGTACAAAGGAACCTATTGTTATTGTAATGTTTATTATTATTCTTTATTTTTCTTCCGCAGCTTTGCGCACTACTTTGCCCCCCTTAACATGCTTCAAAACTCACCAAATTTTTTACACACATCCAAACTCGGGTACAGCACACTTTAGTAAAAAAACCTAACCCCAAAAATCAAAATTGCGCTCTAGCGCCCCCTAGGAAGACAACTGCCTCTTACTCCCACTAGGAAGGTCGTGGAGACAGGAAGTTGGCAATTTCCCCTTCAAGACAAAAAATGACTAAAAACACTCATTTTTAATTTTTGAGCTGTATTTTGACCCCCTTAAAATACTTCAAAACTCACCAAACTTCTCACACACTTAGGGACTGGTGGAAATTGCGATCTGAAAAAAAAACCGAACCCCAAAACTCAAAATTGTGCTCTACATAATTTTTTTGCAAAAAACAGAGAAAAAAACTGCTCCTCAGAGGAAAACTCAGACAAAACTGCTTGTAACTTCCGGTAGGAACGTCTTAGAGACATGAAACAAATACCTCTACGTAGGTCTTGCCTAGACCTACATTTCATAGATTGACATCCTTCAGCAAATATCAACAGGAAGTTTGCTATTCCTCCTTCAAAACAAAATTTTTGTTACAACCGGTCACCAAACATCAAACTTTATCTCCTCTGAGCGTGTTTGTCGTTTCGGCTTCAAACTGCTACAGGAGAGAGATTGAACCCTTCTGATTAAACTGTCAGTACGGATTTTTAAAACGTGCTACCGTTTTGATTTTACGAGCCTTCAAAGACCCGCAACACTAAAGTTGCTCCGCTGTTGTTGTTTTAAGATGGCTCCTTAAAAGCAGAAAGCACCAGCGTGAGCACAGAGTGCAGAGAAGGTAGTACACTACACAACTTCCTCTAACTCCCAGTACGAATATCGTAGAGACACGAAACAAAAACCTCTATGTAGGTCTCACTCAGGACTACCACTGGACAAAAGTATTGGGACACCTAGGACTAGCACCTGCCAAAAGGCGGACCCGTCCAACGCTGCTTGCAGCTTTAATTTAGCTTGTTTTGGAAAGTCTTGACAAGCTGAATTTTCTTGTTCTATTGGCAGATAATTTTGCTTAGTTCAAATAAAATACCCCTCATTTATTTATTTATTTTTCTTGTTTTTGAACACTGACTTTTTGCTAAACACGTGCTGTTCCACTGTATTAGCATCTGATTTGCCAGTTTATAGACTTCAAAAATGTTCATAAAGGAGCTCTAAACCGGCCGACAATTTATGAACTCCTGCCGTTTGTTTGGTTTTTGCGTAGGCACCATCTTTGCCTCGCTGCTCCTGAGGTCGCCCACCAAGCAAGACCTGGCGGAGAAGAGGAAGGCGCGGGAGTTCTTCCAGCACTTCCTAGTGCAGGGATCTTCGTCCTAGATCGGAGGACCAACGACGTTAAAAACACTAAAAACTATTGTCCTGTATTTGAAATAAACTGTTTATAATAATGCCATCTCCGGGTTGGGGAGGAGATCTTGCCCCAAGTGGAGGAGTTCAAGTACCTCGGAGTCTTGTTCACGAGTGAGGGAAGAGTGGATGGTGAGATCGACAGGCGGATCGGTGCGGCGTCTTCAGTAATGCGGACGCTATATCGATCCGTTGTGGTGAAGAAGGAGCTGAGCCGGAAGGCAAAGCTCTCAATTTATCGCTCGATCTACATTCCCATCCTCACCTATGGTCATGACGGAAAGGACAAGCGGCCGAAATGAGTTTCCTCCGCCGGGTGGCGGGTCTCTCCCTTAGAGATAGGGTGAGAAGCTCCGTCATCTGGGGGGAGCTCAAAGTAAAGCCGCTGCTCCTCCACATGGAGAGGAGCCAGATGAGGTGGTTCGGGCATCTGGTCAGGATGCCACCCGAACGCCTCCCTAGGGAGGTGTTTAGGAGGCCACGGGGAAGACCCAGGACGCGTTAGGAAGACTATGTCTCCCGGCTGGCCTGGGAACGCCTCAGGATCTCCCGGGAAGAGCTGGACGAAGTGGCTGGGGAGAGGAAAGTCTGGGCTTCCCTGCTTAGGCTGCTGCCCCCGCGACCCGACCTCGGATAAGCGGAAGAAGATGGATGGATGTTTATAATAATTTTGCATACGTCCTCACAAACATTAAGATAGTATGGTTAATATAAGTGACTTATCTGTGGATGTAGTTTGTTGTATTACTGTCAAGCATCTAGAGACCACTTTTTTAATGTATATTTTATTTAAAAACAATTTGTATTTTTAATGTCTGTGATCCCAGCAGTCAGTCTTTTCTATATAAAGTTGTTGTAAAACGACTGTGTTGTGTTGTATTTCCTTACACATTTATTGTAAATGAAAAAAAAAAAGAATAATAAAAAAATAGTTTCTAATAGAAAGTGAAAGACTTGGTCCTGGTCTAAGTGGTATATTTCCCATAATCCATTGCGCGCGGCGTCATTTGGCATCCTCGGGAGGGGACATGGTCGGAAGAAAGTGCTTAACATCCAAAGCACGGGAATAAACCCCAAAAACATCAACACAGGTATATATCCTTTTAAATATCGCGACGCTGTTGCCTGCGTTTGGTGTGAGCCTTTGGCCTTGCGTTCTTGTCAAGTGTCCGCATTGCGTCTGGGAAAACATATTTGCGCTCCGAGAGGTCAGCTGTCGACATTAAAACGTTAGGGGACTCGCCGAGGAGCTAAGCTAGCTGCTAGCTGCTAGCCTAGCGACGCTGCACAGCCTTCGTAGTAACGCTAGCTAATGCTAACTGCTAATTCTCATGTTGTGGGAGTGAATAATCATACATGTTGGGACAAAAAACAAAAAAATGGGTCACGGAAGTCACAAAGTTGCTCCGGCGAACACATTAGAATTTATTATTTTTAAACAACAAAGCGATTTTTTTTTTTTTTTGGGTAGCTCTTCGTTAGCATAACAGGGAAAAAATGCTGAGAACGAAATGGTGACAATGATCATACTAAAATGTCCTGCCGCTGTGTAGTTAGACAGAATTTGCTCGAAATTAGCAGGCCAACGTGTGTTGTGTGTGTGTGTGTGTTGTGTGTGTGTGTGTGTGTGTGTGTGTGTAACGGCGCCCCAGTCAGGTTGGTCTTCCATCAAAAACTGTTACTTAAAAAGTCACTGTGACGTCACATAGTACACATTACTCTCTTTGAATTGTACATCCAAATTAATTGAGCGCTTGGCAACTGTCATTGATGGTGGAAAGTTCCAGAAGTCCTCCCTCCTGTTGACATTGGTACTGCAGCGTGCACCCACTCTTGCGCAAGACCCCGTTTACACTAAGCCGGCTAAGGTTATCCAGGGTAAATCCCACCTAACCTTATCCTTGTCCACACACACAATAGTCGTTTAAGACTCCGTCCGCCGGCGCTATTCTATTCTATTCTATTCTAATACGCATGCGTGGAAAATGCGCACGTCTTAGTCACCGCCACTGTTGCTTTGTGTGCAAGTTCTTAAAGTTAACTTTTCCAGTGTTGTGGTATTTCAATTACCGTATTTTTCGGACTATAAGTCGCAGTTTTTTTTCATGGTTTGGCCGGGGGTGCGACTTATACTCGGGAGCGACTTATGTGTGAAATTATTAACATCCATCCATCCACCCATCTTCTTCCGCTTATCCGAGGTCGGGTCGCGGGGGCAGCAGCTTAAGCAGGGAAGCCCAGACTTCCCTCTCCCCAGCCACTTCGTCCAGCTCCTCCCGGGGGATCCCGAGGCGTTCCCAGGCCAGCCGGGAGACATAGTCTTCCCAACGTGTCCTGGCTCTTCCCCGTGGCCTCCTACCGGTCGGACGTGCCCTAAACACCTCCCTAGGGAGGCGTTCGGGTGGCATCCTGAGCAGATGCCAGAACCACCTCATCTGGCTCCTCTCCATGTGGAGGAGCAGCGGCTTTACTTTGAGCTCCCCCCGGATGGCAGAGCTTCTCACCCTATCTCTAAGGGAGAGACCCGCCACCCGGCGGAGGAAACTCATTTGGGCCGCTTGTACCCGTGATCTTGTCCTTTCGGTCATGACCCAAAGCTCATGACCATAGGTGAGGATGGGAACGTAGATCGACCGGTAAATTGAGAGCTTTGCCTTCCGGCTCAGCTCCTTCTTCACCACAACGGATCGATACAGCGTCCGCATTACTGAAGACGCCGCACCGATCCGCCTGTCCATCTCACCATCCACTCTTCCCCCACTCGTGAACAAGACTCCGAGGTACTTGAACTCCTCCACTTGGGGCAGGGTCTCCTCCGCAACCCGGAGATGGCACTCCACCCTTTTCCGGGCGAGAACCATGGATTCGGACTTGGAGGTGCTGATTCTCATCCCAGTCGCTTCACACTCGGCTGCGAACCGATCCAGCGAGAGCTGAAGATCCTGGCCAGATGAAGCCATCAGGACCACATCATCTGCAAAAAGCAGAGACCTAATCCTGCAGCCACCAAACCAACGCCTCGACTGCGCCTAGAAATTCTGTCCATAAAAGTTCTGAACAGAATGGGTGACAAAGGGCAGCCTTGGCGGAGTCCAACTCTCACTGGAAACGTGTCCGACTTACTGCCGGCAATGCGGACCAAACTCTGGCACTGATCATACAGGGAGCGGACCGCCACAATCAGACAGTCCGGTACCCCATACTCTCTGAGCACTCCCCACAGGACTTCCCGAGGGACACGGTCGAATACCTTCTCCAAGTCCACAAAACACATGTAGACTGGTTGGGCAAACTCCCATGCACCCTCAAGGACCCTGCCCAGAGTATAGAGCTGGTCCACAGTTCCACGACCAGGACGAAAACCACACTGTTCCTCCTGAATCCGAGGTTCGACTATCCGGGGTAGCCTCCTCTCCAGCACACCTGAATAGACCTAAATTATTAACACATTCCCGTAAAATATCAACTAATATTATTGATGTCATTCACGTAAGAGACTAGACGTATAAGATTTCATGGGATTTAGCGATTAGGAGTGACAGATTGTTTGGTAAACGTATAGCATGTTCTATATGTTATAGTTATTTGAAAGACTCTTACCATAATATGTTACGTTAACATACCAGTTGGTTATTTATGCCTCATATAACGTACACTTATTCCGCCTGTTGTTCACTATTCTTTAGACATTTTAAATTGCCTTTCAAATGTCTATTCTTGCTGTTGGCTTTTATCACATAAATTTCCCCCAAAAATGCGACTTATACTCCAGTGCGACTTATATGTTTTTGTTCTTCTTTATTATGCATGTTCGGCCGGTGCGCCTTATACTCCGGAGCAATACAGTAACTGGAATCCAGTGTGCTGTGGCGCCCTATTGTAGTGAATCACACCTGAGCCATCATCCATCCATCCATTTTCTACCGCTTGTCCCGGTCGCGGGGGGGGGGGGTGCTGGAGCCTATCTCAGCTGCATTCAGGCGGATGGCGGGATACACCCTGGACAAGTCGCCACCTCATCGCAACATTCACACACTTGGCAACACCAATTTAGTGTTGCCAATCAACCTATCCCCAGGTGTATGTTTTTGGAGGTGGGAACCCATGCAGTCACGGGGAGAACATGCAAACTCCACACAGAAAGATCCCGAGCCCGGGATTGAACTCAGGCCACCGTGCTGCCGCCGGCTAAGGTTATCCAGGGTAAATCCCACCTAACCTTATCCTTGTCCACACACACCATCATTATCATCGTCGGCGCTCACTCGAACGTGTATGACGATCCTCCTGGTAGGGGTGTATCCCTCCATGGAGGATGCCTGTGCGTGACTTAGTTTAGCGTGGGGAGACTGGTGCACAGACAGTCACCACACGATCCTTGACAGAATCGGGTCAGGGTCCAGTGGTATGGAGTCCAAGACGACTCAATCAATCAATGTTTATTTATATAGCCCTAAATCACAAGTGTCTCAAAGGGCTGTACAAGCCACAACGACATCCTCGGTACAGAGCCCACATACGGGCAAGGAAAAACTCACCCCAGTGGGACGTCGGTGAATGACTATGAGAAACCTTGGAGAGGACCGCATATGTGGGTAACAACCCCCCCCCCCCCCCCCCCCTCTAGGGGAGACCGAAAGCAATGGATGTCGAGTGGGTCTGACATAACATTGTGAAAGTCCAGTCCACAGTGGATCCAACACATCAGCGGGAGTCCAGTCCACAGCGGGGCCAACAGGAAACCATCCCGAGCGGAGACGGGTCAGCAGCGCAGAGATGTCCCCAACCGATGCACAGGCTAGTGGTCCACCCGGGGTCCCGACTCTGGACAGCCAGCACTTCATCCATGGCCACCGGACCTATGCAACTCCCCCTCGCAAGGGACAGGGGAGAAGAGGATAGAAGAAAAGAAACGGCAGATCAACTGGTCTATAAAAGGGGGGTCTATTTAAAGGCTAGATTATACAAATGAGTTTTAAGATGGGACTTAAATGCTTCTACTGAGGTAGCATCTCTAACTGTTACCGGGAGGGCATTCCAGAGTACTGGAGCCCTTCTGGGGACCCTTCTTCCGCCATCGCAGCCGTTGTGGTGGTTCTTAAATCTACCGTCTTCCGCCTTTGAGGTCTTCACCGTATCCCTGGCTAGGGGGCAGTCAGATACTAGGCCTTTGCCAAGAGCCACCTGGGGTAACAGTAGTAAAGGGGTTAACCTCCTAGTGCCCCAAGACCCCCATAGAGGAGCCTCCACTGCCGGATGAACTTAAACGTCATGCCCAGGACACTCCACACACACACACAATGGTCGTTTAAGACCTTCTCGCCCCCCCTCCGTCCGACCTAATACGCATGCGCGGAAAATGCGCACGTCTTAGTCACCTCCACTGTTGCTTTGTGTGCAAGTTCTTAAAGTTAATTTATCCAGTGTTGTGGTATTTCAATGAACTGGAATCCAGTGTGCTGTGGGGCCCTATTGTAGTGACTCACACCTGAGCCATCATAAATGTACTAAATCTTTATTGGACAAGAAAGTACACAATGTGACAAAGAACATTTGGCAACAATCAATCTAGGGATCTAGATATCTGGTCAGGACACTCCTCACTCTTTTGCCTTCACCTTCATTGTCCATTCGTTTTTGGTGACTTCGTATACTCTGGACCTAGACGTTGACATAGGTGGCGGACAATAACTGATACAGTCTGCTTTGCCAGTCCAAAAGCATTCGCCGTTTTCCGCAGTTAGTCTTCCCTCGACGGGCGGGTAATACAAAGCACACGCTACCTTTTTTATCACATCCACGGGAGCCCGCATTCTCGTCGTCTCTCCTTCGACAAGCGGACGACGTTTTTCGGTAAGTAGAATCACAGCTGACCTCGTCATTGGAAAGTTCCCTTGCCGTCTTGAGATGTGTTGTGTCCCAAATAGCTGCAATCGCTTTCTCTTAAGGCAGTGTTTTTCAACCTTTTTTGAGACAAGGCACATTTTTTGCGTTGAAAAAATTTGGATGCACACCAGCAGCAGAAATCATTAAAAAAACGAAACTCAGTTGACAGCAAAAAGTCGTCGTCGCAATTGTTGGTTATGACTTTAAAGCATAACCAAGCATGCATCAATATAGCTCTTGTCTCAAAGTAGGTGTACTGTCACCACCAGTCACATCACACCCTGACTTATTTGGACTTTTTTGCGGTTTTCCTGTGTGTAGTGTTTTAGTTCTTGTCTTGCGCACCTGTGTTGGTGGCTTTTTCTTAGAGATGTCCGATAATATCGGCCTCCCGATATTGTCGGACATCAGTGCGTGTGCACAATTTCCGATATCACACAGAAAATGTGATATCGGGAATTATCGGTATCGTTTTTTTTATTATCTGTATTTTTTATTAAATCAACATAAAAAAAAACACAAGATACACTTACAATTAGTGCACCAACCCAAAAAACCTCCCTCCCCCATTCACGCTCATTCACACAAAAGGGTTGTTTCTTTCTGTTATTAATATTTCTGGTTCCTACATTATATATCAATACAGTCTGCAAGGGATACAGTCCGTAAGCACACATTATTGTGCGTGCTGCTGGTCCACTAATAGTACTAACCTTTAACAGTTAATTTGACTCATTTTCATTAATTACTAGTTTCTATGTAACTGTTCTTATATTGTTTTACTTTCTTTTTTATTCAACAAAATGTTTTTAATTTATCTTATTTTATTTTATTTTTTAAAAAGGATCTTATCTTCACCGTACCTGGTTGTCCAAATTAGGCATAATAATGTGTTAATTCCACGACTGTATATATCGGTATCGGTTGGTATCGGTAATTAAAGAGTTGGACAATATCGGTTATCGGCAAAAAGCCATTATCGGACATCCCTACTTTTTCTCTTTTTTTGGTATTTTCCTGTAGCAGTTTCATGTCTTCCTTTGAGCGATATTACCCGCATCTACTTTGTTTTAGCAATCAAGAATATTTCAGTTGTTTTTATCCTTCTTTGTGGGGACATTGTTGATTGTCATGTCATGTTCGGATGTACATTGTGGACGCCGTCTTTGCTCCACAGTAAGTCTTTGCTGTCGTCCAGCATTCTGTTTTTGTTTACTTCGTAACCAGTTCAGTTTTAGTTTTGTTCTGCATAGCCTTCCCTAAGCTTCAATGCCTTTTCTTAGGGGCACTCACCTTTTGTTTATTTTTGGTTTAAGCATCAGACACCTTTTTACCTGCACGCTCCCTTCCGCTGTTTCCGACATTTACAAAGCAATTAGCTACCGGCTGCCACCTACTGATATGGAAGAGTATTACACGGTTACTCTGCCGAGCTCTAGACAGCGCCGATACTCAACAACAATAACACATCATATGCAGAATATAATTACTGGTTTGCAAAAAATATTTTTAACCCAAGTAGGTGAAATTAGATAATCTCCCACGGCACACCAGACTGTATCTCGCAGTACACTAGTGGTTGAAAAACACTGTCTTAAGGTATTCATGTGTGATTTCCACAAGCGTCTATACATGTAGAGAAGGAGAAACACGGGTATGTCTGGATGACTCGCCTCCATATTTCCAGTGGTTAGCTCCCGAGTTACAAAACCGCTTTACTGTGTGGGACGCGGTCTTTCTGCCGTCACTTCCTCTCCGAACTCAGTTTGTAAACAATCAATGAGTCCATACAAAGCTAAGAGCCGGAGATTCAAGAAATACACGGCGCATTTACCCGTATAAAAATGTGTCAGAGGAAGGGAACCTTAAACGCTGGCTTAGTGTGGCTGAAACGGGGCTTAGGCTAAATAATTATTTGTTTAATGGGTTATCAGGCTTAGTGTCGAACCCCTTGTCAACATGATAACTCACAGGATAACTTTATTACAGGGAAGTACTCCTCGGCGGGAAGAAAGGACCATGACTGAAAATGGCCCTCGCTCTGAGGCGCCGCTGTACTTCGAGGTGGAGGTGGACGACGACGAAGACAAGGCCGAGCACCTGATGGCGGAACCCTCGTCGTCGTCGGGCCGCGTGTACGACCGCACCACCGTGCTCATCGAGCGGGACCCTATCCGGCTGGACGAAGAGGGCGAGGAGGAGGGTCACTGCGGCGGCGATGAAGACGGGGTCACTTTCCTCACCGAAGGGGACGACGAGGAGGGGCGGCTGGCCTTCATGGGGGACCCGGACGCTATGTCGCAGGGTTACGTGCACCACACCATCTCGCCGGACCAGATCCAGTTCACTATCAACCCCGGGTCCACCCCTATGCCGCGGAATATAGAGGGCGCCACGCTCACCCTGCACTCCGAGTGTCCAGAGACCAAGCAGCGAGAGGTAAGATTACGCAAACACACAGACGGTCATGTCTATGTTAGAGAGGGAACGATTAGCGGCCGGTATATCGCTTCTGCTTCCCTGTCAAAACGTCCATTTTTTTGCCAGGAAATCCAGTTTTTGTCCTTCTTTCCCGGTGTCTTACCTGTTCTATTTTGTTTGTTTTTGCTACTGCAGCACTCATAGTGTGTGGTCATTAAAGGAGCTTCTTATGCTTTCTCTAACGTCGAGGAAGAAATGTCAGCCGTCTTGAAAAATGTCTTGCTTCTAAGTTACGTGAAGGAGCCCAGAATTTATATTGTTTAAAATGTTCGCGATATTTCAAAGTTTCTCCCGAGAAAACCTTACAATGTAACAAAACCCCAGACCAGACAAGGGCAAAATACGGCCCGCGGGCCAAGTGGCCAATAAGATTTTTATTCCGGCCCGCCGGATGTTCTACATCAGGGGTCACCAACATGGTGCCCGCGGGCACCAGGTAGCCCGTAAGGACCAGATGAGTAGCCCGCTGGCCTGTTCTAAAAATAGCTCAAATAGCAGCACTTACCAGTGAGCTGCCTCTATTTTTTAAATTGTATTTATTTACTAGCAAGCTGGTCTCGCTTTGCCCGACATTTTTAATTCTAAGAGAGACAAAACTCAAATAGAATTTGAAAATCCAAGAAAATATTTTAAAGACTTGGTCTTCACTTGTTTAAATAAATTCATAATTTTTTTACTTTGCTTCTTATAACTTTCAGAAAGACAATTTTGGAGAAAAAATACAACCTTAAAAAGGATTTTTAAACACGTATACTTTTTTACCTTTTAAATTCCTTCCTCTTCTTTCCTGACAATTTAAATCAATGTTCAAGTAAATTTATTTTTTTTATTGTAAAGAATAATAAATACATTTTAATTTAATTCTTCATTTTAGCTTCTGTTTTTTCGACAAAGAATATTTGTGAAATATTTTATTCAAACTTATTATGATTAAAATTCAAAAAAATTATTCTGACAAATCTGGAAAATCTGTAGAATCCAATTTAAATCTTATTTCAAAGTCTTTTGAATTTCTTTTAAAATTTTTGTTCTGGAAAATCTAGAAGAAATAATGATTTGTCTTTGTTATAAATATAGCTTGGTCCAATTTGTTATATATTCTAACAAAGTGCAGATTGGATTTTAACCTATTTAAAACATGTCATCAAAATTCTAAAATTAAACTTAATCAGGAAAAATTACTAATGATGTTCCATAAATTCTTTTTTAAATTTTTAAAAAAAAGATTCGAATTAGCTAGTTTTTCTCTTCTTTTTTTCGGTTGAATTTTGAATTTTAAAGAGTCGAAATTGAAGATAAACTATGTTTCAAAATTTAATTGTCATTTTTTTTCGTGTTTTCTCCTCTTTTAAACCGTTCAATTAAGTGTAAATATCATTAATTATTAATAATAACATAGAGTTAAAGGTAAATTGAGCAAATTGGCTATTTCTGGCAATTTATTTAAGTGTGTATCAAACTGGTAGCCCTTCGCATTAATCACTACCCAAGAAGTAGCTCTTGCTTTCAAAAAGGTTGGTGACCCCTGTTCTACATAATTTTTTTAGACCTTCAACATAAAAACTGGCTGCAATTAAAGTTAAAAGTAGGGCTAGGTGATATGGCCTTTTATTAATATCTCGATATTTATAGGCCATGTCATGATACACGATATATATCTCGATATTTTGCCTTATCCTTGAATGAACACTTGATGCATGTAATCACAGCAGTATGATGATTCTATGTGTATACATTAAAACATTCTTGGTCATACTGCATTAATATATGCTCATTTTAAAGGCCTACTGAAAGCCACTACTAGCGACCACGCAGTCTGATAGTTTATATATCAATGATGAAATCTTAACATTGCAACACATGCCAATACGGCCGGGTTAACTTATAAAGTGACATTTTAAATTTCCCGCTAAACTTCCGGTTGGAAACGTCTATGTATGATGACGTACGCGCGTGACGTCACGACGGCAACGGAAGTATTCGTACCCAATGTGTCACCATACAAACTGCTCTGTTTTCATCGAACAATTCCACAGTATTCTGGACATCTGTGTTGGTGAATCTTTTGCAATTTGTCTAATGAACAATGGAGATTGCAAAGAAGAAAGTTGTAGGTGGGATCGTGTATTAGCGGCTGGCTGTAGCAACACAACAAGGAGTACTTACTTGGATAGCAGACGCCTAGCCGATGCTAGCCGCCAACCGCATCTGTGATCGGGTAAAGTCCTTCGTCGCGCCGTCGATCGCTGGAACGCAGGTGAGCACGGGTGTTGATGAGCAGATGAGGGCTGGCTGGCGTAGGTGGAGCGCTAATGTTTTTATCATAGCTCTGTGAGGTCCGGTTGCTAAGTTAGCTTCAGCGTCGTTAGCAACAGCATTGTTAAGCTTTGCCAGGCTGAGAATTATTAACCGTGTAGTTACATGTCCATGGTTTAATAGCATTGTTGATCTTCTGTCTATCCTTCCAGTCAGGGATTTATTTATTTTGTTTCTATCTGCATTTGAGCCAGATGCTATCACGTTAGCTCAGTAGCTAAAGAGTTTCGCTGATGTATTGTCGTGGAGATAAAAGTCACTGTGAATGTCCATTTCGCGTTCTCGACTCTCATTTTCAAGAGGATATAGTATCCGGGGTGGTTTAAAATACAAATCCGTGATCCACAATAGAAAAAGGAGAGTGTGTGGAATCCAATGAGACCTTGTACCTAAGTTACGGTCAGAGCGAAAAAAGATACACCCTGCACTGCCTCTCTAGTTCTTCACTCCAACGTTCCTCATCCACAAATCTTTCATCCTCGCTCAAATGAATGGGGTAATCGTCGCTTTCTCGGTCCGAATCTCTCTCGCTCCATTGTAAACAACGGGGAATTGTGAGGAATTCTTCCTCCTGTGACGTCACGCTACTTCCGGTACAGGCAAGGCTTTTTTTTATCAGCGACCAAAAATTGCGAACTTTATCGTCGTTGTTCTATACTAAATCCTTTCAGCAAAAATATGGCAATATCGCAAAATGATCAAGTATGACACATAGAATGGATCTGCTATCCCCGTTTAAATAAAAAAAAATCATTTCAGTAGGCCTTTAAACTTTCATGCAGAGAGGGAAACCACAACTAAGTCAATTTACCAAAATTTTTAAATGTATTAAACAGTTGTTTATTAAACAGTTGTATTTATTAAACAGTTATTAAGCAGTGGCACAAACATTCATGTCATTTTGGGATGCTAGCTGTTCCTGTACGCCGCACAGAGCATTCTGAAGAAAAAGGTGCTAAACGTTTTATCATTGACGCAAAAATAATTGGGGATAAATAGGATGACCTTACCCCTAAAATTAACCTGGGCCTTTTTGCCTACCGAGCCACTATTTGAGTGTATCATGTTTGAATTGCCTGTGGTTGCCAACTGCAACGGAAAATAAATCAATCATCATAACGGTGCCATGAGTCACAAAGAAAGGGAAGATGGTGTACTTCCTGTTTTGGGTCACACACTGAACGGCCTCGACATTATGACCACTTGCACAATCAAGAGACCGACTCTCAGAGTACACACCGGCATAGTGCCTATTGTGTTTGTGCGTTCACAAACAACATGAACGTGTCGCCCGCACGCACGCACGACACACGTTTGTTGTCGCTTTAAGAGTGCTGCCCTTGTTCGGCATGTGTGCATTGTTGGATTGCCTTTGTGTTTGTCGTGTTCCTGCAGCGTGTTTGTCACATGAGCCCGTCCTTCCGGGATGTATTTTTCTAATGACCAGCGAGCCTAGACACAAAATGGACCTCCAGCAGGACTATACACACAAAAAAAAGACTGGTCGAAAATGAAAGTCGCGTAGTGTTCCCACAGAAATGAAAGCTTATGTTTGCTGGCATCGCAATGATAGGCCATACCATCAATGATAGGCCATACCATCAATGAAAGGAAACTTTTCTTACAAGACGTTTTGTTTGGATATTTGCCAGAGGAATATTTGTCCCTCTGACTATCAAGTCATGGAAAAGTACGCTATCTTTTATACCATACCTTTTATCCACTATGTAATCATTTCTGTCATCCGGTATTAATGCACACTTTGATTTATTGTTTTCCAAAACAAACAGGAATCTGAGGTCAAAGGACAATAATAATATATGCTTGTGGATCCTCCAAATTAATTTAGAAACTGTAGCTTTGCTAACTAAAGCCTTTATTAGTTGTTTAGATCATATATATATATATATATATATATATATATATATATATATATATATATATATATATATATATATATATATATATATATATATATATATTTTGTGGAATAGCCTTAATTTCTAAGAACAAGAATAGACTGTCAAGTTTCAGATGAAAGTTCTCTTTTTCTGGCCATTTTGAGCGTTTAATTGACCCCACAAATGTGATGCTCCAGAAACTCAATCTGCTCAAAGGAAGGTCAGTTTTGTAGCTTCACATCGACAATATTTCAATTAAATTTTGCTCAATATTATTTTTGATGTATACCCTAAGATTAATAATAATAATACTTTCATTTAACCTAACTTAACTTTATACCAAAAGCACTGCTTTGGAAATCATTTGTACCCCTTTCAGAGATCACATTTAGTTCCCCTTAAACATCCTCATGTTGCACAATGAAATGTAAGCATAGGATGAAGTGTGCATTCCTGTAACTTTCTCTAGTAACAGCATTCCATGATTAATACAAATAAATTAACATTAATAATAAATGACAGTAAAATAAGCACACATATGACTGAGGAGTCATAGTGTAACTTTGTGTGGTGTTTGAGTTGTCCGACTTTTTGTGTGGCCATAAACGCACCAGTGGTTTAGTGGTATGCGTGTTGGTGACAGATGACAAGTTGGTTTTGGCCTGGTTTGTACGGCAGAAGTTTTTTACTCATGTTTTTGGTGTGGTTATGGCCGAATATAAACAGTTTTGCTAAAAAATGATCGATATAATTCCTGTCCTCGAAGCAACTCGATAGACGTTACAATAATTGAACGGTGTTCAATTGAACGGTGTTGACGAACACCGTTAGGGCCGCTTGTTGTCACTGTCACTCAGAGTTGCATTGCAAAATTACACAGAATAAATGTGCTTATTTTGTTTAGAATTCAGATGGGTTTGATTTGGTGCGCGGCATATATTTGCTGTGCGCAGAGGACGCTTGAGCAGTGCGCAATTGCGCAGGCGCGCACCTTAGAGGGAACGTTGCTTGGCAGTCCATGTCTTGTTGAAAACACGCCATTCGTCATCAACTTTTCTCTTTTTAGCGTCTCGGGGGTAAACCTTGCATCACTTGTCGCTGTGCACCTTCATTTACAGGTTACACACGGACATACGCCCATAAATAACACTTTTCAAAGTAAAAGCAGCACCGTTGTATTGCGCGCATGACATAGATGTTTTTTCAACTTTATTTTGTAAATTGTGATTGCAGCTGTTCACATTCACTCACTATCACGCACGTGCATACGTCCACACGGAAGTAATACAAATAACGCTTTTCAAAACAAAAGCAGCACCGTTGTATTGCACACTCGACATAGATACGTTTTTAAATTTATTTTGTAATTTATGATTGGCCTCACGCGGGCCGGACAGGGACGCACAAAGGGCCGGATGTGGCCCGCGGGCCGCAGAATGCCCAGGTATGCTCTAACCCTGACCCTAACCCTCTAAACCTAACCCTAACCAAATAACTCTAAATTAAGTCTTTGTTACTTAGAATATGTTCCCCTATTGTCCAAAAAACTTTAAATTAAGTCTTTGTTACTTAGAATATGTTCCCCATACTAAAGTGTTACCAAAAACATATAACTTTGTCTTGAATTTGAAAAAAAAAACATTTTATTTTTCACTAAAGGAGGGTTCGGTGAATGCGCATATGAAACTGGTGGGTTTCGGTACTTCCAACAAGGTTAAGAACTAGGGATGTCCGATAATATCGGCCTGCCGATATTATCGGCCGATAAATGCGTTAAAATGTAATATCGGAAATTATCGGTATCGTTTTTTTTATTATCTGTATCGGTTTTTTTTTGTTTTTTTTGTTTTTTTTTATTAAATCAACATAAAAAACACAAGATACACTTACAATTAGTGCACCAACCCAAAAAACCTCCCTCCCCCCATTTCTTTCTGTTATCAATATTCTGGTTCCTACATTATATATCAATATATATCAATACAGTCTGCAAGGGATACAGTCCGTAAGCACACATGATTGTGCGTGCTGCTGGTCCATTAATAGTACTAACCTTTAACAGTTAATTTTACTCATTTTCATTAATTACTAGTTTCTATGTAACTGTTTTTATATTGTTTTACTTTCTTTTTTATTCAAGAAAATGTTTTTAATTTAGTTATCTTATTATTATTTTTAAAAAGTACCTTATCTTCACCATACATGGTTGTCCAAATTAGGCATAATAATGTGTTAATTCCACGACTGCATATATCGGTTGATATCGGTATCGGTTGATATCGGTATCGGTAATTAAAGAGTTGGACAATATCGGATATCGGCAAAAAGCCATTATCGGACATCCCTATTAAGAACCACTGCCTCAGAGGAAAAGAGACCAGGTGTTTTACGGTGCGTTCAAGTCCCGCTGAACAGAGTAGGACAGACGCAACACCTGCCAGAAGTGATGCATAATTAGAATAGAGTTTATTTGTTATGCACTTTTCATTTAAATAAATCTCGAAGTGCTACAGTACAAACCAATATTTACAGTACAACAATAAAAGTTTAGCTGTTAAATCAGGTAAAACACTTGAGACTAAAACACTGCAGTAAGGCATAAGAAACACAAGGCATGCAAATTACTAGCTTCTCTGTGTGTCTATATTAGTTATGTTTTAAACACTTTTTGAGCACATTCCACAATACCACCATAATGATAACCGTGATCATTTGGTTCACAATAACGGTGATAGGAAATGTTCATATCTTTACATCCCTACTGTTTTTACAATATGTATTCTACACCTGGAAGAAAGAGATGACATATGGACACAGTTCACCTTTGCAACGATAGACAATAAGACCCGTAGTAAACCCTCTGGCTCGATTTTCGCTCTTTGAGTACCTTGAATGTAGAAAAGCGCAATACAAGTATAACCCATTTACCATTTTATCAGCGGATTAGAGGACCTCCCAATGGCTCCTCTGTAAGCGGACTCTTATTTACGTTTATTCACTAATTAGAATGCATAAAAAAATCATCCGTCGTCATGTCTTTTATAATGATTGTGAACCACAGGCAAAATTCCAACAAAAGTCCAGTTCCCCGAACTTTATTACTAATGAGCTGTTTATCTCCGTTTTTACATATACACTGTAACTGCACTTATCCAATGTAGATGTTATGTATCACATACACCATTAAGGAGTGTGACACAAATGTTAGCCACACTCTGTGAGCTACACTACTAACATAACATTACACTCATATTTTAACAGCTTGGTTAGCCATTTATTTATTTTTTTAATCTAAGGGCAGTGTTTCCCATAAACTGCCAAGATACCTGTGGCGGTGGGGGCGTGGCTATGGGTGTGGTCACCATGACATCATCGAGTGATTTGCATAATTTACTACAATGATATGATTTTCTCTAAAAAGGCTCAATAAATGTATACTTATTAATTAATAATAACAGTTTTGTTTTAAACGTCCATCCATCCATCCATCCATTTTACAATATAATTACGACACTTTATGTACATATTTATATACTGATTTGAACAATAAGTTATTCACTGAAATATATTTATTAATTGTGGTTCTTACAAAAAATATAAAAGCTAAAATGTCTCTTAAAGCTCTGCCCCTTTAATTAGTGCATACTAAATCATTTAACTTTAGCCTACTACTACAACCATATTATTTACCAGCAACATAAAGTGAAACAGAGGCAGAGGTGTCCTGCCACAGTCAGTAACAAATAAACAGAAAACAGTAGTGGTCAAATACAAATAAGGCAACAAGAGAAGTATCCTACACTTCTCTTTTGTAAAGTAAATCTGAACAGCCTATATGGGGCATCTACATCAACTATATGATTTGCCTGAGAAGCTGGACAGGACAAAAAAACAAAAAAAAACAAATTATTTGTGGCGGACGTAATTCTTTCGTGGCGGGCCGCCACAAATAAATGAATGTGGGGGAAACACTGAAGGGCCTGATTTACTAATGCACTAAAACACATGCAAACCATGATAGCCCACGCAAAGCTGATCTACTAAACGTGTGCGAAGTGGATTGCGTCCGTTAAGTGAGCAGAATTAGGCGCGCCATAGGGCTGGGCTATATATTGATATACTCGATATATCGCGGGTTTGTCTCTGTGCGATATAGAAAATGACTATATCGTGATATTCGAGTATGCGTTCTCACGCAGTTGTTTTTAGCTGCGGGCATTACACTACAGGCTCTTCTCACTCTTTCTTGTCTCTCCTCACAGAGACATAAAACAAGCGCACCTTCTTACATACGTTACATACGTATACGCCCTCGCGGAGCAGAGAGGTAGCGGCATGGGTATCGTTAGCTGTGGTGCGAGTGGTAATACGAGAGAGAGAAGGTGCGAATCTGGTAACAAATGAAGGAAGAATTAATTCCCAAGGAAAACAGCATAGAGTCCATCGTCTGGCGGTGGTTTGGCTTCAAGTGGGAATATGTCGAACAGACAACCGTGATTTGTCAAGTGTGGGGCAAAAGCGTTGCTACAAAAAGTAGCATTACTGCTAATATGTAGCATCATTTGAAAAGTCACCTACTAGAGAATGAAGAGTGCTTGAAACTACGCATGTCAACATCTCCATTCGGTGCCACACCAACAAAATGCAGAGGCAACCATTTCCACATCAACACCGTATATATATTGAACGCATCATAATTATCCCCTCAACTCCCCCCAAAGTGGATTAACTCGCTGAAATAAAAAAGACAATATAACATACATCCATCAACGTGGATGAAAAAGTGCAATATATTTATCTGTACAGTAATCTATTTATTTATTTATATATGCACCTTATTGCTTTTTTTTATCCTGCACTACCATGAGCTTATGTAACGAAATGTCGTTCGTATCTGTACTGTAAAGTTCAAATTTGAATGACAATAAAAAGGAAGTCTAAGTATGAAAAAAATAGTCAACAACAGAAGGAGATAACGTCCGCAGGAATCTACCACATAGTGAATTGACAGTTTTTGAAATATCTTGTGTGACATCATGCACAAAAGTGCACTTTATATGTTTTAAACTATTTTAGTGGCTTTCTGTACAAAAAGTGCACTTTAATTTAGTGTTGTTTTGATATGTCTTCTTAGTGACATCATGCACAAAAGTGCACTAATAGCTTATTGTCTTCATTAAATGCAAAATATATGCTGATCATTAAAACACCCACAATGCTAGGAGGAGGAAATGCAAAGATCAGTAGGTTGGAGTTCAAATCCCAGCCGAGTCATACCAAAGACTATAAAAATGGGACCCATAACCTCCCTGCTTGGCACTCAGCAACAAACGGTTGGAGTTGGCTGTTAAATCACCAAAATGATTCCCGGGCGCGGCGCCGCTGCTGCCCACTGCTCCCCAAGGGGATGGGACAAATGCAGAGGACAAATTTCACCACATCTAGTGTGTGTGTGACAATCATTGGTACTTTAATCTTTAATCTTAAACTACAAAATGATTGTGGCACTGTAATTAGCGTCTTTATTTAGAACGTTTGAAAGTTTTATGCACAAATGGCTGCCGTCATTGTGGCGACAAGGAGGCATGGATGGAATGACAGACGGAAGGAAAGGATCTTCCGTGCACCTGTCAACCTTTTTGGACTATCAGAAACAAAAATAGTAGAGACATATTGTCTTTCCAGTAGTGTAATTTTTTACCCACTTGACGAATTAAGCAACGATTTGAAGCAGGTTACCAAAAGAAGCCACTCTTTATTTCCTTTGGAACAATTCGAGCAAGGCTGCATTTTTTGCATCTGGATTGTTCCAGCGACGCGTCGAGTCGCAAATGGCGCCGGCATTTCCCAGAGTACGTTTTCTGTTGTGCTGGCTCAAGTGTTGGGTGCCATGACACGCAGGATATGCAAGTATATCCAGTTCCCTCGTACTCAAGGCGAAGTGAATGACACAAAACATGGCTTTTATGCGGTTGCTGGCTTCCCCAATACAATAGGTGCTATAGATTGCACTCATGTGCAACTTGCTTCCCCCTCTGATCAAGAACACACACATTCTTTGAATGTTCAAGTTGTGTGTGTGACTCAAAACGTGTGATTATAAACATTGTGGCAAATTATCCGGAATCAGCACATGACTCATTCATCCTCAGAAAAGTTTTTTTTTCAACTGAATTTTTGTTACTGATTTTTTTTTTTTTTTACAACAAATTATGCTGACAATTTAATTGAATGAAAACGTGTTGGCAAAATGTAGTGTTTTAAAATTCAGTGTAGAAAAATGTGCTGCTTCAAAAGGCAAGACTCACTTCTGGTGAATTAAGACTGAAGAAATCAATCCTGTCTCAGAACCAGCCAATGAGGTGTCAAGTTTGAAGTCACGTGACACGGGATTTGCAGAACGGCATGAAAAAGGCGGTTAACTGGGCTACCTTGGCACAATACAACGTACAAACCCCGTTTCCATAGGAGTTGGGAAATTGTGTTGGATGTAAATATAAACGGAATACAATGATTTGCAAATTCTTTTCAAGCCATATTCAGTTGAATGCACTACAAAGACAACATATTTGATGTTCAAACTCATAAACTTTATTTATTTTTTGCAAATAATAATTAACTTAGAATTTCATGGCTGCAACACGTGCCAAAGTAGTTGGGAAAGGGCATGTTCACCACTGTGTTACATGGCCTTTCCTTTTAACAACACGCAGTAAACGTTTGGGAACTGAGGAGACACATTTTTGAAGCTTCTCAGGTGGAATTCTTTCCCATTCTTGCTTGATGTACAGCTTAAGTTGTTCAACAGTCCGGGGGTCTCCCTTGTGCTATTTGACCCTTCATACATTTTCAATGGGAGACAGGTCTGGACTACAGGCAGGCCAGTCTAGTACCCGCACTCTTTTACTATGAAGCCACGTTGATGTAACACGTGGCTTGGCATTGTATTGCTGAAATAAGCAGGGGCGTCCATGATAACGTTGCTTGGATGGCAACATATGTTGCTCCAAACCCTGTATGTACCTTTCAGCATTAATGGCGCCTTCACAGATGTGTAAGTTACCCATGTCTTGGCCACTAATACACCCCCATACCATCACACATGCTGGCTTTTCAACTTCGCGCCTATAACAATCCGGATGGTTCTTTTCCTCTTTGGTCCAAAAACAATTTGAAATGTGGACTCGTCAGACCACAGAACACTTTTCCACTTTGTATCAGTCCATCTTAGATGAGCCAAGCGAAGCCGACGGCGTTTCTGGGTGTTGTTGATAAACGGTTTTCGCTTTGCATAGGAGTTTTAACTTGCACTTACAGATGTAGCGACCAACTGTAGTTACTGACAGTAGGTTTCTGAAGTGTTCCTGAGCCCATGTGGTGATATCCTTTACACACTGATGTGGCTTGTTGATGCAGTACAGCCTGAGGGATGGAAGGTCACGGGCTTAGCTGCTTACGTGCAGTGATTTCTCCAGATTCTCTGAACACTTTGACGATATTACAGAGCGTAGATGGTGAAATCCCTAAATTCCTTGCAATAGCTGGTTGAGAAAGGTTTTTCTTAAACTGTTCAACAATTTGCTCAGGCATTTGTTGACAAAGTGGTGACCCTCGCCCCATCCTTGTTTGTGAATGACTGAGCATTTCATGGAATCTACTTTTATACCCAATCATGGCACCCACCTGTTCCCAATTTGCCTGCTCACCTGTGGGATGTTCCAAATAAGTGTTTGATGAGCATTCCTCAACTTTATCAGTATTTATTGCCACCTTTCCCAACTTCCTTGTCACGTGTTGCTGCCATCAAATTGTAAAGTTAATGATTATTTGCAAAAAAATGTTTATCAGTTTGAACATCAAATATGTTGTTTTTGTAGCATATTCAACTGAATATGGGTTGAAAAGGATTTGCAAATCATTGTATTCCGTTTATATTTACATTTAACACAATTTCCCAACTCATGGAAACGGGGTTTGTAATAAACGTTTCAATGCGGCCCGCTGCACATTTTCAAACTATACAAATGATTCCAATGATTAGAATCTGCACTTCCTAGTGACATACGGGCTACTACGGTAACCATAGGAAGCTCTGCTTCATGCAGATCAGGCAGGAACAGAGTGGGCGGGGCTTGTTCACACAGCAACAAGCCGGATACGCAAGTGTCCGTTGGAGGCAGATTTCTACAACAAAGTTCTGTAGAAAAGTGATATATTGAATATGTGGATGTTTTTTAACTTTTGTGTTTATGTTACACCATGTTTGTTGCATCTTTTTTGATCTTGCTCGATAATAAAAGCTATCTATCACGGAGGTGATCTGGAAAGTCGAGCAACATTCATTTATTCTCTATATTCAGTGTTTTATTGTTCGTAGTTAATATTTTCAGTCCCGCATTCTGTATTTTCACGTACATTCTGAGTGTCTTATTCCAACTAAAATGTCATTCTGTTTTTGAGATGGTCTGTTACAACATTTTAGTATCAAACATTATTGTATAAGTATCCTTTTTCTTCATTTAAGCGCAGCAACCTCCACTGTTTAAAGGGTTTAAAGCAGGGGTCACCAACGTGGTGCCCGCGGGCACCAGGTAGCCCGTAAGGACCAGATGAGTAGCCCGCTGGCCTGTTCTAAAAATAGCTCAAATAGCAGCACTTACCAGTGAGCTGCCTCTATTTTTTAAATTGTATTTATTTACTAGCAAGCTGGTCTCGCTTTGCCCGACATTTTTAATTCTAAGAGAGACAAAATTCAAATAGAATTTGAAAATCCAAGAAAATATTTTAAAGACTTGGTCTTCACTTGTTTAAATACATTCTTTTTTTTTTTTTACTTTGCTTCTTATAACTTTCAGAAAGACAATTTTAGAGAAAAAATACAACCTTAAAAATGATTATAGGATTTTTAAACACATATACCTTTTTACCTTTTAAATTCCTTCCTCTTCTTTCCTGACAATTTAAATCAATGTTCAAGTAAATTTATTTTTTTTATTATAAAGAATAATAAATACATTTTAATTTAATTCCGAATTTTACCTTCTGTTTTTTCGACGAAGAATATTTGTGAAATATTTCTTTAAACTTGTTATGATTAAAATTCAAAAAAAAATATTCTGGCAAATCTAGAAAATTTGTAGAATCAAATTTAAATTTTATTTCAAAGTCTTTTGAATGTCTTTTAAAATTTTTGTTTTGGAAAATCTAGAAGAAATAATGATTTGTCTTTGTTAGAAATATAGCTTGGTCCAATTTGTTATATATTCTAACAAAGTGCAGATTGGATTTTAACCTATTTAAAACATGTCATCAAAATTCTAAAAGTAATCTTAATCAGGAAAAATTACTAATGATGTTCCATAAATTCTTTTTTTAAATTTTTTCAAAAAGATTCGAATTAGCTAGTTTTTCTCTTCTTTTTTTCGGTTGAATTTTAAATTTTAAAGAGTCGAAATTGAAGATAAACTATGTTTCAAAATTTATTGTCATTTTTTTTGTGTTTTCTCCTCTTTTAAACCGTTCAATTAAGTGTAAATATCATTCATTATTAATAATAACATAGAGTTAAAGGTAAATTGAGCAAATTGGCTATTTCTGGCAATTTTTTTAAGTGTGTATCAAACTGGTAGTCCTTCGCATTAATCAGTACCCAAGAAGTAGCTCTTGCCTTCAAAAAGGTTGGTGACCCCTGGTTTAAAGGGATCCAAGCACAAAAAGTAGACTACATGGCCTGTGGCGTGTGGTGCTGCATAGCCTGCCTCTTTGTAAGACGTATGTCACGTGACTTCAAACTTGACACCTCATTGGCTGGTTCTGAGACAGGATCAATTGCTTTTGTCTTAATTTACCGAAAATGGGTCTTTGCGTCTCACTTTTTAAAATGCTTAATACCTATTTAAGTGTAAAAAGACGTTAAGCCCTCCAAAACTTGTAACAGTGGTTCTAAAAACGTTTTCACCAAGTACCACCTCAGGAAAAACTTTGCTCTTCTTGTACCACTATAATGACCAACATTAAAATAGTTGCATAGTAGGCCAAAGTGTTCATTAAAAACAAGGCAGGGGTTTTATTGAAAGGCCTACTGAAACCCACTACTACCGACCACGCAGTCTGATAGTTTGTATATTAATGATGAAATTTTAACATTGCAACACATGCCAATACGGCCGGGTTAACTTATAAAGTGCAATTATAAATTTCCCGCTAAACTTCTGGTTGAAAACGCCTTTGGGAATGACGTATGCGCGTGACGTAGCCAGTGAAACAGAAGTATCCGTCCCCCATTATAGCCAATACAAAATAGCTCTGTTTTCATCTCATTATTCCACAGTATTCTGGACATCTGTGTTGGTGTATCTGTTGCAATTTGTTCATTGCATTATGGAGAAAGAAGCTGAGCAAGCAAAGAAGAAATTTGTCGGTGCGAAGCGGAGTATTTTGCGAGGGAAGTCAGCAACACAACACAGACGGTGTTTCATTGTTTACATTCCCGAAAGATGCAGTCAAGATCGAAGAACTCGGACAACAGAGACTCTTACCAGGATTACTTTGATTTGGATACACAGACGCGGTACCGTGAGTACGCAGCTGCGCTTCCAAACATTTGATTGCTTGCCCGTACGTGCGTGTCACGTACGTAACTTTGGGTAAATATATAAGCTTTATGAACCTTGGGTTAGGTGAACGGTCCTTTTGGGCTGAGTGATTGTGTGTGTTGTGCAGGTGTTTGAATTGTATTGGCGGGTTATATGGACGGGAGCTAGGAGCTAGCATAACAAACATCTAGGTGTTTGTTATGCGGGATTAATTTGTGGCATATTAAATATAAGCCTGGTTGTGTTGTGGCTAATAGAGTATATATATGTCTTGTGTTTATTTACTGTTGTAGTCATTCCCAGCTGAATATCAGGTCCCACCCGCCTCTCACAGCATCTTCCCTTTACTTGCACTTTCCTCATCCACAAATCTTTCATCCTCGCTCAAATTAATAGGGAAATCGTCGCTTTCTCTGTCCGAATCGCTCTCACTTCTGGCCGCCATCACTGTAAACAATAGGGAACTTTGCGGAAATGTTCAACTGACTACGTCACGCTACTTCCGGTAGGGGCAAGGCTTTTTTTGTCAGATACCAAAAGTCGCGATCTTTATCGTCGTCGTTCTCTACTAAATCCCTTCAGCAAAAATATGGCAA
Organism: Entelurus aequoreus; assembly: GCF_033978785.1. Classification (NCBI taxonomy): domain Eukaryota; kingdom Metazoa; phylum Chordata; class Actinopteri; order Syngnathiformes; family Syngnathidae; genus Entelurus; species Entelurus aequoreus. The sequence continues at coordinate 6,715,576 of NC_084741.1, read as the reverse complement.
TATCGCGAAATGATCAAGTATGACACATAGAATAGATCTGCTATCCCCGTTTAAATTTTTAAAAAAAATCATTTCAGTAGGTCTTTAACTATATTTAAGTATATTTGATATTTTCGGCCACTTTAACATTACACACAATTTGAACAGTTTGAATATAGGAAAATAAAACACCAAAATGGTCTACTTTAATTTTAACATGTGATCAGACGCATGGTGAAGCCTTGCTGATGAATGATGACCCCTTTTTGCTTTGAATGTGAGTCCGTTTTTATCTAAGATTGGAGTAAGTCGTTGCAAAAAAAAAAAGCCAAAGAAAACGCCAAACACGAGCAAAGTAGATTGATTGATTGATTGATTGATTGATTGATTGAGACTTTTATTAGTAGGTTTCACAGTGAAGTACATATTCCGTACAATTGACCACTAAATGGTAACACCCGAATAAGTTTTTCAACTTGTTTAAGTCGGGGTCCACTTAAATTGATTCATGATACAGATATATACTATCATATATACTATCATCATAATACAGTCATCACACAAGATAATCACATTGAATTATTTACATTATTTACAATCAGGGGTGTGGAGGGAGGGGGGGGGATATGGACATCAAGTAGTGGACATAGAGAGAGAGAGAGAGAGAGAGAGAGAGAGAGAGAGAGAGAGATCAGAAGGCATAAGAAAAAGAAAAAGTATCTGCATTTGATTGTTTACATTTGATTATTAGCAATCCGGGGAGGGTGTTAGTTTAGGGTTGTAGCTGCCTGGAGGTGAACTTTTATTGCGGTTTTGAAGGAGGATAGAGATGCCCTTTCTTTTATACCTGTTGGGAGCGCATTCCACATTGATGTGGCATAGAAAGAGAATGAGTTAAGACCTTTGTTAGTTCGGAATCTGGGTTTAACGTGGTTAGTGGAGCACCCCCTGGTGTTGTGGTTATGGCGGTCATTTACGTTAAGGAAGTAGTTTGACATGTACTTCGGTATCAGGGAGGTGTAGCGGATTTTATAGACTAGGCTCAGTGCAAGTTGTTTAACTCTGTCCTCCACCTTGAGCCAGCCCACTTTGGAGAAGTGGGTAGGAGTGAGGTGGGATCTGGGGTGGAGGTCTAGAAGTAACCTGACTAGCTTGTTCTGAGATGTTTGGAGTTTAGATTTGAGGGTTTTGGAGGTGCTAGGGTACCAGGAGGTGCATGCGTAATCGTTGACAAGATTTGCTGACGTGCCTTCTTTTAGAAGGATATTTGTCGAAGTAAAATGCCAAATAGCACAGCATTACTGGTGTTTGCATCAAAGGTTCAACTGTATTGACTTTGATATTTTATTGCAAGAAAATGGTCACCCAACAGTCATTCTTCACTAGCCCTGGTTTTGTCTGTTAGCTTAGAACTTCCGCATTCCTCTTTTTTTTTTTTGCTGTCTTCTAAACAGAAGAGACATTTTTACTGAAAAGAAAAAGGACTAATTTAATGTTGCTTGCCTTAAGGCTGGTTTATGTATATGAATGACCGTGATGACTGAGTGAAGCAGAAGGCCGCTACACCGCTGTAGGCATTCATGTTATAAAACAGATGTATTGTGCTGCCCTCTCTGCTAATTCAATGTGTTCAAGTTCTTTGTAAAGATCACATTCGGGCTGGGCAATATGGCTGAAAACTGCATCACAATTAGGGCTGCAACAACTAATCGATTAAAATTGATTATAAAAATAGTTGGCGATTAATTTAGTCATCGATTCAGAGACAATTATTTTATATTTTTATATTTTTTATTTATATTTTTTTTATAAACCTTTATTTATAAACTGCAACATGTACAAACAGCTGAGAAACAATAATCAAAAACAGTTTGGTGCCAGTATGCTGTTTTTTTTCAATAAAATACTGGAAAGGATAGAAATGTAGTTTGTCTCTTTTATCCGATTATTAATCGAATAATCGACAGATTAATCGGTTATCAAATTAATCGTTAGTTGCAGCCCTAATCACAATATGAGTGTTTTGTATCGGTCGATATCGATAACTATTGGTATTTTTATGGCCTATCGAAAATAAGGACCAGGACAAAAACATGTTAAATGTAAACATTTTTATTTCAAATTTACATTTGCTCTGACTATAATCCCCTCCGCTGTCAAGGCAGAAAGGAAAGGAGATGTCAACACAGCCCTGGAAAAAACCCAAATAACAATAGCTTAAAAAATTAAGCTTAAAAAATAAGGATTATGTAAGAAATTATTGATAAAGTGTAACAAAATAGTGCAAAATTTGAAAATGTAAACCGAGAACCCTGAGAAGAACTATTCAAACATTAAGCGCGGCGAAAGTGGCGTGGTATTACTGATTACGAGCGCCTTGGTCTGGCTACGGTCCATTTTAAAAAGTCTATAAACAACTGCTATACTGTTGATGTGGCTTTTTCTGTTTTATTAACAATTTATTTGGTCTCCGCAGCACTTATTTTTAGTTTCTCTTCTCACTCCATTCAAATAATTAACAGCGAGGGAGCAAGATGGTGCAACCAATCTTGGTAGTTGATACTAGAGATGTCCGATAAGGTTTTTTTTGCCGATATCCAATATTCCGATATTGTCCAATTCTTAATTACAGATTCCGATAACAACCGATATATACAGTCGTGGAATTAACACATTATTATGCCTTATTTAGTTGTGATGCCCCGCTGGATGCATTAAACAATGTAACAAGGTTTTCCCAAAATAAATCAACTCAAGTTATGGAAAAAAATGCCAACATGGCACTGCCATATTTATTATTGAAGTCACAAAGTGCATTATTTTTTTTAACGTGCCTCAAAACAGCAGCTTGGAATTTGGGACATGCTCTCCCTGAGAGAGCATGAGGAGGTTGATGTGGGCGGGGTTGAGGTGGGCGGGGGGGTGTATATTGTAGCGTCCCGGAAGAGTTAGTGCTGCAAGGGGTTCTGGGTATTTGTTATGTTGTATTTATGTTGTGTTGCGGTGCGGATGTTCTCCCGAAATGTGTTTGTCATTCTTGTTTGGTGTGGGTTCACAGTGTGGCGCATATTTGTAACAGTGTTAAAGTTGTTTATATGGTCACCCTCAGTGTGACCTGTATGGCTGTTGACCAAGTATGCATTGCATTCACTTGTGTGTGTGTGAAAAGCCGTAGATATTATGTGTCTGGGCCGGCACGCAAAGGCAGTGCCTTTAAAGGCCTACTGAAATGAGATTTTCTTATTTAAACGGGGATAGCAGATCCAGTCTATGTGTCATACTTGATCATTTCGCGATATTGCCATGTTTTTGCTGAAAGGATTTAGTAGAGAACATCGACGATAAAGTTCGCAACTTTTGGTCGCTGATAAAAAAAGCCTTGCCTGTACCGGAAGTAGCGTGACGTCACAGGTTGTGGAGCTCCTCACATCTGCACATTGTTTACAATCATGGCCACAAGCAGCGAGAGCGATTCGGACCAAGAAAGCGACGATTTCCCCCATTAATTTGAGCGAGGATGAAAGATTTGTGGATGAGGAAAGTGAGAGTGAAGGACTAGAGGGCAGTGGAAGCGATTCAGATAGGGAAGATGCTGTGAGAGGCGGGTGGCACCTGATATTCAGCTGGGAATGACTAAAACAGTAAATAAACACAAGACATATATATACTCTATTAGCCACAACACAACCAGGCTTATATTTAATATGCCACAAATTAATCCCGCATAACAAACACCTCCCGTCTCCGTCCATATAACCCGCCAATACAAATCAAACACTCGCACAACACACTCAATCCCACAGCCCAAAGTACCGTTCACCTCCGTAAAGTTCATACAGCACATATATTTCCCCAAAGTTACGTACGTGACATGCACATAGCGGCACGCACGTACGGGCAAGCGATCAAATGTTTGGAAGCCGCTGCTGCGTACTCACGGTACCGCGTATCCAGCTCAAAGTCCTCCTGGTAAGAGTCTCTGTTGTCCCATCTCCACAAGCATGCGTATCCAACTCAAAGTCCTCCTGGTAAGAGTCTCTGTTGTCCCAGGCCAATGGTAAAGCTTGACTGTCATCGTTCGGGAATGTAAACAATGAAACACCGGCTACGTGTTTGTGTTGCTGCAGCCGGCCGCTAATACACCGCTTCCCACCTACAGCTTTCTTCTTTGCTATCTCCATTGTTCATTAAACAAATTGCAAAAGATTCACCAACACAGATGTCCAGAATACTGTTGAATTTTGCAATGAAAACAGACGACTTAATAGCTGGCCACAATGGTGTCCCAAAATGTCCACTACAATGCGTGACGTCACGCGCAAACGTCATCATACCGAGACGTTTTCAGCAGGATATTTCGCAGGAAATTTAAAATTGCACTTTACTAATCTAACCCGGCCGTATTGGCATGTGTTGCAATGTTAAGATTTCATCATTGATATATAAACTATCAGACTGCGTGGTCGCTAGTAGTGGCTTTCAGTAGGCCTCTTGCAGACTGTATTGATATATATTGATATATAATGTAGGAAGCAGAATATTAATAACAGAAAGAAACAACCCTTTTGTGTGAATGAGTGTGAGGGAGGTTTTTTGGGTTGGTGTACTAATTGCAAGTTTATCTTGTGTTTTTTATGTTGATTTAATTTAAAAAAAAACTAATAAAAAAAACGATACCGCTAACTAAAAAAACGATACCGATCACTTCCGATATTACATTTTAAAGCGATAATATCGGACATCTCTAGTATAGAGTATATGCCATCAACGTGCTGGGGACTATCTGTTGGCAAAGAAACTTGCCCAGAGAGATGTGTTGATATTTCATGCTCATTTTTTTTGCTGCTTTTATCTGCCACACGTGGAAAGGCGGTCCATGAAAATAATGCATACATTAAAGCGGTCCCTGGTGGGAAATAGGTTGTACTTCTCCCTACGTCCGTGTACCACTCCGTACAGCGGCGTTTTAAAAAGTCATACATTTTACTTTTTGAAACCGATAATGTCCGATATTACATTTTAAAGCATTTATCGGCCGATATTATCGGACATCTCTAGTGATCACTTCCTGTGTTGCTCACCACATTGCTTCGCGAATTCCTGTTTCTTCCGACAAAGAAAAAAATATTTACTGACCACATTTTTTATTTGTATCGATTACATGTCTATCGCGATATATATTGATGTAGGGCTGGGCGATATATCAATACACTCGATATATCGCGGGTTTGTCTCTGTGCGATATAGAAAATGACTATCGTGATATTCGAGTATACGTTCTCACGCAGTTGCTTTTAGCTGCGGGGCATTAAACTGCGTGCGTTTCTCACTCTTTCCTGTCTCTCCTTCTCACAGAGACTAAAACAAGCGCACCTTCTTACATACGTCACATACTGTCACGTGAGCAACGTCACACGCTCCCGCGGAGCAGACAGGTAGCGACATGGTATCGTTAGCTGTGATGCTAACAGCTAACGGTGTGGTTTGAGTGGTGATACGAGAGAAAGAAGGTGAGGATCTGGCAACAAATGGAGGAATAATTAATTCCCAAGAAAAACAGCCCGGGGTCTATCGTCTGACGGTGGTTTGGCTTCAAGCGGGAATATGTCTTTACATGTCAACATCTCCGTTCGGTGCCACACCAACTAAATGCCGAAGCAACTATTTCCACATCAACACCGTAGGACAGGGGTCACCAACCTTTTTGAAAGCAAGAGCTACTTCTTGGGTAGTGATTAATGCGAAGGGCTACCAGTTTGATACACACTTCAATAAATTACCAGAAATAGCCAATTTGCTCAATTTACCTTTAACTCTATATTATTATTAATAAGGAATTATATTTACACTTAATTGAACGGTTTAAAAGAGGAGAAAACACGAAAAAAATGACAATTAAATTTTGAAACATAGTTTATCTTCAATTTCGACTCTTTTAAAATTCAAAATTCAACCGAAAAAAAGAAGAGAAAAACTAGCTAATTCGAATCTTTTTGAAAAAATTAAAAAAATAATTTATGGAACATCATTAGTAATTTTTCCTGATTAAGATTAATTTTAGGATTTTGATGACATGTTTTAAATAGGTTAAAATCCAATCTGCACTTTTTTAGAATATAAAACAAATTGGACCAAGCTATATTTGTAACAAAGACAAATCATTATTTCTTCTAGATTTTCCAGAACAAAAATGTTAAAAGAAATTCAAAAGACTTTGAAACAAGATTTAAATTTGATTCTACAGATTTTCTAGATTTGCCAGAATATTTTTTTTTAATTTTAATCATAATAAGTTTGAAGAAATATTTCACAAATATTCTTTGTCGAAAAAACAGAAGCTAAAATGAAGAATTAAATTAAAATGTATTTATTATTCTTTACAATAAAAAAAAAAAAATACTTGAACATTGATTTAAATTGTCAGGAAAGAAGAGGTATATGTGTTTAAAAACCCTAAAATCATTTTTAAAGTTGTATTTTTTCTCTAAAATTGTCTTTCTGAAAGTTATAAGAAGCAAAGTAAAAAAAAATTATGAATTTATTTAAACAAGTGAAGACCAAGTCTTTAAAATATTTTCTTGGATTTTCAAATTCTATTTGAGTTTTGTCTCTCTTAGAATTAAAAATGTCAGGCAAAGCGAGACCAGCTTGCTAGTAAATAAATAAAATGTAAAAAATAGAGGCAGCTCACTGGTAAGTGCTGCTATTTGAGCTATTTTTAGAACAGGCCAGCGGGCTACTCATCTGGTCCTTACGGGCTACCTGGTGCCCGCGGGCACCACGTTGGTGACCCCTGCCGTAGGACATATACTATTTGATATGCAGCTCATTTTTATGTGACACTTATTGAAATATCTTGTGTGTCATCATTCACAAAAGTGCACTTATAGTTTTTTTAAAATGTCTTTGACAATCTTGCACTTTCTGTTTTGGAAATGAATGAATGTTTGTGCCACTGCTTAATAACTGTTTAATAAATACAGTTTTGCTAAATTGACTTAGTTGTGATTTCCCTCTCTGCATGAAAGTTTAAAATGAGCATGTATTAATGCAGTATGAACAAGAATGTTTTAATGTAAACACATAGAATCATCATACTGCTGTGATTATATGTATCAAGTGTTCATTCAAGGCTAAGGCAAAATATCGAGATATATATATCGCGTATCGCGATATGGCCTAAAAATATTGAGATATTAAAAAAAGGCCATATCGCCCAGCCCTATATTGATGTAGTTTTATCACCCAGCCCTAGGTCACACTTCATAGATCAGCCTCATCATCAAATTGAGTCTGCTTTTACTGTTTTAAAAATCGCTATTCTCGTGACACTCAATCCCCTTTTTGTATCCACGCGTGTCAGGTAAAACGCTACCAGTGCATGTTCGGAGGCTGCACGAGGACGTACAGCACGGCAGGCAACCTGCGGACGCACCAGAAGACTCATCGGGGAGAGTACACTTTTGTGTGCAATCAGCAAGGCTGCGGCAAGGCCTTCCTCACCTCGTACAGCCTCAAGATCCACGTCCGCGTGCACACAAAGGAGAAGCCCTTTGAGTGTGACGTGCAGGGCTGCGAGAAGGCCTTCAACACTCTTTACAGGTGAGCTGCTTCATTTCAACACCATGTGGTCTTTAGCTGCTGTGTCTCTTTTCGAATTGTCACATTTTTCAACATCCCCTATTTTTCAACACTTTTGAATTTGTCTGAGGTCTTGCAAGGGTTGTACAAAACCAGTGAAGTTGGCACGTTGAGTAAATGGTAAATAAAAACAGAATACAATGATTTGCAAATCCTTTTCAACCTATATTCAATTGAATACACTGCAAAGACAAGATAATTAACGTTCAAACTGGTAAACTTTCCTCCAGAAGGTCTTATCTTTGTCCGTGTGATGTCAGACGAAACAAAAATTGAGCTGTTTGGCCACAATACCCAGCAATATGTTTGGAGGAGAAAAAGTGAGGCCTTTAATCCCAGGAACACCATACCTACCGTCAAGCATGCTGGTAGTAGTATTATGCTCTGGGCCTGTTAGCTGCCAATGGAACTGGTGCTTTACAGAGAGTAAATGGGACAATGAAAAAAGGAGGATTACCTCCAAATTCTTCAGGACAAGCTAAAATAATCAGACCGGAGTTTGGGTGTTCCAACAGGACAATGACCCCAAACACACGTCAAAAGTGGTAAAGGAATGGCTAAATCAGGCTAGAATGAAGGTTTTAGAATGGCCTTCCCAAAGTCCTGACTTAAACGTGTGGACAATGCTGAAGAAACAAGTCCATGTCAGAAAACCAACACGTTTAGCTGAACTGCACCAATTGTGTCAAGAGGAGTGGTCAAACATTCAAGCAGAAGCTTGTGGATGGCTACCAAAAGTGCCGTATTGCAGTGAAACTTGCCAAGGGACATGTAAGCAAATATTAACATTGCTGTATGTATACTTTTGACCCAGCAGGTTTGCTCACATTATCAGTAGACCCATAATAAATTCATAAAAGAACCAAACTTCATGAATTTTTTTTGTGACCAACAAGTATGTGCTCCAATCACTACATCACAACAAAAATAAGAGTCGTAGAAATGATTGGAAACTCAAGACAGCCATGACATTATGTTCTTTACAAGTGTACGCCTCTGCTTATTTCAGCAAGACAATGCCAAGCCACATTCTGTACGTGTTACAACAGCGTGGCTTCATAGTAAAAGAGTGCGGGTACTAGACTGGCCTGCCTGTAGTCCAGACCTGTCTCCCATTGAACATGTGTGGCGCCTAAAATAGCACAACGGAGACCCCCGGACTGTTGAACAACGTAAGCTGTACATCAAGCAAGAATGGGAAAGAAATCCACCTGAAAAGCTTCAAAAATTGGTCTCCTCAGTTCACAAACGTTTACTGAGTGTTGTTAAAAGGAAAGGCACAGTGGTAAAAATGCCCCTATGCCACCTTTTTTGCTACGTGTTGCTGCCATTAAATTCTAAGTTAATGATTATTTGCAAAAAAAATTACGTTTCTCAGTTCAAACGTTAAATATCTTGTCTTTGCAGTCAATTCATTTGAATATAAGTTGAAAGGCATTTGCAAATCATTGTATTCTGTTTTTATTTACCATTTACACAATGTGCCAACTTCACTGGTTTTGGGTTTTGTACTTCTAAATCATTCATTCTTGCCTCTATGGTGACTACATGTATTTTTAAGTGCAAAGCATTGTGCATAAACATCCCCTTGTTCAAGCAATTATTTAAAAAAAATTATCAAAATTGAGTGTCATTAAAGAGACAATGTTAACATTAGTTTAAGAAGTGTAAAACAATGAAGTTTAACTTTTACTTTCTGAGAAATAGTGCAATGGACATCTTATATCAGTTTGTAAAATGTTGTTTCTCTAAAGTTAACTAACAATTTAACTTTTAATAATGTAAATACCTCAAAAATTTATGTTTATCTTTTACGGGTGATGGTATATCTAGTACAGGGGTCGGCAACCCGCGGCTCCGGAGCCGCATGCGGCTCTTTGACCACTCTGATGCGGCTCAGCTGCATACTTGCCGACCCCCCGATTTTCCCAGGAGACTTATGGATCTCAGTGCCTCTCCTAGATAACTCCCAGGGCAAATATAATCCTATTTTCACTCTAATTACTAAATTAAGGGTGTGCCCTAATTGCACTGCAGTAATTGTTCTCAATAGCATTTACAAACAGCGTTCCAGCCCGGCCACATGTTGTATGTAGCTTTTACTTGCACACGTAGGAGACAGCAAAGCATACTTAGTCATCAGCCACACAGCTTACACTGACGGTAGCCGTATAAAACCACTTTAACACTGTTACGTTACAAATATGCGCCACACTGTGAACCCACACCAAAAAAGAATGAAAAACACATTTCTGGAGAACATCCCACCGTAACACAACATAAACTCAACACAACCAATACCCAGAATCCCATGCAGCCCTAACTCTTCCGGTCTAGATTATACACCCCCGCTACCACCAAGCCCCCCCCACACATCAACACCCCCCCCCCCCCCTCCGTGCGTCGGTTGAGCGGAAGAGTTAGTGCTGCATGGGATTCTGGGTATTTGTTGTGTTGTGTTTATGTTGTGTTACAGTGCAGATGTTCTCCAGAAATGTGTTTGTCATTCTTTTTTGGTGTGGGTTCAAAGTGTGGCGCTTATTTGTAACGTAACAGTGTTAAAGTTGTTTTACGTGAGCAAGCTGAAGCTGCATTCTACATGTGGTCGAGCAGGTACACTGTTTGGGCAGGCTGTAGAGGGCGCCAAAAGCAGTGCCATCACGCCCTGATATTCGGGAGTCTCCCGGAAATAATGAGAGGGTTGGCAAGTATGACGCTATCAAGCGCCATTCATTCAAAACTCGCGGGCCGCACTAACATCAAATTTCCATATTAAAGTGCATGCCGGTGCGTGTGTCTGAGACCCCTGGTTAACATAGCACATAGCACCTACTGAAATGATTTTTTTTTATTTAAACGGGAATAGCTGATCCATTCTATGTGTCATACTTGATCATTTCGCGATATTGCCATATTTTTGCTGAAAGGATTTAATAGAGAAAATCGACGATAAAGTTCGCAACTTTTGCTCGCTGATAAAAAAAAAGCCTTGCCTGTAGCGGAAGTAGCGTGACGTCACAGGAGCTAGTATTCCTCACAATTCCCCGTTGTTTACAATGGAGCGAGAGAGATTCGGACCGAGAAAGTGACGATTACCCCATTAATTTGAGCAAGGATGAAAGATTCGTAGGTGAGGAACGTTACAGTGAAGGACTTGAGAGGCAGTGATGGACGTATCTTTTTTCGCTCTGACCGTAACTTAGGTACAAGCTGGCTCATTGGATTCCACACTCTCCTTTTTCTATTGTGGATCACGGATTTGTATTTTAAACCACCTCGGATACTATATCCTCTTGAAAATGAGAGTCGAGAACGCAAAATGGACATTCAGTGCCTTTTATCTCCACGACAATACATCGGCGAAATGCTTTAGCTACGAGCTAACGTGATAGCATCGTGCTTTAACTGCATATAGAAACAAAAAAATAAAGGATAGAAGGAAGGATAGATATAAAATCAACAATACTATTAAACCGTGGACATGTAAATACACGGTTAATGCTTTCCAGGCTGGCGAAGGTTAACAATGCTGTGCTAACGACGCCATTGAAGCTAACTTAGCAACTTAGCAACGGGACCTCACAAAGCTATGCTAAAAACATTAGCTCTCCACCTACGCCAGCCAGCCCTCATCTACTCATCAACACCCGTGCTCACCTGCGTTCCAGCGATCGGCAGAAGGACGAAGGACTTCACCCGATGCGTTTGGCGGCCCGGAGACGTAGGAAGTCAAGGTGAGGTCGGCGGCTAGCGCGGCTAGCGCTCCAACAAAGTCCTCCTGGTTGTGTTGCTGTAGTCCGCTGCTAATACACCGATCCCACCTACAACTGTCTTCTTTGCAGCCTTCATTGTTCATTAAACAAATTGCAAAAGATGTCCAAAATACTGTGGAATTATGAAATGAAAACAGAGCTTTTTGTATAGGATTCTACGGGTACCATAACTTCCGTTACTCTGGCTTCGTCACGCGCATACGTCATCATACCGCGACGTTTCAGCCGGATATTTCCCGGGAAGTTTTAAAAGTCACTTTATAAGTTAACCCGGCCGTATTGGCATGTGTTGCAATGTTAAGATTTCATCATTGATATATAAACTATCAGACTGTGTGGTCGGTAGTAGTGGCTTTCAGTAGGCCTTTAAGCTTTGTATGTGGTGTTTTTCATTTTAAATTTAAAAAAATTTTTTGTGGCTCCCATTATTTTCTTTAATTTGTGAAACTTGCCAAAATGGCTCTTTGAGTGGTAAAGGTTGCCGACCCCTGATCTAGTAGCTTCTCATATTTTCAGTGGTGTGCAATGTTCGCGTTACCACAGGGCGTTTTCCCTCTGCGGCTGTGTGACTGATAGTTGGTAGAGATCTGTTTTTTTTTATAACGTGTAGTAAAGCCTTATTGTGTGTTTTTCCTTCGTTGTGTCATGAAAATCCGCAACTCCTTTATACACTCGCTTTCTCAAAGGTGTCGCAAACATGTGAGGGAGACGATAGATCTTTGTTGTTCTGTGCTCATTAACATTGGTTTGACATTGAACAGTCTGTATTTCATGCCTTTTAATGCAATCAAAGCCCACTCAATTTCTCTGTGCAGGCTAAAAGCACACCAGAGACTCCACACGGGCAAAACATTCAACTGTGAATCCGAGGGATGCACAAAGTACTTTACCACTCTCAGCGACCTGAGGAAGCACATTCGCACACACACTGGAGAGAAGCCATTCCGGTGAGCAGTCCCGTCAGAGAACATAAAGGACTTTTCCCTCAAATTGAGGATAATAATCCTCATGAATATTACATCAGCAGCGCTTCTTGTACGTCTGACACGATTTGTTCTTTGCCTCAAGGTGTGACCATGATGGCTGCGGCAAAGCTTTTGCTGCAAGTCATCACCTAAAAACCCATGTACGGACCCACACAGGTACGTTGTTTATTGGATCGTGTTTTCATTTTGCTAGCCAAATATTATATTTGTCTTGGGACTAGAGATGTCCGATAATGGCTTTTTTGACGATATCCGATATTGTCCAACTCTTAATTACCGATTCCGATATCAACCGTGGAATTAACACATTATTATGCCTAATTTTGTTGTGATGCCCCACTGGATGCATTAAACAATGTAACTTTACCATGAATTGATTAACGTGGACCCCGACTTAAACAAGTTAAAAAACGTATTCCGGTGTTACCATTTAGTGGTCAATTATACGGAATATGTACTGTACAATCTACTAATACAAGTTTCAATCAATCAATCAAAAACAATGTTTTCCAAAATAAGACAACAACTTCAACTCCAGTTATGGAAAAAAGTGCCAACACGGCACTGACATATTTATTATTGAAGTCACAAAGTGCATTATTTTTTTTTAACATGCCTCAAAACAGCTTGGAATTTGGGACATGCTCTCCCTGAGGTAATCCTGATACCCATTACAACTATAGGAAATACTATACTTTGACTTTCACAAAGTGCATTATTTTATTTTATTTTTAAACATGCCTCAAAACAACAGCTACAAAAACAACGAAGGCACACAGCTTCAGTCCAGAGTATACTAGAGCATACTTGCCGACCTTGAGACCTCCGAATTTGGGAGATGGGTGGGGGGTTGAGGTGGGCGGGGGCGGGGTTTGGTGGTAGCGGGGGGTGTATATTGTAGCGTCCCGGAAGTTAGTGCTGCAAGGAGTTCTGGGTATTTGTTCTGTTGTGTTTGTTGTGTTACGGTGCGGATGTTCTCCCGAAATGTGTTTGTCGTTCTTGTTTGGTGTGGGTTCACAGTGTGGCGCATATTTGTAACGGTGTTAACGTTGTTTATACGGCCACCCTCAGTGTGACCTGTATGGCTGTTGCATAAAGCCGTAGATATTAAGTGACTGGGCTGGCACTCAAAGGAAGTGCCTTTAAGGTTTATTGGCACTCTGTACTTCTCCCTACGTCCATGTACACAGCTGCGTTTTAAAAAGTCATAAATTTTACTTTTTTAAACCGATACCGATAATCTTGAAACCGATATTGCATTTTAAAGCATTTATCGGCCGATAATATCGGCAGTCCGATATTATCGGACATCCCTGCTTGTGACTTATGTTCATGTTTGATTTGGCTTCCTCCTTGCATGTATACCGTATATTACCAAATAGTAGCCCGGGCGTTTATTTCACAAAATGGGATCAGACCCCGGGCGGCTATTAGGACATGGGCGGTTATTTGCACAAGGCTTTTATTTATTTTTGCACCAGCCTGCACCAGGCCATTATTTGGTTACAATGGTTACTGTCCAGTATTTTTTTTTTCGTACAAAAAACTTTAAAATGTAAAAGCTATTGTAAACATACGAACAAAAAAACAAGAGTTCAACATGAGGTAGGCTATCAAAAGACAAGAGATCAACAAGGCCTCAACATGGCAGTAGTGCAACAATTGTCAAATAGAATACCAATACTAAAAATAAATAAACTTTTTAGATAAAGCAGCCTACCGGGAAAAATACAATTATGGTACCAAGTATTCAAGTATAAAACCCACCATCAAAACAGAACAATAATACTGTCACTTAAATAAAATACAGGCTACAGTACTCCAAGTTTTAAATAAAGCGGCATATGTGATGTATCCACTGACACAAATTAGCATCAAGGTCGTCGCTCACTTTCTTCCTACCGCCACCAGATAAGCTAGCCCGTTTTCCATCGATTGCCGACTGAGATAGTAGTTTTTTGTTTCCATTCTCGTACACGTTTCGGGTCAACTGCTGGCCACTGCCAAACCAGAATTCTGCTCCGCATACTTCACAACCGCTAGCTTGAACTTTAAGTCAAACTTTCTGTTCTTCTTCCCCCTTAAAGTATTCCCGTCCATCAGTTGTGGGTATCCCGTTCATTCAACTCACTGCTACTGTTGCTTGCCATGTTGAAACTTTTCCTCGTGGGTTTGTTGTTGTCGTTGAGTGTGTGTTACGCTATATGCGGTGACCCATTGCAATATGTTTATTACCCAGAGTCCCCACGTAACGTCTGCTGTTACCGTAATTACCAGAAATACTGCACCTTTGCTTTTCCTTTTAGCTTATAAATTGGGCTTAATGAAATCAATATGATTTTAATCAAAATTATGCAAACAACAGCCCATGGGCGGTTATTTGGACATGGGCGGTTATTAGGAAGAGGCGGTTAATTCACAAAATGGGGTCAGACCCCGGGCGGCTATTAGGACATGGGCGGTTACTTGCACAAGGGCGTTTATTTGGTAATATACGGTATATATTTTTTAATTAGAACAGCAGTCTAAACTTCAGACATAGAATTCGGTCAAGTGTTTATCCTATCCTAAGCTTTTGTTTGACATCCTTTTACAGGCGAGAAGCCTTTCAACTGTCCGAGTGATGGCTGCGAGAAGACATTCAGCAGCCAGTACAGTCTGAAGAGTCACATCCGGGGTCACGACAAGGGACAGTCCTTCAGCGTCACTCTCACTCACCCGCTGTCCGAAGTGAGTCACTTTGCATTTCCGCCACGACACGTTTTGTGTTGCTGTCGAGTCACTTTCTCACATACACGATGCAGTGCATCAGTGTTTTTAACAGTTACATCATGTTTGCATGACTCGGCTTTGCACACTGAAGAATTATTCACCGTTCATCTTTATATGGTTCCAGGATGCAAATCATTCACTGTGCCTCAGTGACTTAAGTCTGATCTCTACTGACTCTGCCGAGCTACGGGAGCATATTCACAATGTAAGTTGAGCTCAGCATAATGCACTCAGAATCATAACAATGTTTAACAAACCCACACACATGCACGGATGTCTTGCGTGTATTTACAAAGACTCATTCGTTAAGGCAGGGATGTCAAAGTCAAATACATCAGAGGGCCAAAAAAACACATTTTCTACAAGCCGAGGGCCGGACTGGTTCAATGTTTATTAAAGCATATTAAAATGATTGCACATAACCTATTGAACCAAGAACTAACACAGTGCACTGTATTTTATTGAATGATTAAATGAATAATTCAACATTTTTGTATGGCTCGGTCACTAATTTCAAGTGACATTTTTCAACAGGCTCACAGACAAAAACAAACTTCCTTTAAAGAGAAAACACATTGTTTTAAAAGTGGGACCCCAAACATTTACTGTGGGACCCCATATTTATGACTTGATGGGGTCCCTGCGACCCCATTTTGAAAATTCATAAAGCCTACACTGATGGAGAATTGGTGTGTGCAAAACAGCAGCAGGCGGCTGTGGTCTGCAGGCCGGGGTTTTTTTTTTGTGTCCTGTCCAGCTTCTCAGGCAAATCATATAGTTGATGTACAGTGTTTCCCATAAACTGCCAAGATACCTGTGGCGGTGGGGGCGTGGCTATGGGCGTGGTCACCATGACATCATCGAGTAATTTGCATAATTTACTACAATGATGTGATTTTTTCTAAAAAAGGCTCAAAAAATGTATACTTACTAATTAATAATAACAGTTTTGTTTTAAACGTCCATCCATCCATCCATTTTACAATATAATTACAACACTTTATGTACATATTTATATACAGATTTGAACAATAAGTTATTCACTGAAATATATTTATTAATTGTGGTTCTTACAAAAAATATATCTTATAAAATATAAAAGCTAAAATGTCTCTTAAAGCTCTGCCCCTTTAATTAGTGCATACTAAATAATTTAACTTTAGCCTACTACTACAACCATATTATTTACCAGCAACATAAAGTGAAACAGAGGCAGAGGTGTCCTGCCACAGTCAGTAACAAATAAACAGAAAACAGTAGTGGTCAAATACAAATAAGGCAACAAGAGAAGTATCCTACACTTCTCTTTTGTAAAGTAAATGTGAACAGCTGATATGGGCATCTACATCAACTATATGATTTGTCTGAGAAGCTGGACAGGACAAAAAAATATATATATATATATTTTTTTTTTTAAAATTTGTGTCGGACGTAATTCTTTCGTGGCGGGCCGCCACAAATAAATGAATGTGTGGGAAACACTGATGTAGGTGCCCAAATCGGCTGTTCAGATTTACTTTACAAAAGAGAAGTGTGGGATACTTCTCTTGTTGCCTTATTTGTATTTGACTTTATGAAATGTATTTATATTATCGTTTGGTACAGCTGAGGGGTTTGAAAGAGAAAAAAAGGAAGACAGAGGGGGAAATTGTGGGGACAAGAAGGGGATAAGACAGAGAGACAAAAACAACAACAGAAAACACAACAATAACAACAACAATACAGCAACATCAGCAAATATGATAAGTACAAATATGATGGTAAAAGTGATAGCAAAGAAGCAGTTAGCGAGGTAAATAATTATACAGAAATGACAATGAGCATTATTACACTACAGAAATACAAATACCAATAGAAATAGCACTATTGATAATGAATAATACCAATAATTTACCTCTATTATCAACAATACAGTTGTTGAAATGCAACAATACATATACGTAATGATAACTAGAGATACAAAAGAATGCAGAAAAATGGGAGGGGAACAAAGAGAAGCAACCTATATTAACCTTGTAGATTGTTATAGTAACAATAGGTTAAGCTTTGTCAGTGTGCCATGAGTTATCCAGTTTACTCTAGGGCAACAATGTTGAATTATGTTTGATGAAACGTGATTATGTGCATGAGTATATGTATGTATATGTGCATTATGTGTATATGTATGTTTGCACAGTAAATGTATATGAACAGTATGGCCGGTTCTAATACTAATCAAATAGGCCTGCGGGCCTTGACGTTGACACATAGGCGTTAAAGTTTTTATTTTGGTGGGGAAAATGTTGATATAACGCACCTTTCATAAATGAGCTAAACATTTTTGTTGATACAAATCGGTTAGAAAATGTAGAAGGAGAAGCCGGATTTGTGTGATTGCCTCTCAGCATTCGCACTATTGAAGTGATTGTTATCTCGCAATTAATTAATGACAGCTGTCAACTTGCATAAAAGATCAAATGAGATGACAATTTTTAAGACCGTAAAAACAGTCGTAGAAGTTTTTAAGACCAAAAAGTGCAGCAATATTTACAAGTGAAACTCAAAAAATGTGACTATCATGCAAAGGTTTATTTGAATGAATGAATGAATGATCTTTATTGTCATTGTGCATGTACAGGTACAGGTCCAACGAAATTTAGATTGTTTCCCTGAGGTGCTTTGCATTTTTTTTAAAAGAAGAAACCACACAATATACAAAAACAACACAATATACACAATATGCAATATACAATGTGGCCTAAGACCACTCTAGGAGGCAATGTAAAAGACAACGAGACAGTAAAAAGTATAAAGTGACTAGAGAGGAGTAATGCTGAATCCCAGTGTGCTAAGGGGGTGGGAGTCAGCATTTCCTACCTTCTATGCTGTGCAGGCTTTTTATTGTGGATTAATTGTGTGAATAAATATGATAAATATTGTCCAGTTGGCATGTAATCGCTGCCAGCAATTAGATTTACAAGGTGAAAGTAATATATGACATGTGCTCGTAAAATGCAACTCAAAATATTTCAATACTCTTTTTTTTAAGGATTATGGCTTACAATTAACGAAAACCTCCAATTGGAAAAAAAAAAAAAAAGGGGTTTCAAAAACGATTGTTAAAACAATATTACAAATAAAAGTTTGTTTGTAATGAGTTTATATCTCACCTCGGGACATGGACGTTTTGCGAGAGCTCGCAATACTTTTTGCGAGATCTCCGAAAAAGGTTTTTTTCCTATGTCAGTGAACCGGAAGTAAAACAGACACAGCGATGGTGAACCGGAAGTGAAACAGACACAGCGATGCGGGAGCCTACCCATCATCTGTGCTCTGTTGTGGGACCATAATACTATTTGATGTCTTTATATGTTAGGCCAATACTAACATAGAAATCAATAAACTTCTCCCATGGATGATGGGTAGGCTCCTCCATCACTTTGTCTGTTTCACTTCCGGTTCACCATCGCTGTGTCTGTTCTACTTCTGGTTCACTGACATAGGAAAAAAAAGTTTTGCGAAATCTCGCAAAACATTTTTTCCCTCCATGTCCCTTTAGGGGCTCCGTATATAGCATATTAGTTTCACTTTGAAGTTGAATGGCTGAAGTTAATGGACTTTTAAACCATATTTAAAAAATTGGAGTTACACTTGTAAGTGATCGGACAAGAAAACTGGGTTTGGGGGATCCATGGAGGTACGAGGGTGTCTACAGGAGTGTAAGTACACCCTGAAAAGTTTGTGATTGTTTTTCCATTCACTCGTAGGCACAGAATTCACACCTGAGCAACGTGACCCCTATGAAAATCTTTGAGCTCATGTTCCAGAGCCCGGAAAACAGTGTGAGCCAAGATGAGGCCCAGCCTAACGGTGATAACAAACCTCCATGCTCATTTTGTGAACCATCATCTGACGCGCGCTGTATTTCTCCTCCCCAGAAAGTCTTGCTGAACGCCTGGACACCCCCACCCCGGTCACTGAAGCTTCATCTCTGATCTCGTTCTCTCTCAATCCTGCCTCCTCCTCGACCTCGTGTTCCCACACCGCCGCCGTCATGGAGGCTCCTCCCTCCTCTCAGGCCCTCGCACCTGCCTCGGCCACTCCCACTCCCACTGCCACTACGACTTCCACACAGCCACCGGCTTTTGTGCAAATCTCAGAGGGACCTGCCCAGGCTCCCAACCATGTCACTTCTCAGCACTATGTGACACTGCCATCGACATTCCTTCAGCAGGACACCGTCGTTCAGCCTAGTGCTCTGCCTCCCCACATCTCCGCTCCCACTGTGGTGGCCCCGGTCCTTGGCAGCACGGCCCCAAGCACTACCCCGGCCGTGTCTGTCGTCGCAGGCGCCTCCTCAGACCCTCTGGCAGCTGTAGCTCAACCCGTGCCTTTGGCCAGCGGTGTTGTTTCCAACTCCAGCCCCGCCACCATCACCATAGCTCCAACTCCCAGCCTGCTGCAGCCCAGCCTAGTCATGTCCGACCAGAACCTCCAGTGGATCCTGAGCAGTGCTGCTAACAGCCAGCAAAACCCTGAACAAGTGGGTTCACAATTGCGCAGAAACGTGTTTGTTTGGACTTTTTCTGTGTCCATTCTTACGTTGTTTGTTTCCGTCACAGTCACACCAGGGAGGTCCAAAAGTGGAGAAGGTGTTCTTCACTACAGCCATACCAGTGGGAGGAAATGCTGGTAAGAAATCAATCAGTGAGAGCATGCTGACGCTTGAATATACTTTTCTGTGGTACCTCGATCACCACGGGTTACAGTGGGCAAAGGGACCAGTTTGTTACGCGCCGTTTGTGAGTGAGTGTACGATGACCGAAACGCCATATGGATGGATGGAATGGAACTTCAAAAAAACACAATGAAATGACATTTTCAGTACAAACCCGTCTGAGGGTAAAGGGTAGACAGATCGGGAAAACCTGATGTGTTGCCAAAAGGGCAGCGCCCCGAGAAAAGGATGGGGGGAAATGTTGAGGTGTACGGTTATAGTACACAAAAAAACAGCAAGTCCCAAACTAAACTCATGTTACTCTATATTGTTTATTGAGTATGTTATAGTCAGTTCCATATCATACATAGGGATGATATTTGATAAGGAATTATCGAGTTCGAGCCTATTATCGAATCCTCTTATCGAACCAATTCTTTATCGATTCCTTATCGGAAGGCGGGGTACACCCTGGACAAGTCGCCACCTCATCGCAGGGCCAAAAAAAAAAAAAAAAAAAAGTTTTTTTCTGAAATGAAAAAAATTCACGGTTTTCCCGAAATTCCAGGAATTTGTCAACTATTTCTCAATACTACATGGTACTACTTCAACATTTCTCTACAGATTTGAAACATTTCAACACCAACCATTTCAACTCATTTAGACAATTCAAGTTTCAAAAAAAAAAAAAAAATCTCAAAAAAACTCCCACTTTTACCGAAATTCCCATTTTTGGGGGAAATTCCCATTTGAATCAATGGGACATTCTTAAAAGTTCCATAATTCGCAGAATTTTCATCTGATTCAAACTGTTCCAACTTCAAAATATTCAGCATGTTTGGGAATTGTGTGCTCTACTTCCACATTTTTCACCCGATTCAAACTTCAGACTGTTCAGCCTATTCAGGAATTGCGGGCTTTCCTTTGACAAATTCCACAAATTTCCAGATTTCCCAGAATTACAGGTTTTCCGGGACATTTTTCCCATTCAAAATGAATTGGGCATTTTCCAAAATTTTCAACCTTTTCAAACCCATTCCACCACCTTCAACACATTCCACCATTTTGGAAATTTAAACTACCCTTTTTTCAAGTTAAAAAAAATTCCAGGATTTTCCAGAATTCCTGTTTTTCCAAAGCCCTATTTCCACCCTTTTTTGATTATTAGCATTTGATTATTAGCAATCTGGGGAGGGTGTTAGTTTAGGGTTGTAGCTGCCTGGAGGTGAACTTTTAATGCAGTTTTGAAGGAGGATAGAGATGCCCTTTCTTTTACACCTGTTGGGAGCGCATTCCACATTGATGTGGCATAGAAAGAGAATGAGTTAAGACCTTTGTTAGTTCGGAATCTGAGTTTAACGTGGTTAGTGGAGCTCCCCCTGGTGTTGTGGTTATGGCGGTCATTTACGTTAAGGAAGTAGTTTGACATGTACTTCGGTATCAGGGAGGTGTAGCGGATTTTATAGACCAGGCTCAGTGCAAGTTGTTTAACTCTGTCCTCCACCTTGAGCCAGCCCACTTTGGAGAAGTGGGTAGGAGTGAGGTGGGATCTCGGGTGGAGGTCTAGACACCACGCGCTCTGAATACACACTGCTGATTGGCTGTTACCGCTCTGTTTGTAACCAATCAGATGGTTGTGTGGGTGGGACAATGCTGCGTGCTGTGTAGAGGACTGACAGAGGCAGAAGGAAGCGGAGGCGGCTACTTAATATGCTCGTGTGGAAACTCGTTCGGTGCACCTCCGAACCGAACCGAACCGAACCCCCCGTTCCGAAAGGGTTCAATGCAAATACACGTACCGTTACACCCCTACTTGACCACTTTTATCGTTTGTGTTTTTAGGCAGCTCAGTCCAGCAGATCGGCCTGAGCCTGCCAGTCATCATCATCAAGCAGGAGGAGTCGTGCCAGTGTCACTGTGCCTGCAGGGACACGGCCAAAGACAAGAGCACCTCCGCCTCAGCACAGCAGCAACCACCAGAGGGCGCCCTTCCCCCCCCTCCTCCGCAGCCCCAAGAGCCTTCGCAACAACCCGCCGCTGCCGCCGCGTCCTCCTCTCCCTCCTCGTGCTGCCTCCCCGAGTCTTCCTCCACGGCCGGGCAGGAGGCCGTCTCTTCCGCCTCAGCTCAGACTTTCTCCACGACGGCGAGCAGCTCCGCCTCCACCGACCCCCCGTCGTCTCACGGGCTGGCCAACATGGACGTGTCAGACTTCCTCTCCCTGCAGAGTCCGGAGACGGCGGCCAACATCGAGGCCCTGCTGCTCGTCACGGACGACTTCAACATGGCCACCGACGGCAACGCTTAACGGAGCCTCCCGTACCCCGAGTGCATTCTCCTCTACGCGGCATTGTGCGACTTTACATGCACGACAACGTTTCAGTCTCTTCGCAGTAGTTTGCTAGCTGAAGTTCAACGCAGGGAAGCTTTTTTGTTGTCGGTCACGAATATAATCCAATTTGTACATAAGATGATATCCAGTCTCGTCGTACGGTCCTGACACTGAAATCCTGAGAGACGCCCGGGCTGGCGTGAGTCCTGCACTCCCGAGCTTGAGGAACGCTTGGTAAGAAGGTGGTCGGAATGCACTGAGCGCTCTCTATTTACACGGGTCGACCGCTAGCTTCAGCGTGAAGCGGTCCAAAAGATTGCATTAGAGCCGCCTTATCAAAACAAAAAATGTATACAACATAATTTCCCTATAACTTAATTTACAATTGTACATTTTAATTTATTTAAGACGTTTAATTGTGCTGTTAATAAGATTATTAATTTATTCAGATTATGTACGAGTTAATCTTGTCTTTGTTACTGACCTTTTTATTTGCAACAAAGAAACGATGCCACAGCTAGCTATTGTCCACGTGTTTTTTCAGGTCGTGACTCTCAGGGACGCATCGGGTCATAACTGATCCCGGCTCCCTTCATTTTTTTTTTTTCTTACCCCCCGCCCCCCCCCCTTTCACTTCTGGCCGACGCCACTTTCACTTCTGGCCGACGCCCCTTTCACTTCTGGCCGACGCCCCTTTCACTTCTGGCCGACGCCCCTTTCACTTCTGGCCGACGCCCCTTTCACTTCTGGCCGACGCCCCTTTCACTTCTGGCCGACGCCCCTTTCACTTCTCGCCGACGCCCCTTTCACTTCTGGCCGACGCCCCTTTCACTTCTCGCCGACGCCCCTTTCACTTCTCGCCGACGCCCCTTTCACTTCTCGCCGACGCCCCTTTCACTTCTCGCCGACGCCCCTTTCACTTCTCGCCGACGCCCCTTTCACTTCTCGCCGACGCCCCTTTCACTTCTGGCCGACGCCCCCTTCACTTCAGCCGATGCCCCTTTCACTTCTCGCCGACGCCCCTTTCACTTCTGGCCGACGCCCCTTTCACTTCTGGCCGACGCCCCTTTCACTTCTGGCCGACGCCCCTTTCACTTCTGGCCGACGCCCCTTTCACTTATCGCCGACGCCCCTTTCACTTCTGGCCGACGCCCCTTTCACTTCTCGCCGACGCCCCTTTCACTTTTGGCCGACGCCCCTTTCACTTTTGGCCGACGCCCCTTTCACTTTTGGCCGACGCCCCTTTCACTTCTGGCTGACGCCCCTTTCACTTCTCGCCGACGCCCCTTTCACTTCTGGCCGACGCCCCTTTCACTTCTGGCCGACGCCCCTTTCACTTCTGGCCGACGCCCCTTTCACTTCTGGCCGACGCCCCTTTCACTTCTGGCCGACGCCCCTTTCACTTCTGGCCGACGCCCCTTTCACTTCTCGCCGACGCCCCTTTCACTTTTGGCCGACGCCCCTTTCACTTTTGGCCGACGCCCCTTTCACTTCTGGCCGACGCCCCTTTCACTTCTCGCCGACGCCCCTTTCACTTCTGGCCGACGCCCCTTTCACTTCCGGCCGACGCCCCTTTCACTTCCGGCCGACGCCCCTTTAACTTCCCGCCGACGCCCCTTTCACTTCCCGCCGACGCCCCTTTCACTTCCCGCCGACGCCCCTTTCACTTCCCGTCGACGCCCCTTTCACTTCTTGCCGACGCCCCTTTCACTTCCGGCCGACGCCCCTTTCACTTCCCGCCGACGCCCCTTTCACTTCCGGCCGACTCCCCTTTCACTTCCGGCCGACGCCCCTTTCACTTCCCGCCGACGCCCCTTTCACTTCTCGCCGACGCCCCTTTCACTTCTGGCCGACGCCCCTTTCACTTCTGGCCGACGCCCCTTTCACTTCTGGCCGACGCCC
The DNA here is from genome assembly GCF_033978785.1 of Entelurus aequoreus. Classification (NCBI taxonomy): domain Eukaryota; kingdom Metazoa; phylum Chordata; class Actinopteri; order Syngnathiformes; family Syngnathidae; genus Entelurus; species Entelurus aequoreus. The sequence continues at coordinate 6,691,497 of NC_084741.1, read as the reverse complement.
TGCGTTTTGCTGCACTCTTCCGTGGTGTTGCACACTACTAACCTTGTAAAGAGAGTAACTTTAACGTGCAGCGTCGCCCGTTTTGTACACAACTGCTGTAAATGTGTCATTTAAGGAAAAGGTGTGTCTGTGTGTATATAGAGCGCGGTTCAGATTATTCTAGGATTTGTATTTTTGTATAGACGGTTAGTAATCTACTGAGCTAACGATGTATCTTGGGGTCAGTCAGTGAGATTTTACAATTTTCTTGAAATTTCCTTCACTGACTTGGATTGTCCCATTTATCTGAATTTTTTTTGGGGGGGGGGCCTTTATAGTGGAAATGCTCAGTCTGCTTTCGATTTGAGCACCCACTTTACTGCAGATCTAAGAGACAACCGAACACGTAAACATATTCACGTCCATCACCTTCGTTGTCTTCAACACGAAGCAATCAAAAGGGCCAGTTTAGGTGCGTTCCAAGTCAATGTTGCAAACTCTAAAAGCAGGGTTCACCCCAATATATTGTACATAAAATACATGTATTTATTAGGACAAACTGCTTACAGCATTTTACTTTTGACATTAGGTAACCCTGATTTAATCATTCCAGATATGCAGTATTACAAGGGTCCAATTCACAGGCACTAGAAAACCATTACTGTCACTATCCATGCGTACTATAAATAAACTATGCAATTTCTAGGTAAGGCATTCAGAGTATGCACACGGACTCCCGTCAGTAACTATAGCGATGTGCTAGGATATTTTTATATGCACAAAAATGTTTCTTTTATCATTTGCATATACAGTAGACACCTGTAACCACTCATGTCCCCATGCATAATTACATACAAGTTCATGTACACTACCGTTCAAAAGTTTGGAAATGTCCTTATTTTGGAAGGAAAAGCACTGTACTTTTCAATGAAGATAACTTGAAACTAGTCTTAACTTGAAAGAAATACACTCTATACATTGCTAATGTGCTAAATGACTATTCTAGCTGCAAATGTCTGCTTTTTGCTGCAATATCTACATAGGTGTATAGAGGCCCATTTCCAGCAACTATCACTCCAGTGTTCTAATGGTACAATGTGTTTGCTCATTGGCTCAGAAGTAGGGATGTCCGATAATGGCTTTTTGCCGATATTGTCCAACTCTTTAATTACCAATACCGATATCAACCGATACATGCAGTCGTGGAATTAACACATTATTATGCCTAATTTGGACAACCATGTATGGTGAAGATAAGGTATATAAAAAAAAATAACTAAATTAAGAACATTTTCTTGAATAAAAAAGAAAGTAAAACAATATAGAAACTAGTAATTAATGAAAATGAGTAAAATTAACTGTTAAAGGTTAGTACTATTAGTGGAGCAGCAGCACACACAATCATGTGTGCTTACGGACTGTATCCCTTGCAGACTGTATTGATATATAATGTAGGAACCAGAATATTGATAACAGAAATAAATGGGGGGAGGGAGGTTTTTTGAGTTGGTGCACTAATTGTAAGTATCGTGTTTATGTTGAATAAAAAATAAATTAAAAAAAAAACGATAATAAAAAAACCAATACAGATAATTTCCAATATTACATTTTAACTCATTTATCGGCCGATATTATCGGACATCCCTACTCAGAAGGCTAATTGATGATTAGAAAACCCTTGTGCAATCATGTCCACACATCTGAAAACACTTTAGCTCGTTACAGAAGCTACAAAACTGACCTTCCTTTGAGCAGATTGACTTTCTGGAGCATCACATTTGTGGGGTCAATTAAACGCTCAAAACGGCCAGAAAAAAAAGAGAACTTTCATCTGAAACTCGACGGTCTATTCTCGTTCTTAGAAATGAAGGCTCAGACACAAAATTGTTTGGGGTGACCCCAAACTTTTGCCCGGTAGTATACGTCAGGTGAGATTTAACGCGGTCTGCTTTCGGAAGGAACCCATGAATGATTCTGTTTTAAGAATGACGTTGGTAATAAATGTACACCATGTTTTCATCTGGCTCGTCCGAGTATCCACGTGAAACAATTGACTTCTACAGTCTCGACTTGAACTCGCCTTTTTACTTTTATTGAAATGTGACATCTGTTTGGAAGCGTATTTGATTCCAAAGAGATGTCTCATTACCCAAGAAAGTGAGGAATTATTGGAAAAAAGGTGTATTTAAATTTTTTTTTAAAAATGTTAAATGTTTGCATATATGCTCGTTTTGTATAAAGTTATATAACTTTCTCAAATAAGGAGCAATATACCAATAAAAAAAAAAAAATTACTGTCTCAGCAGAGTGTGCCGTGTTTATTACAATTTCAACATGAAAATCACTTGGGCTCATTTTGTGGTGGTATGGTGACATCCTGGAGAGATTTCCTCTGTGGAAGGAAAAGGACTATTGGTGAATTATGACCCCGTTGTGTAAAAAAATGAAGGCACTCACCTTTAGAACTTCATCCAGGTTTTTCAAATCATCCAGGATCTTGTTGCACAGAGTCACTTTGTCAGAAGCAATCCCCGCCATCTCATCGACATCCTCCAGGTCCTGTGAAGCGCATTCAAATAGAATGATCAGATATGCAAACTGGCTGCTTGACTTCCTCTCACAGACCCCAGTCTGGGAGAGTGGGCGACGACACCTCCAGTGCCGTCTTCCTGCCCCCAGGGCTCCGTCCTGAGTCCGCTGCTGTTCAGGTTGATGACCTATGATTGCTGGGCCAAGTCCACTACTAACCACATTGTGAAGTAAGCGGACGAGACAATGACACGGGCTACAGGGAGGTGAAACATCTGGTTGACTGGTGCAGAACCAACGAGCCGGTCCTGAACGTCGACAAGACCAAGGAGATGAACATTGACTTCAGGAGGCACCAGTCCAGCCATGCTCTACTCTTCGTCAACGGCACAGCAGTGGAGATGGTAAGCAGCACCAAGTTCCTGACAATATAACCTGGTCCCTACACATCTACTTGTAAAAAAGAGCTCAGCAGCGCATGCACTTTTTGCGTCAGATGAAAAGAGCAAAGCTCCCTCCCCTCATTCTACGGCGGCACTATAGAGAGCCTACTGACCAACTGCATTTCTGTCTGGACTGGAGCCTGCAGTGCCTCAGACTGGAAGTCTCTGCAGAGGGTGGTGAGGACGGCGGAAAAGACCAGGGGCCGTACTTATCAAGCTTCTTAGAATGACTCCTAAGAAGTCTGCTAAGAGTTGACTTAAGAGTAAATAAATTCTTCGCTGAAAGCTGCACTTAAAAGTTAGTTATCAAGCGTCTTACTTACACTTTCAGCGAAGTGTAGGACTGAATCTTAAGTGTCACACTCAGAGCTGAATTACGACATTACTATGTGCCGTAAACGCAATTTTAGGTGACGTCATTTCTGTGTCCATAGAAATGACCAATCACGGAAGGGAATCCGTTGTCTAAGAATAAATAAATATCTTGGAAATATTTAAGTGGACAATGGGAGTGTATATTTTGACAATAAACTACAAAATAATACAAAACAAACTAGTCCCCGCCGGCACTCACGCTACCGCTCCCTCTCTTCTCTCGCCCACACACTCACTGACGTCACTCACCTCACGGCCACACACATACGCTACTGTCATAACATTTTCTCTCCAATTCATTAATTAGGCAACTAATTTGAAACTGGTGTGGGTGGCTCTATATATACTAGCCCACTGCAGCCACATGCAGAAATCAACGAGGAATCGAAAAGTATTAAATCTGTGACAAAAATAATATCCGCTCTGTCTAAACGATACCGTTTGATTAGCTGCTCGTCATCAAAAAAAAAAATTGTTCCGTTCCCTGAACGTTCGCGCACGTCTCTCTCGCCTCAGTGCCATCCCCTGCTGGCAACTCCTAACCACTTAAGACACCTCTGAAGGTCTCTTAAATATCGTGGAGAGTAGGAGTGATTCTTAGACTTAAGAACGTTGATAAAAAGCTTTTATTCTTAAGTTTGAGAGTAGGACTAAATTTCGCTAATTCTCAGGACTTAAGTGTAAAATGGCACTCTAAGAAGCTTGATAAGTACGGCCCCAGGACTCCTCTTCCTCCTACCCGGGAAATTGCAAAAAGCCACTGCCTGACCAAAGCTCAGAAAATCCGTAGAGACTCTTCCCACCCCCACCAAGGACTGTTTTTCACTGCTGGACTCTAGAAAGAGGTTCTGCAGCCTCTGTAGCAGAACCTCCAGGTTACAGAACCTGGAGGTTACAGGCCATAAGACTCTTGAACGCATCATAATAATCCGATCAATTCCCCCCCAAAAAACAGATTAACTCGCTGGAAAATAAAGACGACATACATCCATTAACGTGGATGCATATGCAAAAGTACAATATATTTATCTGCGCCTTATTGCTCTTTTATCCTGCTCTACCATGAGCTAATGCAACAAAATGATGTTCTAATTTGTACTGTAAAGTTCAAATTGGAATGACAATAAAAGGAAGTCTAAGATGTCAATTTAGGCTTTTAAAATGCCCACCACTGACCTTTTGGACCGTAGGAGTGTGCTCGTCGCTGGCCTGAGACATGATGGTGGCTGCACAATGGAGACAAAGACAAGTCAGGTGTTATTAATCAATGTTTCACAGCTGATTCAAATATCCACTTAATTGAAGTCAGTTGCAGCGTTTTCAACCAAATGTTTTTTTTCTTCAATTTTATAAACCTTTATTTATAAATTGCAACACTTACAAACAATTGAGAAATAATAATAATCTATATATATATATATATATATATATATATATATATATATATATATATATATATATATATATATATATATATATATATATATATATATATATATATATACAAAAAACAACCAAAACAAACAAACAAACAAAAAAATTATATATATATATATATATATATATATATATATATATATATATATATATATATATATATATATATATATAACAAAGTGCAAAGCCATAGGCTCACACAAGTTCAGTAAATAATTTAAATTTGGAACCCAGCATCATCATTTTCACAGATTTTTGGTTGTTAGAGGCAGAGAGTGTTTTAAAGTATAGTCCTAGTTCTTTTTGAAAGGCACAAAAACCAGGTCGGGTATTGAGAAACTTACATTTATGAATATAAAACTTAGCCAATAGTATAATGAGGTCGCAAAGGTAAAATTAATTTTCACATTTTCAAAATGTTTTTATTTATTTTTTTATTAACCTTTATTTATAAATTGCAACATTTACAAACAATTGAGAAATAATAATAATCAAAATAAGTACAAAAACAGTACAAAACAGCGCCAGGGGGTTGTAAACTCAATAAAGTAACTAAAATAGAATGCAATATATATATATATATATATATATATATATATATATATATATATATATATATATATATATATATATATATATATATATATATATATATATATATATATATATATATATATATATATATATATACACAAAAAACAACAACAAAACAAACAACAAGAACAAAAAAAATAAAAAAATAAAAAATTATATATATATATATATATATATATATATATATATATATATATATATATATATATATATATATATATATATATATATATATATATATATATATATATATATATATATATATATATAACAAAGTGCAAAGCCATAGGCTCACACAAGTTGAGTAAATGATTTAAATTTGGGACACAGCATCATCGTTTTCACATCTTTTAGGTTGTTCGAGGTAGAGAGTGTTTTAACGTAGAGTTGTAATTCCTGTGTAAATCCAAATGTGTTACTGCCCCTTTAAGGATTATGTCGTCATCGCTGGGGGCGGGGCGTAACCCGGATATGCTCACTTCCGGCGTGCTATCAGAGGGTCGACATGCTTGTGTCAACTCTCCTTCTCTAAATGTGTTTTTAATGAAGTATTTGCGGAGATTTGCTGCTGTTTTCACTAAATATCCAGCGGCGCGCTTTTCTCAGGCGGCAGTTAGTGGAGTGGCGCCTGAAAGTGCCATGTGTAAGCCGCTGAAGACCAAAGTGCTCACTTTGTCACCGGCGGCCGGCGACGAGCCCTCGTTTGTGACGCGGGAAGCTCGTGCAGGTGAGATGACGTCATGGTTAAAAAGGACCGACAAACCCTTTCAACGTTGACTTTTTAAAACCTTTTTTTTTTTACTGCACGTACAATGTTGAGCAGGCGATGACGTAAGAATGGCAGAAAGTTGCGTAAGTTTCTTATGGGTGAGGGCGGACCTACGTCACTTCCGCCTACCAATCCCCTAGCAACCGGGAATTGGTTGAAAACAAAGCAGCTCACAGCGAACACAGCATTGACAGAACAAGCATTTAACGAGCGTTGTGGCTTGGAAGTCGGCGTTAAATCCTTCATTTACTCATTTTTACTTATTCGCATATCGTGTGAAAAAACGAAAATGTATTATTTGCGTCAGACTCGTCTCAGTGGACTTTGAAGCTTCTCAGGCTTAGCTTAGCTTGCTAGTTAGCTTAGCCTGCGCGCTACTAAGAAAGAGACGCGGAAGTTATCAACAACAAGATCACGTGTTAGTGTATAAAATATTGAGAGATTTGAGGGCTACATGTATTGAATGGCAACATGACAATTATAGGGTTTATTGGTTTTTAAAAACCCAACTGTTAAGTGCAAATTTAAACGAAACCGGTTTTCGAAAATAGCTAGCTAGGCTATAGACTATATAGTATATTACTTACTTAACTTAATCCTCTTCTTCCCGGATGGGAAATAAGGCTTCGACGACTCGACGCCATTCATCTCGCTGCTGTGCTCGTCTCTGTGCCTCGCCCCATGTAAGCTTCATCTCTTTCAGCTCCCCTTCAACTGTTCTTCGCCTTTAGGCCGCCCTGGCTTACGTTTTCCCGGTGGTGTCCATCTTAACGCTGCCTTTGGTATCCTCTCGTTGTCCGGTTTTCGAAAATAGCTAGCTAGGCTATAGACTAGGGGTCACCAACGCGGTACCCGCGGGCACCAGGTAGCCCGTAAGGACCAGATGAGTAGCCCGCTGGCCTGTTCTAAAAATAGCTCAAATAGCAGCACTTACCAGTGAGCTGCCTCTATTTTTTAAATTGTATTTATTTACTAGCAAGCTGGTCTCGTTTGCCCGACATTTTTAATTCTAAGAGAGACAAAACTCAAATAGAATTTGAAAATCCAAGAAAATATTTTAAAGACTTGGTCTTCACTTGTTTAAATAAATTCATTAATTTTTTTACTTTGCTTCTTATAACTTTTAGAAAACAATTTTAGAGAGAAAATACAACCTTAAATGATTTTAGGATTTTTAAACACATATACATTTTTACCTTTTAAATTCCTTCCTCTTTACTGACAATTTAAATCAATGTTCAAGTAATTTTTTTTTTTTTTAATTGTAAAGAATAATAAATAGATTTTAATTTAATTCTTCATTTTAGCTTCTGTTTTTTCGACGAAGAATATTTGTGAAATATTTCTTCAAATTTATTATGATTAAAATTCAAAAAAATTATTCTGGCAAATCTAGAAAATCTGTAGAATCAAATTTAAATCTTATTTCAAAGTCTTTTGAATTTCTTTTAAAATTTTTGTTCTGGAAAATCTAGAAGAAATAATGATTTGTCTTTGTTAGAAATATAGCTTGGTCCAATTTGTTATATATTCTAACAAAGTGCAGATTGAATTGTAACCTATTTAAAACATGTCATCAAAATTCTAAAATGTATCTTAATCATGAAAAATTACTAATGATGTTCCATAAATTCTTTTTTTTAATTTTTTCAAAAAGATTCAAATTAGCTAGTTTTTCTCTTCTTTTTTTCGGTTGAATTTTGAATTTTAAAGAGTCGAAATTGAAGATAAACTATGTTTCAAAATTTAATTGTCATTTTTTTCGTGTTTTCTCCTCTTTTAAACCATTCAATTAAGTGTAAATATCATTAATTATTAATAATAACATAGAGTTAAAGGTAAATTGAGCAAATTGGCTATTTCTGGCAATTTATTTAAGTGTGTATCAAACTGGTAGCCCTTCGCATTAATCACTACCCAAGAAGTAGCTCTTGCTTTCAAAAAGGTTGTTGACCCCTGATATATAATGTAGGAAGCAGAATATTAATAACAGAAAGAAACAACACTTTTGTGTGAATGAGTGTAAATGGGGGGAGGGTTTTTTTTTTGGGTTGCTGCACTAATTGTAAGTGTATCTTGTGTTTTTTATGTGGATTTAATTAAAAAAAAAAAAAAAACGATACCGATAATTTCCGATATTACATTTTAACGCATTTATCGGCCGATAATATGGGCAGACCGATATTATCCGACATCTCTAATTGTATTCAATTATATTTTCCTGATTGCCTGCTATAGATCCTACCGACATCTTGAGCTGCACGGCGAAGGCTCTGAAGGACGGCCATGTTGTCGCCGTGCCCACCGACACCATCTACGGCCTGGCGTGTTTGGCCCAGGACGCCGGCGCCGTGCGTAAAATCTACGACATCAAAAGCCGGAATGAGCAGAAGCCTCTCGCCATATGTGTGGGAGAAATCCAGGATATATACAAGTATGTGCACGTGCAATGTTGGAGTTTCCCTCCAGTGATTGTTTTGTCGAAGGTACTGCAAAGTGAAAGTGAAAGAGGAGCTGCTGGGTGACCTCCTGCCAGGTCCTGTCACCCTGGTGTTTGAAAGATCCGAAATACTGAACAAAGAGCTCAACCCTTTCACCCGAGTAAGTCCACCAGAACCAGGGGTGTTCCGATACAAAATTGATGTCAGCCCGATATCCGCAAAGAACGAGTATCGGATTATATCGTCTAAAATCTCTGATGTACGCGCTAAATGTCCTCCGATAGTAACATGAAGTCATTTTTCGTATTTTAGTGAAGACATTAGAAAATGTAACCATGATACACAACAACAGGGAGCAAGCAGCTACACAACAGCTAAGCACACAGTAGCACACAAGCTACACATTCGTGATGAGTGTCTATGGCGTCACATTAGTACCAAAAATCCAAGCGCTTAAAAACTGTTATCGCGCGCTGATTCGCCACTTCGTGTGCGCGCGCGACACCCTTTTGCGCGCGCGTGGTGCCTTTCTATGCGCGTGGTGCCTTTCTGTGCGCGCGCGGTGCCTTTCTGTGCGCGCGCTGTCTCGGTCTGTGCGCTGTCATGTTTCATTTTGGTACTTTGGGGGCGGGCATGCTTAGACCGCCCCTTCTTTCTGATTGGCTTTGAAAAAGACAAAGAAAAATACAACTTCAAGTAGGTTGTAAAAAAAAGTCAGATGAAGTGAAACTATAGCAATGCTTTTCTTTCCACTCTCGCCTGCACACCACACAGATACTCATGTTATGAGAAGTATATTGTTTCAAAGATATTAACATTAATTGTTGATATTTTAAACATCTTTCAGATTACATTGCTCAAATTCAAAAACCACTTTACTACACAAATATTAGGCCCAATGTGCAGGATTATTCTATTAGTATTAGTTATTTTTATGTTTTATCATATCTTAGCCTATTTTTATATGGTCTTATTATATTTATATTTCAATTTGTATTTTATTTTATTTGATAGTTTTTCATATTGTAGTTTATTTTTATGTTTGATTATATCTTATCTTATTTCATATTATTTTTGGACTTTTACCTGATGTGTATTTTAATTATTTTTAACTAGGGATGTCCGATAATGGCTTTTTGCCGATATCCGATATTCCGATATTGTCCAACTCTTTAATTACAGATACCGATATCAACCGATAACAACCGATATATGCAGTCGTGGAATTAACACATTATTATGCCTAATTTGGACAACCAGGTGTGGTGAAGATAAGGTCCTTTTTGAAAAAATGAATCAAATAAAATAAGATAAATAAATGAAAAACATTTTCTTGAATAAAAAAGAAAGTAAAACAATATAAAAACAGTTACATAGAAACTAGTAATTAATGAAAATGAGTAACATTAACTGTTAAAGGTTAGTACTATTAGTGGAGCAGCAGCACGCACAATCATGTGTGCTTACGGACTGTATCCCTTGCAGACTGTATTGATATATATTGATATATAATGTAGGAAGCAGAATATTGATAACAGAAAGAAATGGGGGGAGGGAGGTTTTTTGGGTTGGTGCACTAATTGTAAGTGTATCTTGTGTTTTTTATGTGGATTTAATTTAAAAAAACAAAAAAAAAACGATACTGATAATTAAAAAAAACGATACCGATAATTTCCGATATTACATTTTAACGCATTTATCGACCCCGACTTAAACAAGTTGAAAAACTTATTCAGGTGTTACCATTTAGTGGTCAATTGTACGGAATATGTACTTCACTTTGCAACCTACTAATAAAAGTCTCAATCAATCAATCAAAAAAACCGATAATATCGGCAGACCGATATTATCGGACATCTCTAGCGAGAACCACGGACTCTGACTTCGAGTTGCTGATTCCCATCCCAGTCGCTTCACAACTCATAAAAGTAAACGATGTATGATTTGTGCTGATATGTTTCGCAACAATATCGGTATCGGCCAATACTCAGGGCGTCAATATTGGGTGCTGTCTCGGACGTGAAAAAGTTGTATCGGAACGCCCCTGAATGGAGCAACTTAAAAGCCACTGCAAATGAATGTGATCTTGTGCCGCTCAGCTGGTGGGCGTGCGTATTCCAGACTGTGCCTTCCTGCGGCGCCTTTGTCAAAGGTGCAAGGAGCCGCTGGCCCTCACCAGCGCTAACGTCAGCGCACAAACCAGCACGCTGGCCGTCCACGTGAGTAGTCCAGTCACAATGGCAGTGATTTGTACGTGCTATCCTCGGTAGCAGTGTTTTTCAACCTTTTCGGAGCCAAGGCACATTTTTTGCGTTGAGAAAATGCGTAGGCACACCAGCAGCAGAAGTCATTAAAAAACGAAACTCGGTTGACAGTAAAAAGTCGTCGTCGCCATTGTTGGATACGACTTTAAAGCATAACCAAGCATGCATCAGTATAGCTCTTGTCTCAAAGTAGGTGTACTGTCACCACCTGTCACATCACACTTTGACTTTTTTGCTGTTTTCCTGTGTGTAGTGTTTTACTTCTTGTCTTGCGCTCCTATTTTGGTGGCTTTTTCTCTTTTTTTGGTATTTTCCTGTAGCAGTTTCATGTCTTCCTTTGAGCGATATTTCCCGCATCTACTTTGTTCTAGCAGTCAAGAATATTTCAGTTGTTTTTAATCCTTCTTTGTGGGGACATTGTTGATTGTCATGTCATGTTCGGATGTACGTTGTCTTTGCTCCACTGTAAGTCTTTGCTGTCGTCCAGCATTCTGTTTTTGTTTACTTGGTAGCCAGTTCAGTTTTAGTTTTGTTCTGCATAGCCTTCCCTAAGCTTCAATGACTTTTCTTAGGGGCACTCACCTTTTGTTTATTTTTGGTTTAAGCATTAGACACCTTTTTACCTGCACGCTCCCTTCCGCTGTTTCCGACATTTACAAAGCAATTAGCTACCGGCTGCCATCGCTCCCGAGTATAAGTCGCACCCCCGGTCAAACTATGAAAAAAACTGCGACTTATAGTCCAAAAAATACGGTACTTGTTCTTATTAGGGATGGACGATACCACACTTTTAGGATTCGATACGATACCAATACTTTTTCTTGCATTTTCATCGATACCGATACCAATACCAATAATTTCTTATTGGCAATTTTTTGTCAGTAAAAAATATTATTACTATTAGAGATGTCCGATAATATTGGCCTGCCGATATTATCGGCCGATAAATGCTTTAAAATGTAATATCGGAAATTATCGGTATCGGTTTTTATATTATCGTATCGTTTTTTTTTTTTTTTTTTTTTTTTTAAATTAAATCAACATAAAAAACACAAGATACACTTACAATTAGTGCACCAACCCAAAAAACCTCCCTCCCCCCATTTCTTTCTGTTATCAATATTCTGCTTCCTACATTATATATCAAAGTCAAAGTCAAAGTCAGCTTTATTGTCAAACAACTGTTTGTACAGGACATACAGGTGGACGAAATTACGTTCCTCTCACAACCACGGTGTCTATAAATATAAAGTGTAAAAGAAGAATAAAAAAGACAACAATTTAAACAGTCGCATGAGGGGGGGGAAAAATATACAGGGGAAGAAGATATTACCAGAATATCTATAATATCTATCTATTGTATATACAGTATTGCAACGTAAGTATTCAAGTATTCAGATGGGAGTGCAAAGTGCAATGTAAACAGTGTAAACAGTTAAAACAGTTAGCAGCATTTTGAGTCCGGAGTAAAGTGGCTAAGTGATAGATGGTGTGTGTGTGTGTGTGTGTGTGTGTGTGTGTGTGTGTGTGTGTGTGTGTGTGTGTGTGTGTGTGTGTGTGTGTGTGTGTGTGTGTGTGTGTGTGTGTGTGTGTGTGTGTGTGTGGGTGAGTGAGGGGGGGGGGGTGGGGTGTAGTGTCTCAGTTCACAGTTCAGATCAGATTGCAGGGCAGAGTGAGAAAGGGGGGGGGGGGGGGGGGGCCGGGAGAGAGTTCAGCTTCCTGACAGCCTGATGGATGAAGCTGTCTCTCAGCCTACAGCTTCGAGCTCGGAGGCTTCTCAGTCGTCTGCCGGATGGCAGCAGTCTGAAGAAGCCGTGTGAGGGGTGTGTGATGTCGCCTGCCACGCGGAGTGCTTTGCGTGACAGGCGTGTGTTGTAAATGTCCTGGAGGGAGGGGAGGGGGGCACCGACGATCTTCTCAGCTGCCCTAACTGTGCGCTGCAGCGTCCTGCGGCAGGACGCCGTGCAGCCTCCGTACCACACAGTTATGCAGCTGGTCAGGATGCTCTCAATGACGCCCCGGTAGAAGGAGTGCATGATGGAGGCTGAGGCTTTTGCTCTTCGCAGTTTGCGGAGGAAGTAGAGGCGCTGTTGAGCCCTCTTGGCCAGTGATGCAGTGTTGGTTTTCCAGGAGAGGTCATCTGTGATGTGCACACCCAGGTATTTGGTGCTGCTCACTCTCTCCACCACCGCACCGTTGATGGTCAGAGGAGGGTGCTGGGTGTGCGCTCTCCTGAAGTCCACAACAATCTCCCTTGTTTTCTCTACATTGAGAGAGAGATTGTTGTCACCGCACCATGTGGCCAGTTGGCTCACCTCGTCTCTGTAGCCGGTCTCATCGTTATTGTGGATGAGACCTACCACAGTTGTGTCGTCCGCAAACTTGACGAAGAGGTTGGTGCTGTGCTTCGGCGTGCAGTCGTGGGTCAGCAGGGTGAAGAGAAGGGGGCTC
>NC_084741.1:6330715-6348215 GCF_033978785.1 Entelurus aequoreus | reverse complement strand
CAAACGAGAATGAAGTACCTAACAAGACCAAAATACCCAACTAGATTCAAGTAACCAACCTGAATGGTACTCAAATATAAAAAAGTACCCCAACAAGACTAAAGAAACCAAACAAGTACCCGACTGAAACAAAGTATCCAAATTTAATGTTAATTAACTAAAGCAAATGATCCAAATTGAATGGTACTTATAAACCAAAGTACCCAACTAGAACCAAGGACCCAACTTGATGGTACTCATCTAGAACCAAGTGCCCAACAAGACCAAAGTACCCAATTACAAAAAAGTACTCTACTAGAATGAAGTAACCAACTTCTAATGGTACTCAAAAATAACAACGTACAACAAGAAACAAGTACTCAACTAGAACGATGTAACGAATTTAAATGGTACTCAAGTACAACCAGCTACACAACAATAACAAAGAAACTAACTGAAACAAAGTTAACAACTTGAATGGTAGTAAACTATAACGACGTACAAAACGAGAATGAAGTACCTAACAAGACCAAAGTACCCAACTAGATTGAAGTAACCAACCTGAATGGTACTCAAATATAAAAAAGTACCCCAACAAGACTAAAGAAACCAAACAAGTACCCGACTGAAACTAAATATCCAATTTGAATGTTAATCAACTAAAGCAAAGTATCCAACTTGAATGGTACTTATAAACCAAAGTACCCAACTAGAACCAAGGACCCAACTTGATGGTACTCATCTAGAACCAAGAGCCCAACAAGACCAAAGTACCCAATTACAAAAAAGTACTCTACTATAATGAAGTAACCAACTTCTAATGGTACGTTGTTATTTTTGAGTACCATTAGAAGTTGGTTACTTAATTCTAGCACTCAACTAGAACGATGTAACGAATGGTACTCAACTCAACTACAACAAAGTACCCAACTTAAATGATACTTATAAAACAAAGTACCCAACTTAAATGATACTTGTAAAAACAAAGTACCCAACTTGAACCAAGTACCCATCTTGACACCCATAAATTCCTCTAAAGAAACATCCAAATACCACCAACAATACTTATTTACATGTTGTGACCTGCATACTAACAAAGTATTAGGGGTATTGTTATTATAAGTGCTAACCCCGAGGAACTACTTTTAATTCTAAAACTTGTAGCTCATTCTCCTTATAGTCACGCTCAAAAATAAAAGGTTCTGGATCATCATTTGTCACAAAAGTAGTTTTTATTGGCTTCAATGAAATCTGCCATGATGAGATGCGTACGTTTAAAATGACCAAAATATTATTATGAAGGTGTCTGTTACTACATTATATATATACTTGCAGTGTGTATATTATACATATTACATATTGTTATGAAGGTGTGTGTTACTACATTATATATATACTTGCAGTGTGTATATTGTACATATTACATATTGTTATGAAGGTGTCTGTTACTACATTATATATATACTTGCAGCGTGTATATTGTACATATTACATATTGTTATGAAGGTGTCTGTTACTACATTATATATATACTTGCAGCGTGTATATTGTACATATTACATATTGTTATGAAGGTGTTTGTTACTACATTATATATATACTTGCAGTGTGTATATTGTACATATTACATATTGTTATGAAGGTGTTTGTTACTACATTATATATATACTTTAAGTGTGTATATTGTACATATTACATATTGTTATGAAGGTGTCTGTTACTACATTATATATATACTTGCAGCGTGTATATTGTACATATTACATATTGTTATGAAGGTGTCTGTTACTACATTATATATATACTTGCAGCGTGTATATTGTACATATTACATATTGTTATGAAGGTGTCTGTTACTACATTATATATATATACTTGCAGTGTGTATATTGTACATATTACATATTGTTATGAAGGTGCCTGTACCTACATTATATATATACTTGCAGTGTGTATATTGTACATATTACATATTGTTATGAAGGTGTCTGTTAGTACATTATATATATACTTGCAGTGTGTATATTGTACATATTACATATTGTTATGAAGGTGTCTGTTACTACATTATATATATATACTTGTAGTGTGTATATAAAGCATTAATGGAGCTTTTTAGAGCACTTTATAGGCGGAATAGAGCAGATCTCATTACCTCCATTGTTAGCTGACTCTTGGTAGTGTTTATTTATGAGTTAGAATGCAGTAATAAAGATGTGTTCTTGTCTTATATAAGGATTGTGAATGATAGACAAAATGACAAAAAAAGTGCAGATCCCCTTTAAGAATCGGAGAGATACGACACTTACCGCCACCTACCAGGAAGCGGCGGATGTATTTGTGGCGATGTAATGGTGGCGGGTGGCCATGCATGGGAAACCCCGGGTCGTCTTTGCAGGTCGGCGATGTAACGGCGTCCAGTCTGCACGCGTCATCTTGATTTAGCATCTCAATAAAAGAAGATTTGCAGCCATTGTGAGGCTGAAGCAGAAGGAATAAACATGCGTTAATCACACATTATGGGATGTTTTCTAAGCAGAGAAACAACAAAAGCACATCCTGTGGAAGTTATTATTTGTCTTCTTCACGCAGCACTCAATGAGGCCCCTGGGGCCATGTAGCAAAAGACTTGGTGGGTCAAATGCTGTCAGAACATGCATTAGTGTGTGTGTGTGTGTGAGAGTGTGTGAGAGAGTGTGTGTGTGTGTGTGTGTGTGTGTGTGTGTGTGTGTGTGTGTGTGTGTGTGTGTGCGTACTAAAAATAAAGCATCTGAAATATTTAACTTAGTGACCCAGAAAGGCGCCCTGGCTCATCATTTGTTTGCACGAGCCCAGGACGCCCGCCATGATATCACGATATCACGAGGCTCATCCCTCTTCATGAGAAGTCACATGACGTGAAACATACGTTTGGACCATAAAAGCTATAAAACATGAGTTTGTGCTCTGAAGATGTTGATGCCTGAGAGTGCTATCTATCCTCTGCCTTACGCCAGCGCCGACATCTGGCTTGTATCTGCGGCGTGAGGAGGGACACAACATGTTCCTACGCCGCTCAAAGGACGCGGAGGATTTATGGTCTGTCGTAAAGGCAACATCCAGGTGGAGCCACGAATGTCAAGCGTTCAAACCAAAGTTCACTTACAGCAGAGGTGTCCAAAGTACGGCCGGGGGGACATTTGCCTGCCGCACATTGTTCAAATACCAAGACAAACAAAGTGGAATAAAAGAGCAAATATGTGTCAAGTAGGGATGATACTCGAAACCGGTTTTCCCGGTTGTTTGATAAGAAAAGAACCGAGTCCTCGGACTCAAATCCCTTTTTGAGAACCGGTACCCGTTATCGAGACCACTATAGTAAAGGAAAAGAGTTGATTCTTTATTCGAATCCCGTCCCGACCAGAAATGCTCCGTGGGACATCACAAGAATTGACGTCACGTAGCTCAGTCATTAGGCGCAGATAGCGAAAGCAGGAAAACAATGGACGGGAAAAAGCGCTCCAAGGTGTAATAAAGTTCAAAACAAAAGCTATCGTCCATCGAATAAATTTACTGAGAGATTTTAGCAGGGTAAAACACATGACGGACACTTTTACGACCAACCGGAAACATAGCAACCAGGCTAGCAACGCACCTCCTTTACGGCAGCTGTCGCAACGTTCTTAAAACAACCGCAGCACATACATATATATACAACATATCTCCCTTTTTGAACTTTTGTTTTTCTTTCCTTGTAAACAAAACAAAATCACACTGTAGATGTATTGTCTGTCTAATTATAAATAATGCAGACGAGGCGTGTTGGCTGAGTTCTTGACGTTTACTTTCACAGCGTGGCAACATGCAACACTTTTCGGGGCTACCGCGCATGCTCGTCACTCCCGTTGCATGCTGGGTAGTGTAGTTGTTATATTCTCTCGCTCATAACATTTTTCCTCCTATAAAGAAATAATGTTAACTCAATAAAGTGTATTTCTTTTTTTAGCTTTAACTTTTCATTTTTTTTAGCATTGTAACCACATTTGCAAAGAACTTTTCTCTTCATAGAATTTTCTTTCAATAAAGAAATAAAGTGCAAAAATGTCAAAGCATCATAACAAACAGTTATGTTCCAATAGCAGCAGAAGTGCACTTTTTGGAGAGCTGTATTATTTTCAGTTTTGTGCCCAAGGGACTGATTTTATTTAACACTATATTATTATTTATACACCTATAGTGATCACAGAGACAGCTTGTTTTTGTGTTACTGTATATATTTGTTTCTCTGAAAAATCCCACTTAATATACTTTGGGTAACAACAGTCAATATTATTTATTTATTTATTTTTTTTAGGTGGGTAACAGTCAATATTTATTTATTTATTAGATTTTATTTTTTTATTATATAATAAAAGTGAGCTTTTGTTAAACCAAATATTGTGTGTTTTTTTCCATATACAACAACCTATCTGGACTCCATAAGAGAATCGATAAGGAATCGGTTCAATAAGAGGATTCGATAATAGGCTCGAACTCGATAATTCCTTATCAAACATCATCCCTAGTGTCAAGTAGCATTTTGAGGCTAAAAAGTAGGTCTTTTTGTTCAAGCCAATACTGACACAGATAACTTCCTGCTTCTCAAGAATGACACCAACAACCAATTAACTTATTTCTATCTGTCATTTTTTTAAATGTAAATGTACTGTATTTTTCAAATCCTAGGGCTGCGGTTGTTATGTTTAGCAGGATGGAGTTGACAACAACGTTTTGCTGTTACTTGCTTACAGGGACTTGCTAGCATCATTTATTGAACAGGCGTCAACACTGCAGTCCACATCTATCTCTTATATGTGACTGCCATCCACTGGACGCTAGGTGTGTAACGGTAAACAAACATTTGGGTTCGATATACCTCGGTTTAGAGGTCACGGTTCGGTTCATTTTCAGTACAGTAAGAAAACAACAAAATGTACATTTTGGGGTTATTTATTTACCAAATTTGCAAAATCTTCCACCAAAAATATTTTTCTTAGTGTAATATTTGATGTGAAGTAATGGGAACCTTGGATAAGTCAATAATTCATAATAACATTGATTTTGATTCAATATTATGTTTTGAGCAATGACAGTTTGAAAGAGAAAAAAAACAGCTTTGTTTTATTAGTCAACATTGCAACTTTCTCTAAATTACATTTAACCTTTAAGCTTTTTTATTTTACTTTTGTTATTTTTTTGTTTATTTTAATAGTATTTTTATAATGTGCCGTGGGCCTTTAAAACATTAGCTGTGGGCCTCAAACTTTTGACACCCCTGCTATAGATAATAAAACATTAAATGTGATAAATCTATGGATAAAAAGCAGAGCCTGGCGACGCATGCACGTTTATCATAACTCTCTCTCTCTCTCTGTCTCTGCCCCTCCCTCACCAATGCTGCTGTTTGTTTTGTTTTTAACCCCTTCTTAACCCTGAACGTACATTGAAAATACACGCAACCCTAACTCAAAATGACGGACATTTGAGGCATTTAAGAAAGTCCGCCCTGACAGCTCCGCAAAAGAGGACATGTCCGGTGAAAAGAGGACGTATGGTCAGTCTATCCTAGCCCGTTAGCTGCTAGCATGCCGTGTGTGCATTGTTTACACAACGTGCGTTACGCTACTTAATATGTCCGTGTGGAAACTCCGAACCGAACCGAACTGAAACCCCCGTACCGAAACGGTTCGATACAAATACACGTACCGTTACACCCCTACTGGACGCACTTGTCATTGCACCAGGTACCAAATAAAATTACTCCGAGGTCGGTAAGCACGACCAAAATGAATACAAGCATGAGGTGCAACGGGTTATAAGGCGCACTGTTGATTTTTGAGAAAATGAAAGGATTTTAACAGCACCGAAGAATACGGTACAAAAAAAAACACATAAAAAGTGGAATAAAAGAGCAAATGTGTGCAAAGTAGCAGAAAAAATGTTAATGCAAAAAAGTAGGTGTGCACAGTGTATTTGTGTTCAAGCCAAAACCGATACAGATAACTTCCTGCTTCTCAAGAATGATACCAATAACCAATCAATTGAGATTTAAATGTTCACCTTTCTGCCATGGTTGATAAGGTTTGATGTGTTGAAGCGTCATTCCACCCCCCCTCCTCACGGAAAACATTGCTTGTGGTAACATTGCTAATGCTAGTAGGTTGCTGGTAGTCGCTAACAACCTTGTAAAGAGTTAATATAATACACTGAATTGAATATTCGCAAGTTTAGATGCTTTTGGAGGAATCACAATTCCTACAAATTGCTAATATCTACAGTTTTCTTTTCCTGTTAAAAAATAAACAAATGCAGTTGTCTTTTAAAAATATATATTTTTTGCATATTATGTCTACATATTTTTATCATAAATTAAGCATCTTTAAGCATACAATTGGCCGAATGAAGTAAAAATATCAATACTACAGTAGTTTGGCCACTAAAAGAGAGCAAACCAATCAGAGCACACTGTTCAGTATCCTGGCCTATGATTGGCTCAGCCTCATGCAGCATTACTACAATGAATAGAATGCCTTTTTATTGTCACTATACACAGGTACAATGAGATTAAAAGCAACTCCAGTATCAGTGCGACAGTCTACAGATATGCAAAACATAGGAAGGAAAGAAAATAAAAATAGTGCAACAGGAGGTAAGGTGCACAGTCCAGTCCTGAGAAGGAATGTTCAGAATGTGTTGTTTAAATATTATACTATATATACAAGCATTCAGATTGTGGGTGGAAAGTAAAAATTGCACACAGAGAGGTGCTGAACTATAAAATCAGTGCCTGTGAGAGTTCACCGTGGTTATGGATATTTCATATAATAAATTGAATATAATAAAATAGAATACAATGCATTTTATGGTCACTATATGAGGTTGTCCAGGGTGTACCCCGCCTTCCGCCCGAATGCAGCTGAGATAGGCTCCAGCACCCCCCGCGACCCCGAAAGGGACAAGCGGTACAAAATGGATGGATGGATGCACATGAACATTTAGAATAAAACAAGGGATTATTAATTTATATGAAACCACAATGTGGTTATGTACAGAAGACATCTTTAATTGTAGAATAGATTAGTTGACATGCTCTGAAGGCTGTACTATTTACAGTAAGGGTGCTAACTTTCAGCGAGCAACTTGGCAGGACGTGAAAGTGAATGTTAGCAAGTTTTTGCAACGTCTGATACTGAAATATGTAAAAATGACAATTATCAGCCTGTCCAATAATCGGTGGCTCTCTAATTGAGACCTGTTAGATGCTAATGTTAGATGCTAAAAATGACAATTATCAGCCTGTCCAATAATCGGTGGCTCTCTAATTGAGACCTGTTAGATGCTAATGTTAGATGCTAATGCTAATGTTGACGTTCAAAGCCTCATCAAATGTTGTGACCCCCACACTTGCCCTTGGCTGTTGGGTCTCACCCCCCCCCCCCCCCCCCCATGTCCACATTCAGCCCCCTAACCCCCCAGACGTGAATCCATTAGCATTTTGGGGGTGCACAAGACTATCAATATTAATGCTGTGTGACTTTCTCTCACATCAATATTGATGCTGTTGCAGAGCGGACCCCCTTTAAGCATTTATAAGATGGGGGGGAATGATGGACATTTTCCTGCACAGCTATTTCCATGGGAGCCAAAAAGGGGAGGGGGCGCTTGATGAGATCCGAGTGGAAAGGGGGGTGGGGGTGTGTGTTTGGAGACGGATCCAATTCCCCTCGCAATGCTTTAGCGGAGATGATAGTTGTGGAAAAATGAATGTTTCATTTGGCGCCATCAGGAACACAGCCTGTTGATTCTGGAAGCTACCAATGCTGGGGGGGCGGGGGGGGAGGGGGGGGGGTTATAACGGACCACCACCACCATTACAATATTAGCTTTGGACACACACAGCTACATATGTCACACCCCCATCTTTGTTGTTGTTGTTTATCATCTCCACTACTAAAGTCCAACTGTCATGTTGTTGTTGTTTATCATCTCCACTACTAAAGTCCTACTGTCACGTTGTTGTTGTTTATCATCTCCACTACTAAAGTCCTACTGTCATGTTGTTGTTGTTTATCATCTCCACTACTGAAGTCCAACTGTCACGTTGTTGTTGTTTATCATCTCCACTACTAAAGTCCTACTGTCATGTTGTTGTTGTTTATCATCTCCACTACTAAAGTCCAACTGTCATGTTGTTGTTGTTTATCATCTCCACTACTAAAGTCCTACTGTCATGTTGTTGTTGTTCATCATCTCCACTACTAAAGTCCTACTGTCATGTTGTTGTTGTTCATCATCTCCACTACTAAAGTCCAACTGTCATGTTGTTGTTGTTTATCATCTCCACTACTAAAGTCCAACTGTCATGTTGTTGTTGTTTATCATCTCCACTACTAAAGTCCTACTGCCATGTTGTTGATGTTTATCATCTCCACTACTAAAGTCCAACTGTCATGTTGTTGTTGTTTATCATCTCCACTACTAAAGTCCTACTGTCATGTTGTTGTTGTTTATCATCTCCACTACTAAAGTCCAACTGTCATGTTGTTGTTGTTTATCATCTCCACTACTAAAGTCCTACTGTCATGTTGTTGTTGTTTATCATCTCCACTACTAAAGTCCTACTGTCATGTTGTTGTTGTTTATCATCTCCACTACTAAAGTCCAACTGTCATGTTGTTGTTGTTTATCATCTCCACTACTAAAGTCCTACTGTCATGTTGTTGTTGTTTATCATCTCCACTACTAAAGTCCAACTGTCATGTTGTTGTTGTTTATCATCTCCACTACTAAAGTCCAACTGTCATGTTGTTGTTGTTTATCATCTCCACTACTAAAGTCCAACTGTCATGTTGTTGTTGTTTATCATCTCCACTACTAAAGTCCTACTGTCATGTTGTTGTTGTTTATCATCTCCACTACTAAAGTCCTACTGTCATGTTGTTGTTGTTTATCATCTCCACTACTAAAGTCCAACTGTCATGTTGTTGTTGTTTATCATCTCCACTACTAAAGTCCTACTGTCATGTTGTTGTTGTTTATCATCTCCACTACTAAAGTCCTACTGTCATGTTGTTGTTTATCATCTCCACTACAAAAGTCCTACTGTCATGTTGTTGTTGTTTATCATCTCCACTACTAAAGTCCTACTGTCATGTCGTTGTTGTTTATCATCTCCACTACTAAAGTCCAACTGTCATGTTGTTGTTGTTTATCATCTCCACTACTAAAGTCCTACTGTCATGTTGTTGTTGTTTATCATCTCCACTACTAAAGTCCTACTGTCATGTTGTTGTTTATCATCTCCACTACTAAAGTCCTACTGTCATGTTGTTGATGTTTATCATCTCCACTACTAAAGTCCTACTGTCATGTTGTTGTTGTTTATCATCTCCACTACTAAAGTCCTACTGTCATGTCATTGTTGTTTATCATCTCCACTACTAAAGTCCTACTGTCATGTTGTTGTTGTTTATCATCTCCACTACTAAAGTCCTACTGTCATGTTGTTGTTGTTTATCATCTCCACTACTAAAGTCCTACTGTCATGTTGTTGTTTATCATTTCCACTACTAAAGTCCTACTGTCATGTTGTTGTTGTTTATCATCTCCACTACTAAAGTCCTACTGTCATGTTGTTGTTGTTTATCATCTCCACTACTAAAGTCCTACTGTCATGTTGTTGTTGTTTATCATCTCCACTACTAAAGTCCTACTGTCATGTTGTTGTTTATCATCTCCACTACTAAAGTCCTACTGTCATGTTGTTGTTGTTTATCATCTCCACTACTAAAGTCCTACTGTCATGTTGTTGTTGTTTATCATCTCCACTACTAAAGTCCTACTGTCATGTCGTTGTTGTTTATCATCTCCACTACTAAAGTCCAACTGTCATGTTGTTGTTGTTTATCATCTCCACTACTAAAGTCCTACTGTCATGTTGTTGTTGTTTATCATCTCCACTACTAAAGTCCTACTGTCATGTTGTTGTTTATCATCTCCACTACTAAAGTCCTACTGTCATGTTGTTGTTGTTTATCATCTCCACTACTAAAGTCCTACTGTCATGTCGTTGTTGTTTATTATCTCCACTACTAAAGTCCAACTGTCATGTTGTTGTTGTTTATCATCTCCACTACTAAAGTCCTACTGTCATGTTGTTGTTATCATCTCCACTACTAAAGTCCTACTGTCATGTTGTTGTTTATCATCTCCACTACTAAAGTCCTACTGTCATGTTGTTGTTGTTTATCATCTCCACTACTAAAGTCATACTGTCATGTTGTTGTTGTTTATCATCTCCACTACTAAAGTCCTACTGTCATGTCGTTGTTGTTTATCATCTCCACTACTGAAGTCCTACTGTCATGTTGTTGTTGTTTATCATCTCCACTACTAAAGTCCTACTGTCATGTTGTTGTTGTTTATCATCTCCACTACTAAAGTCCTACTGTCATGTTGTTGTTGTTTATCATTTCCACTACTAAAGTCCTACTGTCATGTTGTTGTTGTTTATCTTCTCCACTACTAAAGTCCTACTGTCATGTTGTTGTTGTTTATCATCTCCACTACTAAAGTCCTACTGTCATGTTGTTGTTGTTTATCATCTCCACTACTAAAGTCCTACTGTCATGTTGTTGTTTATCATCTCCACTACTAAAGTCCTACTGTCATGTTGTTGTTGTTTATCATCTCCACTACTAAAGTCCTACTGTCATGTTGTTGTTGTTTATCATCTCCACTACTAAAGTCCTACTGTCATGTCGTTGTTGTTTATCATCTCCACTACTAAAGTCCAACTGTCATGTTGTTGTTGTTTATCATCTCCACTACTAAAGTCCTACTGTCATGTTGTTGTTGTTTATCATCTCCACTACTAAAGTCCTACTGTCATGTTGTTGTTTATCATCTCCGCTACTAAAGTCCTACTGTCATGTTGTTGTTGTTTATCATCTCCACTACTAAAGTCCTACTGTCATGTTGTTGTTGTTTATCATCTCCACTACTAAAGTCCTACTGTCATGTCGTTGTTGTTTATCATCTCCACTACTAAAGTCCTACTGTCATGTTGTTGTTGTTTATCATCTCCACTACTAAAGTCCTACTGTCATGTTGTTGTTGTTTATCATCTCCACTACTAAAGTCCTACTGTCATGTTGTTGTTTATCATTTCCACTACTAAAGTCCTACTGTCATGTTGTTGTTGTTTATCATCTCCACTACTAAAGTCCTACTGTCATGTTGTTGTTGTTTATCATCTCCACTACTAAAGTCCTACTGTCATGTTGTTGTTTATCATTTCCACTACTAAAGTCCTACTGTTATGTTGTTGTTGTTTATCATCTCCACTACTAAAGTCCTACTGTCATGTTGTTGTTGTTTAGAAATAACTCAAGTTATTTTATAGTGGAATAAGTAGAAATAACTCAAGTGATTTTATAGTGGAATAAGTAGAAATGACTTATGTGATTTTATAGTGGAATAAGTAGAAATAAATCATGTGATTTTATAGTGGAATAAGTAGAAATAACTTACGTGATTTTATAGTGGAATAAGTAGAAATAACTTACGTGATTTTATAGTGGAATAAGTAGAAATAACTTACGTGATTTTATAGTAGAATAAGTATAAATAACTTACGTGATTTTATAGTGGAATAAGTAGAAATAAATCACGTGATTTTATAGTGGAATATGTAGAAATAATTTACGTAATTTTATAGTGGAATAAGTAGAAATAACTTATGTGATTTTATAGTGGAATAAGTAGAAATAACTTACGTGATTTTATAGTGGAATAAGTAGAAATAAATCACGTGATTTTATAGTGGAATAAGTAGAAATAACTTACGTGATTTTATAGTGGAATAAGTAGAAATAAATCACGTGATTTTATAGTGGAATAAGTAGAAATAACTTACGTGATTTTATAGTGGAATAAGTAGAAATAAATCACGTGATTTTATAGTGGAATAAGTAGAAATAACTTACGTGATTTTATAGTGGAATAAGTGGAAATAACTTATGTGATTTTATAGTGGAATATGTACAAATAACTTACGTGATTTTATAGTGGAATAAGTAGAAATAACTTACGTGATTTTATAGTGGAATAAGTACAAATAACTTACGTGATTTTATAGTGGAATAAGTACAAATAACTTACGTGATTTTATAGTGGAATAAGTAGAAATAAATCACGTGGTTTTATAGTGGAATATGTAGAAATAATTTACGTAATTTTATAGTGGAATAAGTAGAAATAACTTACGTGATTTTATAGTGGAATAAGTAGAAATAACTTACGTGATTTTATAGTGGAATAAGTAGAAATAAATCACGTGATTGTATAGTGGAATAAGTAGAAATAACTTATGTGATTTTATAGTGGAATAAGTAGAAATAAATCACGCGATTGTATAGTGGAATAAGTAGAAATAACTTATGTGATTTTATAGTGGAATAAGTAGAAATAAATCACGTGATTTTATAGTGGAATAAGTAAAAATAACTTACGTGATTTTATAGTAGAATAAGTAGAAATAACTTATGTGATTTTATAGTGGAATAAGTAGAAATAAATTGCGTGATTTTATAGTGGAATAAGTAGAAATAACTTACGTGATTTTATAGTGGAATAAGTAGAAATAAATCACGTGATTTTATAGTGGAATAAGTAGAAATAACTTACCTGGTTGTATAGTGGAATAAGTTGAATAGGCAAACTCTGAATAAGAAGAATGAAAAGATGCTAAGACTTAGTATACAGAAGTTCTTACACTTCTTAATACTAATACTGTATACTATACTAATACTAATACTAAATACTGTATACTATACTAATACTGTATACTAATACTATACTAATAGTAAATACTGTTTACTAATACTGTATACTAATACTGTAAACTAATACTGTATACTAATAGTGTATACTAATACTAATACTGTAATACGAAATACTGTATACTAATACTAATACTGTAATACGAAATACTGTATACTAATACTAATACTGTATACTATACTACTTGTTTTGCTGTATCTTACACAGCAAAATAAGAGCACAGCTCCGTTAAAAGGACATATTTTAAGTTGAGCCTCACAGGCCAAACTAATGTGACTTTATTGTGACAAAAGATAGAAATATAAACTAATGTGACTTTATTGTGACAAAAGATAGAAATATAAACTAATGTGACTTTATTGTGACAAAAGATGGAAATATAAACTAATGTGACTTTATTGTGACAAAAGATGGAAATATAAACTAATGTGACTTTATTGTGACAAAAGATAGAAATATAAACTAATGTGACTTTATTGTGACAAAAGATAGAAATATAAACTATTGTGACTAAATTGTGACAAAAGATAGAAATATAAACTAATGTGACTTTATTGTGACAAAAGATGGAAATATAAACTAATGTGACTTTATTGTGACAAAAGATGGAAATATAAACTAATGTGACTTTATTGTGACAAAAGATAGAAATATAAACTAATGTGACTTTATTGTGACAAAAGATAGAAATATAAACTATTGTGACTAAATTGTGACAAAAGATAGAAATATAAACTAATGTGACTTTATTGTGACAAAAGATGGAAATATAAACTAATGTGACTTTATTGTGACAAAAGATGGAAATACTGTATAAACCCTACAAAAACATGAAAATGCAAAGATGCATCAATAGAGCATGCAGAGTCCACATCAGATAATCCTCCCAAAAGCAGCTCTCACATGGATTAGAAAACTGAAACTTTTAGACAAAACATGTCTGATTTAGGGCTGTAAAATATAGCGGTACTAGTATCGTATCGCGGTACTAACCAATCAAAAATGGTACTATACTCTGTTTGAAAAGGACCGGCACCATAATTTTTTTTTTTTACCAGCATGACGACGTGTCATCGCGTGGTGACATTGCTGCTTTTACCAGCAGAGGAGCATGTTGGGCAGCGCACACACACAGAGTACTTACAAGCAGACACAGTGTGTAGACAGAAAAGCAGAGGAGCATGTTGGGCAGCGCACACACACAGAGTACTTACAAGCAGACTCAGTGTGTAGACAGAAAAGGGAGAATGGACGCATTTTGGTGTAAAAAGTAGTAGAAGTTATAACACTGAAACACCCTCAGGAAGAGCTGCTAGCTAGCTAGCATGGCGACAAATAAAGTAAGTTTCTTACAAGTATCATTATCACTGGAGGACGAGGAATAGCTAAACATGCTTCACTACACACCGTAGGAGGATACAGTAGCTCACCGGCGTCACAATGTAAACAAATGCCATGGGTGGATCTACACCTGACATCCACTGTAATGATACCAAGTACAAGAGCGTATCTAGTCGATACTACTATGATTACATCGATATTTTTTATCATCACAAAATCTTTTTTCCTT
Source organism: Entelurus aequoreus (assembly GCF_033978785.1). Classification (NCBI taxonomy): domain Eukaryota; kingdom Metazoa; phylum Chordata; class Actinopteri; order Syngnathiformes; family Syngnathidae; genus Entelurus; species Entelurus aequoreus. The sequence goes on along the minus strand of NC_084741.1, from coordinate 6,333,805 downwards.
TTTTAAAAATTCAAATTATGTTTATAAAGTCAGTAAATATGTCCCTGGACACATGAGGACTTTGAATATGTAACTACTTGGTATCACATCCATACCTAAATGTGTGGTATCATCCAAAACTAATGTCAAGTATCAAAGAAGAGAAGAAAAAGTGATTATTACATTTAAACAGAAGTGTAGATAGAACATGTTAAAACAGAAAATAAGCAGATATGAACAGTAAATGAACAAGTAGATTAATAATCCATTTTTACAGTTTGTCCCTCATAATGTGTACAAAATAATAGGTGTATAAATGACACAATATGTTACTGCATACGACTAATTGGGAGTCTTTGTTTGTTTACTTACTGTTGAGAATTAAACTCTGCGAGTGGTATTCTCCGATATTGACCAGGTTGGGGTCATTTCCAACTTGAATTTCTTTAGGTCAGCTTCATTTAATATCTGTAAACCACAAGCAAACACCCACCAACATTTATGTCATCCAACTAAACAACAATATATATATTATGCCTATATGTGCAGCACTTTGGAAACATTCTTGTAGTTTAAATGTGCTTTATAAATAAAGTGGATTGGATTGATAATGTGAGCTAGCCACATTAGCAGCAGCGATGCTATCCTTGATGTTAGCTCGTAGCTTTTTGACAACACAGCACCAATAATATGAATAAAAACACCACTAAATGTTACACAAACACAGTGATAACAAACTAAATGAGTCTTGTAATAATCAACATACTCACATCGTCAAAGACTAGAGCACCGATTAAACGTAGCAGAGAAACAAGTTAGCACACATTAACACACGTCAAAAGGGAAGCGGAAATGACACCTACAGGAAGGAAGCGGAAGTGGCACTGTCAAGAAACGCTTCAAAATAAAGTATCTGAAAACGTAGATAAACATGGAGAATTCTTATAACTACTAAAAGACAAGTTGTCTAGTATGTTCACTATTTTATTTAAGGACTAAATGACAATAATAAACATATGTTTCATGTACACTAAGACTTTTTGTTACAATAAAGACAATAATGACATTTTTTTGTGGTCCCCTTTATTTAGAAAAGTATGGAAAAGTATGGAAATACATTTTGGTACCGGTACTAAAATATTGGTATGGGGACAACACCAGTCTGATGTTATTGTGGTGCATCAAAGTTCCTAAGCATCTTTCGCACGTGAAAGTCAGGATTAAATGATGGAACTTTACAAATCCACAAAATGTCCCCAGAAGATGAAACATGAATACTGAGCCAACACTTGAGTTAACATTTAGACAGCAGCTTATTGATCGTACTAGTCTCCCTCAAACCTGCTGCTTAGACGGGATGCGGGACACACCCCCACTTTCAGCTAATAGAGCGCTGAGCCAGCGAGTGACCTCAACTCAAAGTGACGTCCATCCTGTCCATCTGACCTTCACATAACTTACCTTTTTACTCAAATCAAACCCCACATTGTCCTCCCTCGTCGGGGGTTTTGCAACAAAATGGGGGAGGCGTGTCATGGGGAGGGGCGAGGGGGGGTCGGTCGGTGGCGTGGAGGCGGGGCAATGAAGAAGTCGCTCAAAGCACGGCGCTCTTTTCAACTTTTATTGCCAATCTCGTGTGCTAAGAAACACAAAGTTGGATGATAATACTTCTGCTAGTAACGAGTACTCTCATTACTTTTATGTAAGTCACGACGCTGTTACCCACGCCACACCTGCGCTCCGGACAGGCTAACCTCCGAGGACAAAGCTCCGAGCTATGGGAGACCGCGCTTTCTGCTCCGCCGCTCCCAGTCTGTGGAACACTCTCCCTGACCACCTGAGGGCACCACAGACTGTGGATGCTTTTAAAAAAGGCTTAAAAAACCCTCTTTTTAAAAAAAAAAAACATGTTTTTTAGATATATGTGTGCTAGTTCTAGCTATTAGGCTGTTGTAGTTTTGATTTTTTTTACTATTTATTTTACTTGTTGGGGGCAGCTATTTGTGGTTCTAGCGGTTTTGTTTTTTAAATGCACTTTGAGGTTGTTTGCTCAATGTAAAGTGCTTTTACAAATAAAATCTATTATTGTTATTATTATTGTTTGATGTAACCCAGCACGCCACTTTTGATGCAGCTGTATGTCAGCAAGACAGCGTCAGAAGCACATGTTCCAAACAGGAAGTAAGGTTTTACAAAAGCCAGCAACAAGCAGCACCACACTAAAATGAACTTAAACATCCCACAGCAAACAACACGTACAGGAAGTACACATACTCCTTACTACTACTACTAAGAGGGAACAACAAATCAATGATTGAAGTGACAAGTTTTCAATCCAAACAATACCCCGTTTGTTGTCAAGAAGATATGCCAGCAAATGGCCACTGCTAAGCTAACAAACACAGCTGAGCTAATGCTGCTCTGAGCTCTCGCTGACATCACTCGTCAACATGCACCGCCTTTTAAAGGCACACACACACACACACACACACACACACACACACACACACACACACACACACACACACACACACACACACACACACACACACACACACACACACACACACACACACACACACACACACACACACACACACACACACACACACACACACACACACACACACACACACACACACACACACACACACACACTCTGCTCTCATGAAACATCTCTCAACTGCATTTGCCAGATATTTGACGTTTTTTCTAAATAATGCAATAATTACTTTCCCTAGTAATTAATTACATATATTTAAAAGTAATTCCATTAGTAATTCAATTACTCCATTGTTGCATGCATGCTTGGTGTGGATGCAGTCAGTCATTAATGTGCAGTAAATGTTTTCATACATCCTCTTCATATTATTATTACTATTATTTCTGTCATATTACTCCTATTATTATTAATATTATTTCTATCATATTACTCATATTATTCATATTATTATTACTATTATTTCTATCATATTACTCATATTATTATTACTATTATTTCTATTATATTACTCATATTATTATTACTATTATTTCTATCATATTATTCATATTATTATTACTATTATTTCTATCATATTACTCATATTATTGTTACTATTATTTCTATCA
>NC_084741.1:6275715-6325715 GCF_033978785.1 Entelurus aequoreus | reverse complement strand
GTGTGTATAACATGACAATGTGTGTATGACGTGACAATGTGTGTATAACATGACAATGTGTGTATAACATGACAATGTGTTTATAACATGACAATGTGTGTATGACATGACAATGTGTGTATGACATGACAATGTGTGTATGACATGACAATGTGTGTATGACATGACAATGTGTGTATGACATGACAATGTGTGTATGACATGACAATGTGTGTATAACATGACAATGTGTGTATGACGTGACAATGTGTGTATAACATGACAATGTGTGTATAACATGACAATGTGTGTACAACATGACAATGTGTGTATAACATGACAATGTGTGTATAACATGACAATGTGTGTATAACATGACAATGTGTGTATGACATGACAATGTGTGTATAACATGACAATGTGTGTATGACATGACAATGTGTGTATAACATGACAATGTGTGTATGACATGACAATGTGTGTATGACATGACAATGTGTGTATGACATGACAATGTGTGTATAACATGACAATGTGTGTATGACATGACAATGTGTGTATGACATGACAATGTGTGTATGACATGACAATGTGTGTATAACATGACAATGTGTGTATGACATGACAATGTGTGTATGACATGACAATGTGTGTATGACATGACAATGTGTGTATAACATGACAATGTGTGTATAACATGACAATGTGTGTATGACATGACAATGTGTGTATGACATGACAATGTGTGTATAACATGACAATGTGTGTATGACATGACAATGTGTGTATGACATGACAATGTGTGTATGACATGACAATGTGTGTATGACATGACAATGTGTGTATGACATGACAATGTGTGTATGACATGACAATGTGTGTATGACATGACAATGTGTGTATAACATGACAATGTGTGTATGACATGACAATGTGTGTATGACATGACAATGTGTGTATGACATGACAATGTGTGTATGACATGACAATGTGTGTATGACATGACAATGTGTGTATGACATGACAATGTGTGTATGACATGACAATGTGTGTATAACATGACAATGTGTGTATAACATGACAATGTGTGTATGACACGACAATGTGTGTATGACATGACAATGTGTGTATGACATGACAATGTGTGTATAACATGACAATGTGTGTATAACATGACAATGTGTGTATAACATGACAATGTGTGTATGACATGACAATGTGTGTATAACATGACAATGTGTGTATGACATGACAATGTGTGTATAACATGACAATGTGTGTATGACATGACAATGTGTGTATGACATGACAATGTGTGTATGACATGACAATGTGTGTATAACATGACAATGTGTGTATGACGTGACAATGTGTGTATAACATGACAATGTGTGTATAACATGACAATGTGTTTATAACATGACAATGTGTGTATGACATGACAATGTGTGTATGACATGACAATGTGTGTATGACATGACAATGTGTGTATGACATGACAATGTGTGTATGACATGACAATGTGTGTATGACATGACAATGTGTGTATGACATGACAATGTGTGTATAACATGACAATGTGTGTATGACATGACAATGTGTGTATGACATGACAATGTGTGTATGACATGACAATGTGTGTATGACATGACAATGTGTGTATGACATGACAATGTGTGTATGACATGACAATGTGTGTATGACATGACAATGTGTGTATGACATGACAATGTGTGTATAACATGACAATGTGTGTATAACATGACAATGTGTGTATGACACGACAATGTGTGTATGACATGACAATGTGTGTATGACATGACAATGTGTGTATAACATGACAATGTGTGTATAACATGACAATGTGTGTATAACATGACAATGTGTGTATGACATGACAATGTGTGTATAACATGACAATGTGTGTATGACATGACAATGTGTGTATAACATGACAATGTGTGTATGACATGACAATGTGTGTATGACATGACAATGTGTGTATGACATGACAATGTGTGTATAACATGACAATGTGTGTATGACGTGACAATGTGTGTATAACATGACAATGTGTGTATAACATGACAATGTGTTTATAACATGACAATGTGTGTATGACATGACAATGTGTGTATGACATGACAATGTGTGTATGACATGACAATGTGTGTATGACATGACAATGTGTGTATGACATGACAATGTGTGTATGACATGACAATGTGTGTATAACATGACAATGTGTGTATGACGTGACAATGTGTGTATAACATGACAATGTGTGTATAACATGACAATGTGTGTACAACATGACAATGTGTGTATAACATGACAATGTGTGTATAACATGACAATGTGTGTATAACATGACAATGTGTGTATGACATGACAATGTGTGTATAACATGACAATGTGTGTATGACATGACAATGTGTGTATAACATGACAATGTGTGTATGACATGACAATGTGTGTATGACATGACAATGTGTGTATGACATGACAATGTGTGTATAACATGACAATGTGTGTATGACATGACAATGTGTGTATGACATGACAATGTGTGTATGACATGACAATGTGTGTATAACATGACAATGTGTGTATGACATGACAATGTGTGTATAACATGACAATGTGTGTATGACATGACAATGTGTGTATAAAATGACAATGTGTGTATGACATGACAATGTGTGTATAACATGACAATGTGTGTATAACATGACAATGTGTGTATGACATGACAATGTGTGTATAACACGACAATGTGTGTATAACATGACAATGTGTGTATAACATGACAATGTGTGTATGACATGACAATGTGTGTATAACATGACAATGTGTGTATGACATGACAATGTGTGTATGACATGACAATGTGTGTATGACATGACAATGTGTGTATGACATGACAATGTGTGTATAACATGACAATGTGTGTATGACGTGACAATGTGTGTATAACATGACAATGTGTTTATAACATGACAATGTGTGTACAACATGACAATGTGTGTATAACATGACAATGTGTGTATAACATGACAATGTGTGTATGACATGACAATGTGTGTATGGCATGACAATGTGTGTATAACATGACAATGTGTGTATAACATGACAATGTGTGTATGACATGACAATGTGTGTATAACACGACAATGTGTGTATAACATGACAATGTGTGTATAACATGACAATGTGTGTATGACATGACAATGTGTGTATAACATGACAATGTGTGTATGACATGACAATGTGTGTATGACATGACAATGTGTGTATGACATGACAATGTGTGTATGACATGACAATGTGTGTATAACATGACAATGTGTGTATGACGTGACAATGTGTGTATAACATGACAATGTGTTTATAACATGACAATGTGTGTACAACATGACAATGTGTGTATAACATGACAATGTGTGTATAACATGACAATGTGTGTATGACATGACAAATGAGCGGGTCTATTTTCACCAAGAAACAAACAACAACACAGGAAATGTGTCCCGTGAAAAAGCGTCCCTTGACCGGAACTCTCTAATAACTAAAGTTGCTTGGGTGAATAATGTCAACTCACTACACCGGTATGTTTTAGTGCTTTCATGGTGAGTTTACTGACAGATATAAGTAAGAACTTTACACTACTTTATATTAGAAATGGCAACAGTGAATGTCACATAACAAGAAGATAGAGAAAAATACATTTTAGAAGAACATTTTTGTTCCTTATATTAGCCGCAGCAGACTAGAAACCACAGAGTTATTTACACAAACATATTCTGTAATTGTTTATTTTGAAGGTGGAATAGGTTGAAGGTGGAATAGGTTGAAGGTGGAATATGTTGAAGGTTGAATATGTTGAAGGTGGAATATGTTGAAGGTGGAATATGTTGAAGGTGGAATAGGTTGAAGGTGGAATATGTTGAAGGTGGAATATGTTGAATGTGGAATATGTTGAAGGTGGAATATGTTGAATGTGGAATATGTTGAAGGTGGAATAGGTTGAAGGTGGAATATGTTGAAGGTGGAATATGTTGAATGTGGAATATGTTGAAGGTTGAATATGTTGAAGGTGGAATATGTTGAAGGTGGAATATGTTGAAGGTGGAATAGGTTGAAGGTGGAATATGTTGAAGGTGGAATATGTTGAATGTGGAATAGGTTGAAGGTAGAATATGTTGAAGGTGGAATGTGTTGAAGGTGGAATGTGTTGAAGGTGGAATATGTTGAATGTGGAATATGTTGAAGGTGGAATAGGTTTAAGGTGGAATATGTTGAAGGTGGAATAGGTTTAAGGTGGAATAATTTGAAAGTGGAATATGTTGAAGGTGGAATATGTTGAAGGTGGAATATGTTGAAGGTGGAATATGTTGAATGTGGAATATGTTGAAGATGGAATATGTTGAAGGTGGAATATGTTGAATGTGGAATAGGTTGAAGGTAGAATATGTTGAAGGTGGGATGTGTTGAAGGTGGAATGTGTTGAAGGTGGAATATGTTGAAGGTGGAATATGTTGAAGGTGGAATAGGTTGAAGGTGGAATAAGTTGAAAGTGGAATATGTTGAAGGTGGAATATGTTAAAGGTGGAATAGGTTGAAGGTGGAATATGTTGAAGGTGGAATATATTGAAGGTGGAATATGTTGAAGGTAGAATATGTTGAAGGTGGAATATGTTGAAGATGGAATAGGTTGAAGGTAGAACATGTTGAAGGTGGAATATGTTGAAGGTAGAATATGTTGAATGTGGAATATGTTGAATGTGGAATGTGTTGAAGGTGGAATATGTTGAATGTGGAATATGTTGAAGGTGGAATATGTTGAATGTGGAATATGTTGAAGGTGGAATATGTTGAAGGTGGAATATGTTGAATGTGGAATATGTTGAAGGTGGAATATGTTGAATGTGGAATATGTTGAAGGTGGAATATGTTGAATGTGGAATATGTTGAAGGTGGAATATGTTGAAGGTGGAATATGTTCAAGGTGGAATAGGTTGAAAAATGTGGAAATGGTGGAAGTTTGAAAAATGGCCAATTCATTTTGAATGGGAAAAATGTTCTGGAAAATCAGGAATTCTGGGAAATCTGGGAATTTTTGAAGGGAAAGCCTGAGATTCCTGAATAGGTTGAACAGTTTGAAGTTGGAACACTTTGAATCGGATGAAAAATGTGGAAGGTAGAACGCACCAAAATGTGGAGAAGAATACAAATAATTATTTGGAACATTCACACAATTAGAATAATAATAATGATGTTCTGGAACATTCACACAATGTTAAAGTTAAAGTTCCAAGTTTGAGATTTTACTTTGAAGTACGTGTGGTGTAAAATGAGTAAAACATCAATCATGTGTTGAAATCCTGTGCTTTTTGCAGTTGAAGTTACAAGAAACACTGATGACAAAATCATAAAAACACCCACTGCATGGTCTGAAGGTGAGGTAGGACAGTGAAGGACAAGAACGTAGGTGAGGTAGGACGGCGAAGGACAAGAAGATAGGTGAGGTAGGACGGTGAAGGACAAGTACGTAGGTGAGGTAGGACGGTGAAGGACAAGAACGTAGGTGAGGTAGGACAGTGAAGGACAAGAATGTAGGTGAGGTAGGACGGCGAAGGACAAGAAGATAGGTGAGGTAGGACGGTGAAGGACAAGTACGTAGGTGAGGTAGGACGGTGAAGGACAAGAAGATAGGTGAGGTAGGACGGTGAAGGACAAGAACGTAGGTTAGGTAGGACGGTGAAGGACAAGAACGTAGGTTAGGTAGGACGGTGAAGGACAAGTACGTAGGTGAGGTAGGACGGTGAAGGACAAGAAGATAGGTGAGGTAGGACGGTGGAGGACAAGAACGTAGGTGAGGTAGGACGGTGGAGGACAAGAACGTAGGTGAGGTATGACGTGAAGGACAAGAACGTAGGTGAGGCAGGACGGTGAAGGACAAGAACGCAGGTGAGGTAGGATGGTGAAGGGCAAGAAGATAGGTGAGGTAGGACGGTGAAGGACAAGAAGATAGGTGAGGTAGGACAGTGAAGGACAAGAAGGTAGGTGAGGTAGGACGGTGAAGGACAAGAAGATAGGTGAGGTAGGACAGTGAAGGACAAGTACGTAGGTGAGGTAGGACGGCGAAGGACAAGTACGTAGGTGAGGTAGGACAGTGAAGGACAAGAATGTAGGTGAGGTAGGACGGCGAAGGACAAGAAGATAGGTGAGGTAGGACGGTGAAGGACAAGAACGTAGGTTAGGTAGGACGGTGAAGGACAAGTACGTAGGTGAGGTAGGACGGTGAAGGACAAGAAGATAGGTGAGGTAGGACGGTGAAGGACAAGAACGTAGGTTAGGTAGGACGGTGAAGGACAAGAACGTAGGTTAGGTAGGACGGTGAAGGACAAGTACGTAGGTGAGGTAGGACGGTGAAGGACAAGAAGATAGGTGAGGTAGGACGGTGGAGGACAAGAACGTAGGTGAGGTAGGACGGTGGAGGACAAGAACGTAGGTGAGGTATGACGTGAAGGACAAGAACGTAGGTGAGGCAGGACGGTGAAGGACAAGAACGCAGGTGAGGTAGGATGGTGAAGGGCAAGAAGGTAGGTGAGGTAGGACGGTGAAGGACAAGAAGATAGGTGAGGTAGGACAGTGAAGGACAAGTACGTAGGTGAGGTAGGACAGTGAAGGACAAGAATGTAGGTGAGGTAGGACGGCGAAGGACAAGAAGATAGGTGAGGTAGGACGGTGAAGGACAAGAACGTAGGTTAGGTAGGACGGTGAAGGACAAGTACGTAGGTGAGGTAGGACGGTGAAGGACAAGAAGATAGGTGAGGTAGGACGGTGAAGGACAAGAACGTAGGTTAGGTAGGACGGTGAAGGACAAGAACGTAGGTTAGGTAGGACGGTGAAGGACAAGTACGTAGGTGAGGTAGGACGGTGAAGGACAAGAAGATAGGTGAGGTAGGACGGTGGAGGACAAGAACGTAGGTGAGGTAGGACGGTGGAGGACAAGAACGTAGGTGAGGTATGACGTGAAGGACAAGAACGTAGGTGAGGCAGGACGGTGAAGGACAAGAACGCAGGTGAGGTAGGATGGTGAAGGGCAAGAAGATAGGTGAGGTAGGACGGTGAAGGACAAGAAGATAGGTGAGGTAGGACAGTGAAGGACAAGAAGGTAGGTGAGGTAGGACGGTGAAGGACAAGAACGTAGGTGAGGTAGGACGGTGAAGGACAAGAACGTAGGTGAGGTATGACGGTGAAGGACAAGAACGTAGGTGAGGTAGGACGGTGAAGGACAAGAACGCAGGTGAGGTAGGACGGTGAAGGGCAAGAAGATAGGTGAGGTAGGACGGTGAAAGACAAGAAGATAGGTGAGGTAGGACAGTGAAGGACAAGAATGTAGGTGAGGTAGGACAGTGGAGGACAAGAACGTAGGTGAGGTAGGACGGTGGAGGACAAGAACGTAGGTGAGGTATGACGTGAAGGACAAGAACGTAGGTGAGGTAGGACGGTGGAGGACAAGAACGTAGGTGAGGTATGACGTGAAGGACAAGAACGTAGGTGAGGTAGGACAGTGAAGGACAAGAACGTAGGTGAGGTAGGACGGTGAAGGACAAGTACGTAGGTGAGGTAGGACGGTGAAGGACAAGAAGATAGGTGAGGTAGGACGGTGGAGGACAAGAACGTAGGTGAGGTAGGACGGTGGAGGACAAGAACGTAGGTGATGTATGACGTGAAGGACAAGAACGTAGGTGAGGTAGGACGGTGAAGGACAAGAACGCAGGTGAGGTAGGATGGTGAAGGGCAAGAAGATAGGTGAGGTAGGACGGTGAAGGACAAGAAGATAGGTGAGGTAGGACAGTGAAGGACAAGAAGGTAGGTGAGGTAGGACGGTGAAGGACAAGAACGTAGGTGAGGTAGGACGGTGAAGGACAAGAACGTAGGTGAGGTATGACGGTGAAGGACAAGAACGTAGGTGAGGTAGGACGGTGAAGGACAAGAACGCAGGTGAGGTAGGACGGTGAAGGGCAAGAAGATAGGTGAGGTAGGACAGTGAAGGACAAGAATGTAGGTGAGGTAGGACAGTGGAGGACAAGAACGTAGGTGAGGTAGGACGGTGGAGGACAAGAACGTAGGTGAGGTATGACGTGAAGGACAAGAACGTAGGTGAGGTAGGACGGTGGAGGACACGAACGTAGGTGAGGTATGACGTGAAGGACAAGAACGTAGGTGAGGTAGGACAGTGAAGGACAAGAACGTAGGTGAGGTAGGACGGTGAAGGACAAGTACGTAGGTGAGGTAGGACGGTGAAGGACAAGAAGATAGGTGAGGTAGGACGGTGGAGGACAAGAACGTAGGTGAGGTAGGACGGTGGAGGACAAGAACGTAGGTGAGGTATGACGTGAAGGACAAGAACGTAGGTGAGGTAGGACGGTGAAGGACAAGAACGCAGGTGAGGTAGGATGGTGAAGGGCAAGAAGATAGGTGAGGTAGGACGGTGAAGGACAAGAAGATAGGTGAGGTAGGACAGTGAAGGACAAGAAGGTAGGTGAGGTAGGACGGTGAAGGACAAGAACGTAGGTGAGGTAGGACGGTGAAGGACAAGAACGTAGGTGAGGTATGACGGTGAAGGACAAGAACGTAGGTGAGGTAGGACGGTGAAGGACAAGAACGCAGGTGAGGTAGGACGGTGAAGGGCAAGAAGATAGGTGAGGTAGGACGGTGAAGGACAAGAAGATAGGTGAGGTAGGACAGTGAAGGACAAGAACGTAGGTGAGGTAGGACGGTGAAGGACAAGAACGTAGGTGAGGTAGGACGGTGAAGGACAAGAACGTAGGTGAGGTAGGACGGTGAAGGACAAGAACGCAGGTGAGGTAGGACGGTGAAGGGCAAGAAGATAGGTGAGGTAGGACAGTGAAGGACAAGAAGATAGGTGAGGTAGGACGGTGAAGGACAAGAACGTAGGTGAGGTAGGACGGTGAAGGACAAGAAGATAGGTGAGGTAGGAGGATGAAGGACAAGAAGATAGTTGAGGTAGGACAGTGAAGGACAAGAACGTAGGTGAGGTAGGACGGTGAAGGACAAGAAGATAGGTGAGGTAGGAGGATGAAGGACAAGAAGATAGTTGAGGTAGGACAGTGAAGGACAAGAACGTAGGTGAGGTAGGACGGTGAAGGACAAGAAGATAGGTGAGGTAGGAGGATGAAGGACAAGAAGATAGTTGAGGTAGGACAGTGAAGGACAAGAACGTAGGTGAGGTAGGACGGTGAAGGACAAGAACGTAGGTGAGGTAGGACGGTGAAGGACAAGAACGTAGGTGAGGTAGGACGGTGAAGGACAACAACGTAGGTGAGGTAGGACAGTGAAGGACAAGAACGTAGGTGAGGTAGGACAGTGAAGGACAAGAACGTAGGTGAGGTAGGACGGTGAAGGACAAGAACGTAGGTGAGGTAGGACAGTGAAGGACAAGAACGTAGGTGAGGTAGGACGGTGAAGGACAAGAACGTAGGTGAGGTAGGACGGTGAAGGACAAGAACGTAGGTGAGGTAGGACGGTGAAGGACAAGAACGTAGGTGAGGTAGGACGGTGAAGGACAAGAACGTAGGTGAGGTAGGACGGTGAAGGACAAGAAGGGAGGTGAGGTAGGACGGTGAAGGACAAGAACGTAGGTGAGGTAGGACGGTGAAGGACAAGAACGTAGGTGAGGTATGACGGTGAAGGACAAGAACGTAGGTGAGGTAGGACGGTGAAGGACAAGAACGCAGGTGAGGTAGGACGGTGAAGGGCAAGAAGATAGGTGAGGTAGGACGGTGAAGGACAAGAAGATAGGTGAGGTAGGACAGTGAAGGACAAGAACGTAGGTGAGGTAGGACGGTGAAGGACAAGAACGTAGGTGAGGTAGGACGGTGAAGGACAAGAACGTAGGTGAGGTAGGACGGTGAAGGACAAGAACGCAGGTGAGGTAGGACGGTGAAGGGCAAGAAGATAGGTGAGGTAGGACAGTGAAGGACAAGAAGATAGGTGAGGTAGGACGGTGAAGGACAAGAACGTAGGTGAGGTAGGACGGTGAAGGACAAGAAGATAGGTGAGGTAGGAGGATGAAGGACAAGAAGATAGTTGAGGTAGGACAGTGAAGGACAAGAACGTAGGTGAGGTAGGACGGTGAAGGACAAGAAGATAGGTGAGGTAGGAGGATGAAGGACAAGAAGATAGTTGAGGTAGGACAGTGAAGGACAAGAACGTAGGTGAGGTAGGACGGTGAAGGACAAGAACGTAGGTGAGGTAGGACGGTGAAGGACAAGAACGTAGGTGAGGTAGGACGGTGAAGGACAACAACGTAGGTGAGGTAGGACAGTGAAGGACAAGAACGTAGGTGAGGTAGGACAGTGAAGGACAAGAACGTAGGTGAGGTAGGACGGTGAAGGACAAGAACGTAGGTGAGGTAGGACAGTGAAGGACAAGAACGTAGGTGAGGTAGGACGGTGAAGGACAAGAACGTAGGTGAGGTAGGACGGTGAAGGACAAGAACGTAGGTGAGGTAGGACGGTGAAGGACAAGAACGTAGGTGAGGTAGGACGGTGAAGGACAAGAACGTAGGTGAGGTAGGACGGTGAAGGACAAGAAGGTAGGTGAGGTAGGACGGTGAAGGACAAGAACGTAGGTGAGGTAGGACGGTGAAGGACAAGAAGGTAGGTGAGGTAGGACGGTGAAGGACAAGAACGTAGGTGAGGTAGGACGGTGAAGGACAAGAACGTAGGTGAGTGTGAACAAGAAGATTTTATTTGAGTCATGTTTTTACTTCCAAACTAAACAAAGTCACAGAACATTCCGTGAAGGTGAAGGTGACCTTCCACTGCAAGAACACGCCGCCATGTTGGGAAGGTGAGAGGGGGTCAAGGTCAAATATGCTAGGCTAGGTCACAGTGGTGAAGAGCAGGTGGTCATCATCATCATCATCATCATCATCACCACCACCAGGTAAGTAATAGTACCTGCTATAACAGGTGAGCAGACATTATGGCACAGTCATAAGATTCATCTTCTAAGGCAAGCCCCGCCCACACCAGGAAATCAACAAGGAGAGGCGGAGCCAGGTTTTGACTTAAAGAAGGACACGCCTCCTTTCCTCCGCTCTCATACTTTAGAGTAGTCCGTGTGCAGCTTGTGCAGGTTCACTAAGCGCTGAAACGTGCCTCGTCAAGCACGCTCGTATTTCTGCCTCATTCCCGTGAGAATCCTGCGTGTGGCCGAAGCGCTGAGGAGTGGGACTGACCAGGACTATCCAGGACTATCCAGGACTATCCAGGACTATCCAGGACTGGCTGCAGTGCTGAAACAACCAGCACTTTCCCTCCCTGAACCACAACTCCCCAGTGCAGGAAGCACTCGTGCGCCCCCACACCATGCTAGACCTTCACAGTGTGTTGACACGGACTACTCTAAAGTATACAGAAAGTATTTAGTATCGAGCAGGGAACTCTCTCACTTCCGATAGTGATGTCGAGTGTTGGCCGAAACGATATCAGCACAAATCCTACATGTGGAGGGACAATTTTGGAGTCTCCAATCAAGCTAGCATGTTTAGCATTAGCATGTTTTCCCAGCTGCACCCCCGACAACAAAATGACAAGTGGTACATTTGTGTGTATACCAGTCAGTGTGTGTTATGTGTGTATACCAGTCAGTGTGTATTATGTGTGTATACCAGTCAGTGTGTACTATGTGTGTATACCAGTCAGTGTGTATTATGTGTGTATACCAGTCAGTGTGTACTATGTGTGTATACCAGTCAGTATGTATTATGTGTGTATACCAGTCAGTGTGTACTATGTGTGTATACCAGTCAGTATGTATTATGTGTGTATACCAGTCAGTATGTATTATGTGTGTATACCAGTCAGTATGTATTATGTGTGTGTACCAGTCAGTGTGTATTATGTGTGTATACCAGTCAGTGTGTGTGTTATGTGTGTATACCAGTCAGTGTGTATTATGTGTGTATACCAGTCAGTATGTATTATGTGTGTATACCAGTCAGTGTGTATTATGTGTATATACCAGTCAGTGTGTATTGTGTGTGTATACCAGTCAGTGTGTACTATGTGTGTGTATACCAGTATCTAATATGTGTGTATACCAGTCAGTGTGTATTATGTGTGTGTATACCAGTCAGTATGTATTATGTGTGTATACCAGTCAGTGTGTATTATGTGTGTATACCAGTCAGTGTGTATTATGTGTGTATACCAGTCAGTATGTATTATGTGTGTATACCAGTCAGTGTGTATTATGTGTGTATACCAGTCAGTGTGTATTATGTGTGTATACCAGTCAGTGTGTATTATGTGTGTATACCAGTCAGTCTGTATTATGTGTGTGTATACCAGTCAGTGTGTATTATGTGTGTATACCAGTCAGTGTGTATTATGTGTGTATACCAGTCAGTCTGTATTATGTGTGTGTATACCAGTCAGTGTGTATTATGTGTGTATACCAGTCAGTGTGTATTATGTGTGTATACCAGTCAGTGTGTATTATGTGTGTATACCAGTCAGTCTGTATTATGTGTGTGTATACCAGTCAGTGTGTATTATGTGTGTATACCAGTCAGTGTGTATTATGTGTGTATACCAGTCAGTGTGTATTATGTGTGTATACCAGTCAGTGTGTGTTATGTGTGTATACCAGTCAGTGTGTATTATGTGTGTATACCAGTCAGTGTGTATTATGTGTGTATACCAGTCAGTGTGTACTATGTGTGTATACCAGTCAGTGTGTATTATGTGTGTATACCAGTCAGTATGTATTATGTGTGTATACCAGTCAGTGTGTACTATGTGTGTATACCAGTCAGTATGTATTATGTGTGTATACCAGTCAGTATGTATTATGTGTGTATACCAGTCAGTATGTATTATGTGTTTACCAGTCAGTGTGTATTATGTGTGTATACCAGTCAGTGTGTGTGTTATGTGTGTATACCAGTCAGTGTGTATTATGTGTGTATACCAGTCAGTATGTATTATGTGTGTATACCAGTCAGTGTGTATTATGTGTATATACCAGTCAGTGTGTATTGTGTGTGTATACCAGTCAGTGTGTACTATGTGTGTGTATACCAGTATCTAATATGTGTGTATACCAGTCAGTGTGTATTATGTGTGTGTATACCAGTCAGTATGTATTATGTGTGTATACCAGTCAGTGTGTATTATGTGTGTATACCAGTCAGTGTGTATTATGTGTGTATACCAGTCAGTATGTATTATGTGTGTATACCAGTCAGTGTGTATTATGTGTGTATACCAGTCAGTGTGTATTATGTGTGTATACCAGTCAGTGTGTATTATGTGTGTATACCAGTCAGTCTGTATTATGTGTGTGTATACCAGTCAGTGTGTATTATGTGTGTATACCAGTCAGTGTGTATTATGTGTGTATACCAGTCAGTCTGTATTATGTGTGTGTATACCAGTCAGTGTGTATTATGTGTGTATACCAGTCAGTGTGTATTATGTGTGTATACCAGTCAGTGTGTATTATGTGTGTATACCAGTCAGTCTGTATTATGTGTGTGTATACCAGTCAGTGTGTATTATGTGTGTATACCAGTCAGTGTGTATTATGTGTGTATACCAGTCAGTGTGTATTATGTGTGTATACCAGTCAGTGTGTATTATGTGTGTATACCAGTCAGTATGTATTATGTGTGTATACCAGTCAGTGTGTACTATGTGTGTATACCAGTCAGTGTGTATTATGTGTGTATACCAGTCAGTATGTATTGTGTGTATACCAGTCAGTGTGTACTATGTGTGTATACCAGTCAGTGTGTATTATGTGTGTATACCAGTCAGTGTGTATTATGTGTGTATACCAGTCAGTGTGTATTATGTGTGTATACCAGTCAGTGTGTACTATGTGTGTATACCAGTCAGTGTGTACTATGTGTGTATACCAGTCAGTATGTATTATGTGTGTATACCAGTCAGTGTGTACTATGTGTGTATACCAGTCAGTGTGTACTATGTGTGTATACCAGTCAGTGTGTACTATGTGTGTATACCGGTCAGTGTGTATTATGTGTGTATACCAGTCAGTATGTATTATGTGTGTATACCAGTCAGTATGTACTATGTGTGTATACCAGTCAGTGTGTACTATGTGTGTATACCAGTCAGTGTGTACTATGTGTGTATACCAGTCAGTGTGTATTATGTGTGTATACCAGTCAGTATGTACTATGTGTGTATACCAGTCAGTGTGTACTATGTGTGTATACCAGTCAGTGTGTACTATGTGTGTATACCAGTCAGTATGTATTATGTGTGTATACCAGTCAGTGTGTATTATGTGTGTATACCAGTCAGTATGTACTATGTGTGTATACCAGTCAGTATGTATTATGTGTGTATACCAGTCAGTGTGTATTATGTGTGTGTATACCAGTATGTATTATGTGTGTGTATACCAGTCAGTGTGTATTATGTGTGTATACCAGTATGTATTATGTGTGTATACCAGTCAGTGTGTATTATGTGTGTATACCGGTCAGTGTGTATTATGTGTGTATACCAGTCAGTATGTATTATGTGTGTATACCAGTCAGTATGTACTATGTGTGTATACCAGTCAGTGTGTACTATGTGTGTATACCAGTCAGTGTGTACTATGTGTGTATACCAGTCAGTGTGTATTATGTGTGTATACCAGTCAGTATGTACTATGTGTGTATACCAGTCAGTGTGTACTATGTGTGTATACCAGTCAGTGTGTACTATGTGTGTATACCAGTCAGTATGTATTATGTGTGTATACCAGTCAGTGTGTATTATGTGTGTATACCAGTCAGTATGTACTATGTGTGTATACCAGTATGTATTATGTGTGTATACCAGTCAGTGTGTATTATGTGTGTGTATACCAGTATGTATTATGTGTGTGTATACCAGTCAGTGTGTATTATGTGTGTATACCAGTCAGTGTGTATTATGTGTGTATACCAGTCAGTGTGTACTATGTGTGTATACCAGTCAGTGTGTATTATGTGTGTATACCAGTCAGTGTGTATTATGTGTGTATACCAGTCAGTGTGTATTATGTGTGTATACCAGTCAGTGTGTACTATGTGTGTATACCAGTCAGTGTGTATTATGTGTGTGTATACCAGTCAGTATGTACTATGTGTGTATACCAGTCAGTGTGTATTATGTGTGTATACCAGTCAGTCTGTATGTAACAAAAGGACGGGTGGTACATTTGGCTTTGGCACGGTCGCTGTCAGGCCCGTCTAGTCCACCTGAGCTCTATAATAGTCAATAAGTGATCAACTGTACAAATGGACACAATCATAGGAACAATAAAACAAGAAAAGGTCCCAAAAGACGTTTTGGCGCGGGTCTTTTTAATGGCTTGTGGTTTTCAAAAGGGGGCGTGTCCATAGAGCCCTGGCTCTGTATTGTTTATCAAACTGGCACAGGTGGAGGCTCAGCACCGAGGACTTGCATAGGTTCTACGTCTGACAGTCCAGACCCGCCGGTGACCCGCACTAGAAGTTCATCAGAGGGGGCGGGGCCAGATCAGGGCCCGTTCTCGTTGTAGTGCAGCGAGATGGGTCGCTCGCGCTGCACGGCGGGCATGTAGGGCCAGTTGTAGCTGGAGCCCGACAGCAGCATGTCTCGCAGCAGCGTCTCGATGGGCGTCTTACCCACCAGCCGCACGAAGAAGAGCTGCTCGATGACGGGCGAGGACACGATGCGCAGCGACGGCAGGCGCAGCAGCAGGCGCCCGAAGCGGTTGGGCTGGCTGGGGTACTGGTTGCGCACGTACTCCTCCAGGGCGCACTGCGACTTCTCCTGGATGCTCTCCACGTGCGCCACGTCCGACAGGCCCATGGCGTCTGCGGGGGGAGGCGCGCACATCGTCGTTAGTAAACGCACACAACTTTCAGGCAGAATTCCAAGCATACTATTTTTGCTGCCTTCAAGGAAACTCAGACTTCTGACACTTGTGGACTGTATTTATGTGAATAACATAAATAAAGTCCATTATACAGCATTATTCACATGTGAATAATATAAATACAGTCTATTATACAGCATTATGTAAATAATAATATAAATACAGTCTATTATACAGCATTATTCACATGTGAATAATATAAATAAAGTCCATTATACAGCATTATTCACATGTGAATAATATAAATACAGTCTATTATACAGCATTATTCACATGTGAATAATATAAATACAGTCTATTATACAGCATTATGTAAATCATAATGTAAATACAGTCTATTATACAGCATTATTCACATGTGAATAATATAAATACAGTCTATTATACAGCATTATTCACATGTGAATAACATAAATACAGTCTATTATACAGCCTTATTCACATGTGAATAATATAAATACAGTCTATTATACAGCATTATGTAAATAATAATATAAATACAGTCTATTATACAGCATTATGTAAATAATAATATAAATACAGTCTATTATACAGCATTATTCACATGTGAATAACATAATTACAGTCTATTATACAGCATTATTCACATGTGAATAATATAAATACAGTCTATTATACAGTATTATTCACATGTGAATAATATAAATACAGTCTATTATACAGCATTATTCACATGCGAATAATATAAATACAGTCTATTATACAGCATTATTCACATGTGAATAATATAAATACAGTCTATTATACAGCATTATTCACATGTGAATAAAATAAATAGTCTATTATACAGCATTATTCACATGTGAATAATATAAATAGTCTATTATACAGCATTATTCACATGTGAATAACATAAATACAGTTTATTATACAGCATTGTTAACATGTGAATAATATAAATACAGTCTATTATACAGCATTATTCACATGTGAATAACATAAATACAGTCTATTATACAGCATAATTCACATGTGAATAATATAAATAGTCTATTATACAGCATTATTCACATGTGAATAATATAAATACAGTTTATTATACAGCATTGTTAACATGTGAATAATATAAATGCAGTCTATTATACAGCATTATTCACATGTGAATAAAATAAATAGTCTATTATACAGCATTATTCACATATGAATAATATAAATACAGTTTATTATACAGCATTATTCACATGTGAATAATATAAATGCAGTCTATTATACATTTAAGTACAGTCAAACCTACTAAGGACATCGCAGTCAAACCCACTCAACACAAAAAGTGTGGCGCAGGTTCAGGGCGACAATGCTAACAACACGGTGGCTAATCTTCATCTTACCTCGCAACTTTCTTATTTTCACCCCCTGCCTCATCAATAGCACATCTCCACATTGGCGCGAGTAAAGTCCAAAGAGGAGATGCGTGCCGCTTCATGCTAACACTTTGTGCTATTAGCTTTCAGCAGCTATTTGGAGAAGAACCTTGTAAACATGTTTTATTCTACAAAACACAAAAAGCAGTGAAGTTGCCAGGTTGTATAAATGCTAAATAAAAAGAGAATACAACAAATCCTTTTCAACTTATATTCAATTGAATAGACTGCAAAGACAATATATTTCATGTTCACACTGAGAAACTTTCTTCTTTTTGGATTTACAAATCCTTGTATTCTCTTTTTATTGACCTGGGGCCGTACTTATCAAGCTTCTTAGGGTGCCATTTTACACTTAAGTCCTGAGAATTTGCGAAATTTAGTCCTACTCTCAAACTTAAGAATAAAAGCTTTTTATCAACGTTCTTAAGTCTAAGAATCACTCCTACTCTCCACGATATTTAAGAGACCTTCAGAGGTGTCTTAAGTGGTTAGGAGTTGCCAGCAGGGGATGGCACTGAGGCGAGAGAGACGTGCGCGAACATTCAGGGAGCGGAACGATGTACGGTATCGTTTAGACAGAGCGGGTATTATTTTTGTCACAGATTTAATACTTTTCGATTCCTTGTTGATTTCTGCATGTGTCTGCAGTGGGCTAGTATATATAGAGCCACCCACACCAGTTTCAAATGAGTTGCCTAATTAATGAATTGGAAAGAAAATGTTATGACAGTAGCGTATGTGTGTGGCCGTGAGGTGAGTGACGTCAGTGAGTGTGTGGGCGAGAGAAGAGAGGGAGCGGTAGCGTGAGTGCCGGCGGGGACTAGTTTGTTTTGTATTATTTTGTAGTTTATTGTCAAAATATACACTCCCATTGTCCACTTAAATATTTCCAAGATATTTCTTTATTCTTAGACAACGAATTCCCTTCCGTGATTGGTCATTTCTATGGACACAGAAATGACGTCACCTAAAATTGCGTTTACGGCACATAGTAATGTCGTAATTCAGCTCTGAGTGTGACACTTAAGATTCAGTCCTACACTTCGCTGAAAGTGTGAGTAAGACGCTTGATAACTAACTTTTAAGTGCAGCTTTCAGCGAAGAATTTATTTACTCTTAAGTCAACTCTTAGCAGACTTCTTAGGAGTCATTCTAAGAAGCTTGATAAGTACGGCCCCAGTTACACAACTTCACTACTTTTGTAGACGTGGGGATATAATATAACTGTTCACACTTCAACCTATACGGTACTCAACGCTACCAATCTTTCATACCTTTGTGTGTTTTAGTAAATATTGTTTGTGATAATACAATTAAAGTTTTTCTCACGACATTTGAAAATGATAAGTGCCGTCCACATCAACATGGTCGGTGTTAAGTGCCTCCCACCTTGCAAAGTGCTTGTTTAGGTCATCTAGGAAGCTGATACTGTTGTCACAGGGACGGGGGGCAGCGTTATAGTCCGTGATGACCTGTATGCCCTGCCACATTGGTCTAGTGTTTGTGGGGTTCTCCAAGAAGTCCTGCACTTTCTGACTGCAACCTTAATGGCACGGTTCAGGTTCAGGTTAGCCAGTCGCCAGACTTGAAAGCCTTGTTCCGAGCCTTCAGCATTGCACGTACCTCACCGTTCATCCAGGGTTTGTCGTTGGCCCGTGTGGGGATGTTCTTGATCACACTGACATCCTCCATGCACTTCTGAATGTATGCGGACACAGACTCGGCATACTCCTCCACACATGATTGTCGGTGGTGGCTGCTTTGAACATGTCCCAGTCTGTGTTTTCCAAGCAGTCTTGTAATGCTGACATTGCTCCCTCTGGCCAGGTCCTCACCTGCTTCACTCTAGCTTGCTTCCTGTTCAGCAGGGGCTTGTATGCAGGAATTAGCATCACAGATGGATGGTCTGAGGAGCCGAGGTGCAGCTTTATATGCCTGTTTAATATTGCAGTGCACCATGTCCAACATGCTTCCACCCCTGCTTGCAAAATTCACATATTGATGGAAATGGGGGAACACAGTTTTCATGCTAGCTTGATTAAAGTCCCCCCGCCACGATGAAAACTCTCTCTGGAGGTGTAGTTTGCAGTTCATTGATGGAGCAGTACAAAGCATTCATGGTGTGTTAGCGTTGCCATGAGAGACGGTGGCCATGTTGGCGTCTTCTTCCCTCCCTCAGCTGTAGGTCATGTTGAGGTTTCCCCCGCCACCCCCACCCCCACCACGCCACAGCCGAGCGGGTGTTACGCAACACTCTTCACACCCTGTGTGATGGCGGGGGTGTGGGGGGCAGGAGGGGGTATGTGGAGGAGGTCCTAACAAAGACATCTTTTTACTGTACGCTCCGTGACCCCCCATGACCCCCCGTGACCCCCCGCGACAGAAAAGTCTTTTGTGTCGACCTGTCACTTTACATCGGGGTCACCTCTGATGACCACGCCCACCTCTGATGTGACCACGCCCACATTCAATCCTGCTTTAAAGTCCAGCTGAGCGTGTGCTCGGCCGCCATTTTGGAGGCCCCTGCGTGCCAAGGCAGCGCTCGCCATGCTGCATGGGCAAAACTCTCCTCGTGTGCCACACACACATCTCTGTGTGCCACACACACATCTCTGTGTGCCACACACACATCTCTGTGTGCCACACACACATCTCTGTGGGCCACACACACATCTCTGTGTGCCACACTCTCTGGGCGGGACGAGTCAGCGGGGGTGAGCGTCCTCTTGATGCAGCGTGATGGCCACTGGGAGGGAGGGGCTTGTCTCGCCTTGTTAGCGTCTGCGTCTTTTCCCCAGGTCACATGGTCTCTTTTGTAGGTCACAATACAACACTGCCACCTCATTTAACCCCGGAGATGCTATCTTGTCTTTATTCATCACTTCAACAAAATAATACAATAATAACACAATAATATTACAATAATAACACAATAATAACACAATAATATTACAATAATAACACAATAATAACACAATAATAACACAATAATATTACAATAATAATACAATAATAATACAATAATAACACAATAATATTACAATAATAATACAATATTAACACAATAATAATACAATAATAACACAATAATAACACAATAATATTACAATAATAATACAATAATAACACAATAATATTACAGTAATAATACAATAATAATACAATAATAACACAATAATATTACAATAATAATACAATATTAACACAATAATAACACAATAATAATACAATAATAACACAATAATAACACAATAATATTACAATAATAATACAATAGTAACACAATAATAACACAATAATAACACAATAATATTACAATAATAATACAGTAATATTACAATAATAATACAATAATAACACAATAATAATACAATAATAATACAATAATATTATAATAATACAGTAATATTAAAATAATAATACAATAATAACACAATAATAACACAATACTATTACAATAATGTTACAATAATAATACAGTAATATTACAATAATAATACAATAATAACACAATAATATTACAATAATAATACAATATTAACACAATAATAACACAATAATAATACAATAATAACACAATAATAACACAATAATAATACAATAATAACATAATAATATTACAATAATATTACAATAATAATACAGTAATATTACAATAATAATACAATAATAACACAACAATAATACAATAATAATACAATAATATTAGAATAATAATACAGTAATATTACAATAATAATACAATAACACAATCATAATACAATAATAATACAATGATAATCCACAATAACACAACAATAAGACAATAATAATAACTAGAGATGTCCGATAATGGCTTCTTTGCCGATATCCGATATCCCGTTATTGTCCAACTCTTAATTACCAATTGCGATATCAAGCGATACCAATATATACAGTGGTGGAATGAACACATTATTATGCCTAATTTTGTTGTGATGCCCCGGTGGATGCATTAAACAAGTTATGGAAAGAAGTGCCAACATGGCACTGCCATATTTATTATTGAAGTCACAAAGTGCATTACTTTGTTTAACATGCCTCAAAGCAGCAGCTTGGAATTTGGGACGTGCTCTCCCTGAGAGAGCATGAGGAGGTTGAGGTGTGGGGGGATTAGGGGGCAGCGGGGGGTGTATATTGTAGTGTCCCGGAAGAGGTAGTGCTGCAAGGGCTTCTGGGTATTTGTCCTGTTGTGTTTATGTTGTGTTACGGCGCGAAATGTGTTTGTCATTCTTGTTTGGTGCGGGTTCACAGTGTGGCGCATATTTGTAACAGTGTTAAAGTTGTTTATACGGCCACCCTCAGTGTGACCTGTATGGCTGTTGATCAAGTATGTCTCGCAGTCACTTCCGTGTGTATGCAGAAGCCAGCATACAACATGTGACTGGGCTCGCACGCTGTTTGTATGGTGAAAAAGCGGACGCGTCGACAGGTTTTAGAGGACGCTGAAGGCAGTGCCATCACGGCACGCCCTTAATATTGTTGTCCGGGTAAAAATCAGGAGAAATTCGGGAGATTGGTTGCCCCGGGAGATTTTCGGGAGGGGCACTGAAATTCGGGAGTCTCCCGGAAAAATCGGGAGGGTTGGCAAGTATGCTATATATATGTAGATATATAGATATATCTACATATATATATCAGATTGTTGTGAACATGAACATAAACATATGTATATACAGTATATATATGTATATGTGTGTATACGTATATAGATACCGTGTATTTATATATACTGTATATATATATATATATATATATATATATATATATATATATATATATATATATATATATATATACTGTGTATATATATATATATATATATATATATATATATATATATATATATATATATATATATATATATATATATATATATATATATATATATATATATATATATACAATTAATGTGTTTATGTTCACAAGAAATCAGCACTGTAAATTAGGGATGTCCGATAATGGCTTTTTGCCGATATCCGATATTTCGATATTGTCCAACTCTTTAATTACCGATACCGATATCAACCGATACCGATATCAACCGATATATGCAGTCGTGGAATTAACACATTATTATGCCTAATTTGGACAACCATGTATGGTGAATATAAGGTTATAACCTTTAACACTTAATTTTACTCATTTTCATTAATTACTAGTTTCTATGTAACTGTTTTTATATTGTTTTACTTTCTTTTTTATCCAAGAAAATGTTTTTAATTTAGTTATCTTATTTTTTATTTTTTTTTAAAGTACCTTATCTTATATATATATATATATATATATATATATATATATATATATCTTATTTATTTTTTTAAAGTACCTTATCTTATATATATATATATATATATATATATATATATATATATATATATATATATATATATATATATATATATATGTATCTTATTTTATTTATTTTTTTAAAGTACCTTATCTTATATATATATATATATATATATATATATATATATATATATATATATATATATATATATATATATATATATATATATATATATATATATATAAGATAAGGTACTTTAAAAAAAATACAATAAAATAAGATAAATAAATTAAAAACATTTTCTTGGATAAAAAAGAAAGTAAAACAATATAAAAACAGTTACATAGAAACTAGTAATGAATGAAAATGAGTAAAATTAACTGTTAAAGGTTAGTACTATTAGTGGAGCAGCAGCACGCACAATCATGTGTGCTTATGGACTGTATCCCTTGCAGACTGTATTGATATATATTGATATATAATGTAGGAACCAGAATATTGATAGCAGAAAGAAATGGGGGGAGGGAGTTTTTTTTTATAATAAAAAAAATAAAATAAAAAAAACCAATACTGATAATTTACGATATTACATTTTAACGCATTTATCGGCCGATAATATCGGACATCCCTACTGTAAATGCATGTGATTAATTAGATTAATTATCTTTGATATCCACAGAAATCCATGGCAACTTTCATGTTTAATCTGAACAAGATGTAAGCGACATTTATTGTGAAACTCTGTGATTGAACAATGGACTTCCTGTTCAGCAGCAGGTTTGCTATTGTGTCTGACGTCAACAAGGACTTTTAGAGGTGGTGAAGAAGACTCAGACTTCGTTTGAGGCGATCAACTCACCGGAGGTGAAGAGCACGATGGACTTGAGGCAGGAGTACTCGGCCGTGTCCACCTGCAGCGCCTTCAGCTTCTCCACCTGCTCCTGGAAGACGCGGATGTGGTCCATGAAGGCCACCACGCGCTCCGCCGACATGGGCGAGGCGTGCAGGCCCGCCGCCGCCAGCAGGGGCGCCACGTGCAGCGGCATGGAGCACTGCGCCGCGTTCAGCACGAAGAGCTCGCTCCACGACATGCGCAGCAGCGCCACCTAGGAGGACCATCGGTATTATTAATAATAATAACAACACGATATTTTATTTGTAAAAGCACAACCTCAAAGTAAACATGAATACATATATTTTTTTTAAAAGGAGGGTTTTTAAGCCTTTTTTAAAAGCATCGACAGTCTGTGGTGCCCTCAGGTGGTCAGGGAGAGCGTTCCACAGACTGGGAGCGGCGGAGCAGAAAGCCCTGCCTCCCATAGTTGGGAGCTTTGTCCTCGGAGGTTAGCCTGTGGTGTGGTGTGGACGATTTGTTCTTTGAGGTAGCAACACTGCGTCAAATACTGGCCAGAATGTTACTGCCGCTCTTCTATTTACAGTAATGCACTGTCAAAACCACCGTGAAAACACCGGCAGATCAGAATTTCACCGCAAAAATACCCAGTAATGTGCTGTAAAAACAACAACAGTACATAAAAAACTAGCAGCTCAGTCGACTACATTTTTGCGTTTTTTTCATTGACAGTAACGAGCTGTAAAAACCACCGTACGTTTTACTGTAATAAAAACTGTCGGGATTTTATCGTAAAAACAACATCGGTACTGTTTTTTCATTCACAGTAATGCACCGTAAAAACAACCACCGTACATTTTTACCGTTAAAACCTGGTAGCTCAGTCGCTAAATGTAAGCATTTTTTCATTGACAGTAACGAGCTGTAAAAACCACCGTAAAGTTTTACTGTAATAAAAACTGTCGGGATTTTATCGTAAAAACAACATCGGTACTGTTTTTTCATTCACAGTAATGCACCGTAAAAACAACCGCCGTACATTTTTACCGTTAAAACCTGGTAGCTCAGTCGCTAAATGTAAGCATTTTTTCATTGACAGTAACGAGCTGTAAAAACCACCGTAAAGTTTTACTGTAATAAAAAGTGTCGGGATTTTATCGTAAAAACAACATCGGAACTGTCTTTTCATTTACAGTAATGCACCGTAAAAACAACCACCGTACATTTTTACCGTTAAAACCTGGTAGCTCAGTCGCTAAATGTAAGCATTTTTTCATTGACAGAAACGAGCTGTAAAAACCACCGTAAAGTTTTACTGTAATAAAAAGTGTCGGGATTTTATCGTAAAAACAACATCGGAACTGTCTTTTCATTTACAGTAATGCACCGTAAAAACAACCACCGTACATTTTTACCGTTAAAACCTGGTAGCTCAGTCGCTAAATGTAAGCATTTTTTCATTGACAGTAACGAGCTGTAAAAACCACCGTAAAGTTTTACTGTAATAAAAACTGTCGGGATTTTATCGTAAAAACAACATCGGTACTGTTTTTTCATTTACAGTAATGCACCGTAAAAACAACCACCGTACCTTTTTACCGTTAAAATCTGGTAGCTCAGTCGCTAAATGTAAGCATTTTTTCATTGACAGTAACGAGCTGTAAAAACCACCGTAAAGTTTTACTGTAATAAAAACTGTCGGGATTTTATCGTAAAAACAACATCGGTACTGTCTTTTCATTTACAGTAATGCACCGTAAAAACAACCACCGTACATTTTTACCGTTAAAACCTGGTAGCTCAGTCGCTAAATGTAAGCATTTTTTCATTGACAGTAACGAGCTGTAAAAACCACCGTAAAGTTTTACTGTAATAAAAACTGTCGGGGTTTTATCGTAAAAACAACATCGGTACTGTTTTTTCATTCACAGTAATGCACCGTAAAAACAACCACCGTACATTTTTACCGTTAAAACCTGGTAGCTCAGTCGCTAAATGTAAGCATTTTTTCATTGACAGTAACGAGCTGTAAAAACCACCGTAAAGTTTTACTGTAATAAAAACTGTCGGGATTTTATCGTAAAAACAACATCGGTACTGTTTTTTCATTTACAGTAATGCACCGTAAAAACAACCACCGTACATTTTTACCGTTAAAACCTGGTAGCTCAGTCGCTAAATGTAAGCATTTTTTCATTGACAGTAACGAGCTGTAAAAACCACCGTAAAGTTTTACTGTAATAAAAACTGTCGGGATTTTATCGTAAAAACAACATCGGTACTGTTTTTCATTGACAGTAATGCACCGTAAAAACAACCACCGTACATTTTTACCGTTAAAACCTGGTAGCTCAGTCGCTAAATGTAAGCATTTTTTCATTGACAGTAATGCACTGTCAAAACAATGACAGTAAATTGTACAGTAAACAAATCTCTCAGCTCATTGGTCAGGGTTTTACTGTAGAAATGAAAGTGTTAGCATGTTTCCATTTGAAGTATTACGCTGGGAAAAAACGGCCGCAGAGTTTACAGGAAAAAAATTGGCAGCTCAATTGCCCGAATTTTAGCATAAAAATAACACTTGTACAAGTTTCCCCTTTACAATAACGCACGGTAAAAAATGACCGTACATCTTCGCGTTAAAAAACGAGCATCTCAGTCGCTAAATTTGAGCCTTTTTTTTTCCATTGACAGTAATGTGCTGTAGAAACACCGCCGTAAACGTCGCTGTAAAAAAATTGGTAGCTCAGTCACCGGATTTTTAGCATCAAAGTAACAGTGGTACTGTTCTTCAATTTAAAATGCTGCACCGTAAAAGCAGTTACTGTCCTTTTTTAAGGTTAAAAAAGTCAGTCGCTAAATATTGGTGTTTTTTCATTGACAGTAATGTGCTGTAGAAGCACCGCCGTAAACGTCGCTGTAAAAAAATTGGTAGCTCAGTCACCGGATTTTTACCATCAAAGTAACAGTGGTACTGTTCTTCAATTTAAAATGCTGCACCGTAAAAGCAATTACTGTCCTTTTTTTAAGGTTAAAAAGTCAGTCGCTAAATATTGGTGTTTTTTCATTGACAGTAATGTGCTGTAGAAACACCGCCGTAAACATTACTGTAAAAAATTGGTAGCTCAGTCACCTGATTTTTACCATCAAAGTAACAGTGGTACTGTTCTTCAATTTAAAATGCTGCACCGTAAACGCAATTACTGTCCTTTTTTTAAGGTTAAAAAGTCAGTCGCTAAAAAGGGGTGTTTTTTCATTGACAGTAATGGGCTGTAGAAACACCGCCGTAAACGTCACCGGATTTTTTACCATCAAAGTAACAGTGGTACTGTTCTTCAATTTAAAATGCTGCACTGTAAACGCAATTACTGTCCTTTTTTTAAGGTTAAAAAGTCAGTCGCTAAATATTGGTGTTTTTTCATTGACAGTAATGTGCTGTAGAAACACCGCCGTAAACGTCGCCGTAAAAAAATTGGTCGCTCAGTCACCGGATTTTTACCATCAAAGTAACAGTGGTACTGTTCTTCAATTTAAAATGCTGCACCGTAAACGCAATTACTGTCCTTTTTTTAAGGTTAAAAAAGTCAGTCGCTAAATATTGGTGTTTTTTCATTGACAGTAATGTGCTGTAGAAACACCGCCGTAAACGTTACTGTAAAAAATTGGTCGCTCAGTCACCGGATTTTTACCATCAAAGTAACAGTGGTACTGTTCTTCAATTTAAAATGCTGCACCGTAAACGCAATTACTGTCCTTTTTTTAAGGTTAAAAAAGTCAGTCGCTAAATATTGGTGTTTTTTCATTGACAGTAATGTGCTGTAGAAACACCGCCGTAAACGTTACTGTAAAAAATTGGTAGCTCAGTCACCGGATTTTTAGCATCAAAGTAACAGTGGTACTGTTCTTCAATTTAAAATGCTGCACCGTAAACGCAATTACTGTCCTTTTTTTAAGGTTAAAAAAGTCAGTCGCTAAATATTGGTGTTTTTTCATTGACAGTAATGTGCTGTAAACACAAATACTGTAAATGGCAGCTCAGTCACCTTCATTTTACAGTAAAATAGATAGATGGATAGATAGATAGATAGATAGATAGATAGATAGATAGATAGATAGATAGATAGATAGATAGATAGATAGATAGATAGATAGATAGATAGATAGATAGATAGTACTTTATTGATTCCTTCAGGAGAGTTCCCTCAGGAAAATTTAAAAAAAAAATACCATTGGTACTGTTTTCCCATTTACAGTAATTTCTGTGTAAAAACAGTAACTTTCACAGTAAAATTGCCGTTTTTATACTGTAAAATGTACGGTGTTTTCTAATGCTGACCTCTTGTCATACTTTGCATCTTATATGTTGTCCCTCTTGTGTCACTAAACAGCTAAACAAGAATTCCTCATCCAGTTTGTGGGTGGAGCCTATTTACTTAACTGCAGAGAGCAGCAGGCGTGCAGCTCTTCTCTCTGTATTGAGCAGCGTCTAGCCCGGAATATCAAACACTATTTGGCACGTACTAATTAGCATCCCTTTCCACACAAATGAGGTGCAATTAAGCTGATACAATAAAAAGTACTAATCGAAAGTCGAGAGACACTCTCTTATTTAATAGCATGGGCAAGTGTCTGTACTGTATAGTGTAATACTTCAATAGTCGAATATAGAATCATATTTAAACCGTGCCTCAGACTGGAAGTCTCTCCAGAGAGTGGTGAGGACGGCGGAAAAGATCACCAGGACTCCTCTTCCTCCTATCCAGGAGATGGCAAAAAGCCGCCGCCTGACCAGGGCTCAGAAAATGTGCAGAGACTCCTCCCACCCCCACCAAGGACGGCTTTCACTGCTGGACTCTAGAAAGAGGTTCCGCAGCCTCCGTAGCAGAACCTCCAGGTTGTGTAACAGCTTCTTCCCACAGGCCGTAAGACTCTTGAACGCATCATAATTAAACTACCCCCTCAACTCCCCCCAAAATGGATTAACTCGCTGGAATAAAAAAGACAATATAACATACATCCATAAACGTGGACGCATGTGAAAAAGTGCAATATATTTATCTGAACAGTAATCTATTCATTTATATATATTTATATATATTTATTTATTTTATATACACTACCGTTCAAAAGTTTGGGGTCACCCAAACAATTTTGTGTTCGAGCCTTCATTTCTAAGAACAAGAATAGACTGTCGCGTTTCAGATGAAAGTTCTCTTTTTCTGGCCATTTTGAGCGTTTCGTTGAGCCCACAAATGTGATGCTCCAGAAACTCAATCTGCTCAAAGGAAGGTGAGTTTTGTAGCTTCTGTAACGAGCTAAAGTGTTTTCAGATGTGTGAACATGACTGCACAAGGGTTTTCTAATCATCAATTAGCCTTCTGAGCCAATGAGCAAACACATTGTACCATTAGAACACTGGAGTGATAGTTGCTGGAAATGGGCCTATGTAGATATTGCACCAAAAAGCAGACATTTGCAGCTAGAATAGTCATTTACCACATTAGCAATGTATAGAGCAGAGGTCACCAACCTTTTTGAAACCGAGAGCTACTTCTTGGGTACTGATTAATGCGAAGGGCTACCAGTTTGATACACACTTCAATAAATTGCCGAAAATAGCCAATTTCCTCAATTTACCTTTAACTCTATGTTATTATTAATAATTAATGATATTTACAATTAATTGAACGGAGAAAACACGAAAAAAATGACAATTAAATTCTGAAACATAGTTTATCTTCAATTTCGACTCTTTAAAATTCAAAATTCAACCGAAAAAAAGAAGAGAAAAACTAGCTAATTCGAATCTTTTTGAAAAAATAAAAAAAATAATTTATGGAACATCATTAGTAATTTTTCCTGACTAAGATTCATTTTAGAATTTTGATGACATGTTTTAAATAGGTTAAAATCCAATCTACACTTTGTTAGAATATATAACAAATTGGACCAAGCTATATTTCTAACAAAGACAAATCATTATTTCTTCTAGAATTTCCAAAACAAAATTTTTAAAAGAAATTCAAAAGACTTTGGAATAAGATTTATTTCAGAATAATTTTTTTGAATTTTAATCATAATAAGTATGAAGAAATATTTCACAAATATTCTTCGTCGAAAAAACAGAAGCTAAAATGAAGAATTAAATTAAAATGTATTTATTATTCTTTACAATAAAAAAAATAAATTTACTTGAACATTGATTTAAATTGTCAGGAAAGAAGAGGAAGGAATTTAAAAGGTAAAAAGGTATATGTGTTTAAAAATCCTAAAATCATTTTTAAGGTTGTATTTTTTTCTCTAAAATTGTCTTTCTGAAAGTTATAAGAAGCAAAGTAAAAAAATTAATGAATTTATTTAAACAAGTGAAGACCAAGTCTTTAAAATATTTTCTTGGATTTTCAAATTCTATTTGAGTTTTGTCTCTCTTAGAATTAAAAATGTCGGGCAAAGCGAGACCAGCTTGCTAGTAAATAAATAACATTTAAAAAATCGAGGCAGCTCACTGGTAAGTGCTGCTATTTGAGCTATTTTTAGAACAGGCCAGCGGGCTACTCATCTGGTCCTTACGGGCTACCTGGTGCCCGCGGGCACCGCGTTGGTGACCCCTGATCTACCTGCTGCCACCTACTGGTATGGAAGAGTACTACACGGTTACTCTGCCGAGCTCCAGACAGCACCGACACTCAACAACGGCACATTATTTGCGGATTATAATTACTGGTTTGCAAAAAATATTTTTAACCCAATTAGGTGAAATTAGACAATCTCCCACGGCACACCAGACTGTATCTCACGGCCGCGGCACAGTGGTTGAAAAACAATGCCCTAAAGAACTGGCAAAATCCTCATTTCAATAAACCGCCTTGAGTTCTATGTCAAATTCTCAAAGTGTTTCTCAACTTCTTTATCAAAGTGCTGGCCCCAGGTGGATTTTTCCAGGCATTTTCAATTTAAAAAAGCAAAGAGACTCTTTGTTTGGGAACTTGCCTTCACAGAGTAGCTAACAAGCAAAGGGACTAGTATAGCACAGATCAGGGGTCACCAACATGGTGCCCGCGGGCACCAGGTAGCCCGTAAGGACCAGATGAGTAGCCCGCTGGCCTGTTCTAAAAATAGCTCAAATAGCAGCACTTACCAGTGAGCTGCCTCTATTTTTTAAATTGTATTTATTTACTAGCAAGCTGGTCTCGCTTTGACCGACATTTTTAATTCTAAGAGAGACAAAACTCAAATAGAATTTGAAAATCCAAGGAAATATTTTAAAGACTTGGTCTTCACTTGTTTAAATAAATGCATTCATTTTTTTACTTTGCTTCTTATAATTTTTAGAAAGACAATTTTAGAGAAAAAATACAACCTTAAAAATGATTTTAAGATTTTTAAACACATATACCTTTTTACCTTTTAAATTCCTTCCTTTTCTTTCCTGACAATTTAAATCAATGTTCAAGTAATTTCTTTTTTTTATTGTAAAGAATAATAAATCAATTTTAATTTAATTCTTCATTTTAGCTTCTGTTTTTTCGACGCAGAATATTTGTGAAATATTTCTTCAAACTTATTATGATTAAAATTCAAAAAAAAAATTCTGGCAAATCTAGAAAATCGGTAGAATCAAATTTAAATCTTATTTCAAAGTCTTTTGAATTTCTTTTAAAATTTTTGCTCTGGAAAATCTAGAAGAATTAATGATTTGTCTTTGTTAGAAATATAGCTTGGTTCAATTTGTTTTATATTCTAACAAAGTGTAGATTGGATTTTAACCTATTTAAAACATGTCATCAAAATTCTAAAATTAATCTTAATCAGGAAAAAATGACTAATGATGTTCCATAAATTATTTTTTAAATTTTTTCAAAAAGATTCAAATTAGCTAGTTTTTCTCTTCTTTTTTTCGGTTGAATTTTGAATTCTAAAGAGTCGAAATTGAAGATAAACTACGTTTCAAAATGTAATTGTCATTTTTTCCGTGTTTTCTCCTCTTTTAAACCGTTCAATTAAGTGTAAATATCATTAATTATTAATAATAACATAGAGTTAAAGGTAAATTGAGCAAATTGGCTATTTCTGGCCATTTATTGAAGTGTGTATCAAACTGGTAGCCCTTCGCATTAATCACTACCCAAGAAGTAGCTCTTGCTTTCAAAAAGGTTGCTGACCCCTGGCATCAGATGGTGTATCAAATATGGGAAAACATTCGGCGCCATTTTTGTCCAAACTAAACGTGGAGTGAACAAAAGCGGACGAATTTAAAATGTTGTGCTAAGCGTCAATAAGAACATTTTCAACAGGTGGCGCTGCAACTTGAACTATCCCAGGGGTCGGCAACCCGCGGCTCTAGAGCCACATGCGGCTCTTTGGCGCCGCCCTAGTGGCTCTCTGGAGCTTTTTCAAAAATGTGTGAAAAATGGAAAAAGATGAGGGGAAAATAATATATTTTTTGTTTTAATATGGTTTCTGTAGGAGGACAAACATGACACAAACCTCCCTAATTGTTATAAATCACACTGTTTATATCAAACATGCTTCACTGATTCCAGTATTTGGCGAGCGCCGTTTTGTCCTACTAATTTTGGCGGTCCTTGAACTCACCGTATAGTTTGTTTACATGTATAACTTTCTCCGACTTTCTAGGACGTGTTTTATGCCACTTCTTTTTCCGTCTCATTTTGTCCACCAAACGTTTAACGTCGTGCACGAGTGCACAAAGGTGAGTTTTGTTGATGTTATTGACTTGTGTGGAGTGCTAATCAGACATATTTGGTCACCGCATGACTGCAAGCTAATCGATGCTAACATGCTATTTAGGCTACACATATTGCATCATTATGCCTCATTTTTGCTATATTTGAGCTCATTTAGTTTCCTTTAATTCAATTTATATCTCATAACACACTATCTGTATGTAATATGGCTTTGGATTTTTGTGGCTCCAGACAGATTTGTTTTTGTACTTTTGGTCCAATATGACTTTTGTTGGTGCGGACATGCAGAGACGGACGAGGACTTTCCTGGCGCGGCCTCACCTGATCCATGAGCTGCAGGTCGGGGAAGAAGGGGATGTTCTTGGCCCACTCCACGGCGCTGAAGAGCAGCCTGGCCGCCAGCTCGCAGATGTTCTCGATGCCCATCAGGTTGTTGCCCTGCATGCACTGGGCGCCGTAGCGCGACGTGGGGTAGGGCTCGGCCCGCAGCAGCAGGGAGATGAACCCCGACAGGTACGGCTGGCTGTTGTACGGGTCGCCGCCGTTGCTCAGGTACTGACCCGGGCTGCTCTGGGAGTTGGACGTGCGACCTCGCTGCACAGCTGATGGAGACAGCAAGCAGACACACGTCAGGATATCAATGTAGCCACTATTGCTAACGACAAAACACTCTAACCCAGCGTTTCCACTGGATGCGTAACGGCCGCGGAACAGCAGCTTGCTCTTTCTGTTTCCATTATAGTCAACGTGTCAGTTTCCACCGGCGGTGGAGTCCTCGCACTAAATATACGCAGACCTTCTATTGTGGCACACGTCTGCAACACTGAACATCAACTCAGCTAGAATCTTCTTCTGGAAGTCTTGCACAAAATAAACTATCTGCTTCACTTTCAAAATAAAATTCTCCATTTGAAATGTCCTAATGGGCAGGGACTAGGGATGTGTACCAATCGCATTCCCAGGTATCAATACCGGTACCCAACGGTACCAATTTTTAGTACTTTTGTGTGTCTTAACTGTTGATGAACTGCTCTTTTATAATATAAAGGGCTGATTATGACACTTCAAAATGTTACTAAAAGTTTTCACAACACCGACAGATTATTACATACGCCCGCATATTGCGGACTCATCATTTGCAAAAACATTTTAAAATATTCGTAATTTTTTATTTTATTTTTGTTTTAATATAAAAAAAAAAAGTAAAAAAAAAAAAAAAAAAGTAAAAAAAATAAAATATTAGTAATTACCATCATTAATTCATATTTATTACAGTGTACAGTCAATTCCGCAACTTTTTTCCTACACTTTGAACCCTGCGACTTATAAAAATCTGCAACTAGTTTATGGATTTGCTTTGCTGACGAGTTAGAAAAAACAAAACCAAATACAAGCAAATACACTGAAAAAGGTGTGTAAATGCTTGTGCTACGGCGCCATCTTTTGGAGGAGTTGACTCACTGCAGCGTTTCAAGCTTTGAATCGGAAGTACAATTGATGTTCCGTCTTCTAAGTCGTCCGTAGCGTTCCTACTTGAAAACATTCTTTATTCATCACTACAGGCGACGATTGTGAGTTTTACAATATAACTAAAACTGTTGAGGATTACTAAACCAGCCTTTGTCTGGCTAACTTCCTGGTAGGCAGAGTAACTTCCTGATAGGCAGGGTAACTTCATAGTGGTCTGGCTAACTTCCTAGTAGCCAGAGTAACTTCCTTGTGGTCTGGCTAACTTCCTGGTAGGCAGGGTAACTTCCTGATAGGCAGGGTAACTTCATAGTGGTCCGGCTAACTTCCTGGTAGCCAGAGTAACTTCCTTGTGGTCTGGCTAACTTTCTGGTAGACAGGGTAACTTCCTGGTAGCCAGAGTAACTTCCTTGTGGTCTGGCTAACTTTCTGGTACCCAGAGTAACTTCCTTGTGGTCTGGCTAACTTCCTGGTAGGCAGGGTAACTTCCTGATAGGCAGGGTAACTTCATAGTGGTCCCGCTAACTTCCTGGTAGCCAGAGTAACTTCCTTGTGGTCTGGCTAACTTTCTGATAGGCAGGGTAACTTCCTGATAGGCAGGGTAACTTCATAGTGGTCCGGCTAACTTCCTGGTAGCCAGAGTAACTTCCTTGTGGTCTGGCTAACTTTCTGGTAGACAGGGTAACTTCCTGATAGGCAGGGTAACTTCAAAGTGGTCCGGCTAACTTCCTGGTAGCCAGAGTAACTTCCTTGTGGTCTGGCTAACTTCCTGATAGGCAGGGTAACTTCCTAGTAGACAGGCTAACATCCTGATAGGCAGGGTAACTTCCTGATAGGCAGGGTAACTTCATAGTGGTCCGGCTAACTTCCTGGTAGCCAGAGTAACTTCCTTGTGGTCTGGCTAACTTTCTGGTAGACAGGGTAACTTCCTGATAGGCAGGGTAACTTCATAGTGGTCCGGCTAACTTCCTGGTAGCCAGAGTAACTTCCTTGTGGTCTGGCTAACTTTCTGGTAGCCAGAGTAACTTCCTTGTGGTCTGGCTAACTTTCTGGTAGGCAGGGTAACTTCCTAGTAGACAGGGTAACTTCCTAGTAGACAGGGTAACTTCCTGATAGGCAGGGTAACTTCCTGATAGGCAGGGTAACTTCCTGATAGGCAGGGTAACTTCATAGTGGTCCGGCTAACTTCCTGGTAGCCAGAGTAACTTCCTTGTGGTCTGGCTAACTTCCTGATAGGCAGGGTAACTTCCTAGTAGACAGGGTAACTTCCTGATAGGCAGGGTAACTTCATAGTGGTCCGGCTAACTTCCTGGTAGCCAGAGTAACTTCCTTGTGGTCTGGCTAACTTCCTGGTAGCCAGAGTAACTTCCTTGTGGTCTGGCTAACTTCCTGGTAGGCAGGGTAACTTCCTGATAGGCAGGGTAACTTCCTGATAGGCAGGGTAACTTCATAGTGGTCCGGCTAACTTCCTGGTAGCCAGAGTAACTTCCTTGTGGTCTGGCTAACTTCCTGATAGGCAGGGTAACTTCCTGATAGGCAGGGTAACTTCATAGTGGTCCGGCTAACTTCCTGGTAGCCAGAGTAACTTCCTTGTGGTCTGGCTAACTTCCTGATAGGCAGGGTAACTTCCTAGTAGACAGGGTAACATCCTGATAGGTAGGGTAACTTCCTGATAGGCAGGGTAACTTCATAGTGGTCCGGCTAACTTCCTGGTAGCCAGAGTAACTTCCTTGTGGTCTGGCTAACTTTCTGGTAGACAGGGTAACTTCCTGATAGGCAGGGTAACTTCATAGTGGTCCGGCTAACTTCCTGGTAGCCAGAGTAACTTCCTTGTGGTCTGGCTAACTTTCTGGTAGCCAGAGTAACTTCCTTGTGGTCTGGCTAACTTTCTGGTAGGCAGGGTAACTTCCTAGTAGACAGGGTAACTTCCTAGTAGACAGGGTAACTTCCTGATAGGCAGGGTAACTTCCGGATAGGCAGGGTAACTTCATAGTGGTCCGGCTAACTTCCTGGTAGCCAGAGTAACTTCCTTGTGGTCTGGCTAACTTCCTGATAGGCAGGGTAACTTCCTAGTAGACAGGGTAACTTCCTAATAGGCAGGGTAACTTCATAGTGGTCCGGCTAACTTCCTGGTAGCCAGAGTAACTTCCTTGTGGTCTGGCTAACTTTCTGGTAGCCAGAGTAACTTCCTTGTGGTCTGGCTAACTTTCTGGTAGGCAGGGTAACTTCCTAGTAGACAGGGTAACTTCCTAGTAGACAGGGTAACTTCCTGATAGGCAGGGTAACTTCATAGTGGTCCGGCTAACTTTCTGGTAGCCAGAGTAACTTCCTTGTGGTCTGGCTAACTTTCTGGTAGGCAGGGTAACTTCCTGATAGGCAGGGTAACTTCCTGATAGGCAGGGTAACTTCCTGATAGGCAGGGTAACTTCATAGTGGTCCGGCTAACTTCCTGGTAGCCAGAGTAACTTCCTTGTGGTCTGGCTAACTTCCTGATAGGCAGGGTAACTTCCTAGTAGACAGGGTAACTTCCTGATAGGCAGGGTAACTTCCTGATAGGCAGGGTAACTTCATAGTGGTCCGGCTAACTTCCTGGTAGCCAGAGTAACTTCCTTGTGGTCTGGCTAACTTCCTGATAGGCAGGGTAACTTCCTGATAGGCAGGGTAACTTCATAGTGGTCCGGCTAACTTCCTGGTAGCCAGAGTAACTTCCTTGTGGTCTGGCTAACTTCCTGATAGGCAGGGTAACTTCCTGATAGGCAGGGTAACTTCATAGTGGTCCGGCTAACTTCCTGGTAGCCAGAGTAACTTCCTTGTGGTCTGGCTAACTTTCTGGTAGGCAGGGTAACTTCCTAGTAGACAGGGTAACTTCCTGATAGGCAGGGTAACTTCCTGATAGGCAGGGTAACTTCATAGTGGTCCGGCTAACTTCCTGGTAGCCAGAGTAACTTCCTTGTGGTCTGGCTAACTTTCTGGTAGGCAGGGTAACTTCCTAGTAGACAGGGTAACTTCCTGATAGGCAGGGTAACTTCCTGATAGGCAGGGTAACTTCATAGTGGTCCGGCTAACTTCCTGGTAGCCAGAGTAACTTCCTTGTGGTCTGGCTAACTTTCTGGTAGGCAGGGTAACTTCCTGATAGGCAGGGTAACTTCCTTGTGGTCTGGCTACCTTCCTGGTAGGCGGGGTAACTTCCTTGTGGTGTAGCTAACTTCCTGGTGGCCAGGGTAAAATCCCTGTGGTCTCGCTAACTTCCTAGTAGCCAGGATATATTACTTGTAGTCTGGCTAACTTCTGTTTTGGTTTGTCAACTTGCAGCCTTTATCTCATGCGATTGTTTTGTGTATTTTTTGCATATGCACTTGTTTTTGACCCTCTTGCATTTATGTAATAGCAACATTAGCATTTAGGCTGTCAATCATCTCCGCGTTTGAAGCGCCGGCCACAACAACGGTCCGCCGATTCCGTGGCGTGTCGGGAGCTCGGCCCGTGATCCAGCGAAATGAATTCCTCCTATTGATTAATGCTGGATGATCGTGGCCAATCCACTCCGCGGCTGAAAAGGCTCATTGTGCGAGCACTTCACCGCCTCCCGGCGATGACCATGATGATGATGAGTGGGAGGATGAGGAGGAGCGGCGAGGGCGGGTGAAGGACACAAAGAGCCACAGTTGTCTCGCTGCCGATGACGAGGATGATGTGAGGATGATGAGGACAGAGACACGCCTCAGGAAAGGACATGAAAGGAAGGCAGAAGGATGGCGATGGCGAGAATAATGGAAGCGTAACGTCCAAATGTGGCGTTTAACATTTGGCAAAAACTACTCATTTCCAAGAAGGTGCGTGGAGAAGGTTAGGAATAAACGTTTGGATACCAATGTTGAAAATAAATCCTACTGAAGTAGCCTGCTAGCTAGCGTGCAGCCAGATGATCAAAACACTGTGGCGTGCGTTTTAAAAACAATATATATTTAAAGGCATTTAGTTTCCCGTTTTTGAGTAACAATGTATGCAGGGCTCGAATGTAACCACGGCGACCGCCCTCTTATTTGCCGTTGTGCCCTAAAAAAATGTTGCGGCAACAATGGGTGAGGGCGCACCCACGTCACTTCCGCCTACCAATCCCCTAGCAACCGGGAATGGGTTGAAAACCAAGCAGCTCACAGCGAACACAGCATGGACAGAACAAGCATTTAACGAGCGTCGTGGCTTGGAAGTCGGCGTTAAATCCTTCATTTACGCATTTTTACTTATTCGCATATCGTGTGAAAAAAACAAAAACTTTTTATTTGCGTCAGACTCGTCTCAGCGGACTTTGAAGCTTCTCAGGCTTAGCTTAGCTTGCTAGTTAGCTTAGCCTGCGCGCTACTAAGAAAGAGACGGGGAAGTTATCAACAACAAGATCAAGTGTTAGTGTGTAAAATATTGAGAGATTTGAGGGCTACATGTATTGAATGGCAACATGACAATTATAGGGTTTATTGGTTTTTAAAAACCCAACTGTTAAGTGCAAGTTTAAACGAAACCGGTTTTCGAAAATAGCTAGCTAGGCTATATAACAGGGGTCACCAACCTTTTTGAAAGCAAGAGCTACTTCTTGGGTAGTGATTAATGCAAAGGGCTACCAGTTTGATACACACTTCAATAAATTGCCAGAAATAGCCAAATTTGCTCAATTTACCTTTAACTCTCTGTTGTTATTAATAATTAATGATATTTACACTTAATTGAACGGTTTAAAAGAGGAGAAAACACGGAAAAAATGACAATTACATTTTGAAACATAGTTTATCTTCAATTTCGACTCTTTAAAATTCAAAATTCAACCGAAAAAAAGAAGAAAAAAACTAGCTAATTCGAATCTTTTTGAAAAAATTAAAAAAAATAATTTATGGAACATCATTAGTGATTTTTCCTGATTAAGATTAATTTTAGAATTTTCAGGACATGTTTTAAATAGGTTAAAATCCAATCTACACTTTGTTAGAATATATAACAAATTGGACCAAGCTAGACAAATCATTATTTCTTCTAGATTTTCCAGAACAAAAATTTTAAAAGAAATTCAAAAGAATTTGAAATAAGATTTAAATTTGATTCTACAGATTTTCTAGATTTGCCAGAATAATTTATTTGAATTTTAATCATAATAAGTTTGAAGAAATATTTCACAAATATTCTTCGTCGAAAAAACAGAAGCTAAAATGAAGAAATAAATTAAAATGTATTTATTATACTTTATAATAATAATAAAAAAAAATACTTGAACATTGATTTAAATTGTCAGGAAAGAAGAGGAAGGAATTTAAAAGGTAAAAAGGTATATGTGTTTAAAAATCCTAAAATCATTTTTAAGATTGTATTTTTTCTCTAAAATTGTCTTTCCGAAAGTTATAAGAAGCAAAGTAAAAAAAATTATGAATTTATTTAAACAAGTGAAGACCAAGTCTTTAAATATTTTCTTGGATTTTCAAATTCTATTTGAGTTTTGTCTCTCTTAGAATTAAAAATGTCGAGCAAAGCGACAGGGACGCTACAGTCATTTTCCCTCGCACCGCTGTTAGATGGAGACAGGTGTGGACAATATTGGAGACACTTGTCCCCACACTAAAAGTAAACAGCGAAGGAGAAAAACTATATGATTTGTTGCTTTCAGGCGAGGTGGCCGAGTGGTTAAGGCGATGGACTGCTAATCCATTGTGCTCTGCACGCGTGGGTTCGAATCCCATCCTCGTCGTCATGTTTTACCATGAATTGATTATGTGGACCCCGACTTAAACAAGTTGAAACACTTATCGGGGTGTTACCATTTAGTGGTCAATTGTACGGAATATGTACTGGACTGTGCAATCTACTAATAAAAGTTTCAATCA
Source organism: Entelurus aequoreus (assembly GCF_033978785.1). Classification (NCBI taxonomy): domain Eukaryota; kingdom Metazoa; phylum Chordata; class Actinopteri; order Syngnathiformes; family Syngnathidae; genus Entelurus; species Entelurus aequoreus. The sequence goes on along the minus strand of NC_084741.1, from coordinate 6,286,179 downwards.
ATCAATCAATTTAATTTGGACAATACAGCGTCCATCAGCTGCTGTGACTGAGGTGTTTGTTGTTGTCGGCCAAACTGTTGTACTGAACCACAAGGGGGCGTTAGAGAAGAACACATCTTTTTTATTAGACTTTACCTTCATTAGCCAAACTGTTTTGTGTTTTGTTTTGATATCAAAAAGTAAACGCCATGTTTTTTTTTTTTACAATACTTGTATTTTTTTCATGTCACAAAGGTATTACTTTAAAAACCATTTGACACATCATTTTGTTAATGTTTTATTGTGTATAGTTAATTCCTATACAACATATTTCTGCTCAAACTCTTAATGGACCTGTCCTGATACAGCAGGGGTCACCAACCTTTTTGAAAGCAAGAGCTACTTCTTGGGTAGTGATTAATGCGAAGGGCTACCAGTTTGATACACACTTCAATAAATTGCCAGAAATAGCCAATTTGCTCAATTTACCTTTAACTCTATGTTATTATTAATAATTAATGATATTTACACTTAATTGAACGGTTTAAAAGAGGAGAAAACATGAAAAAAAATGACAATTAAAATTTGAAACATAGTTTATCTTCAATTTCCACTCTTTAAATTCAACCGAAAAAACAGAAGAGAAAAACTAGCTAATTGGAATCTTTTTGAAAAAATTAAAAATAGAATTCACGGAACATCATTAGTAATTTTTCCCGATTAAGATTCATTTTAGAATTTTGATGACATGTTTTAAATAGGTTAAAATCCAATCTACACTTTGTTAGAATATATAACAAATTGGACCAAGCTATATTTCTAACAAAGACAAATCATTATTTCTTCTAGATTTTCCAGAACAAAAATTTTAAAAGAAATTCAAAAGACTTTGAAATAAGATTTAAATTTGATTCTACAGATTTTCTAGATTTGCCAGAATAATTTTTTTGAATTTTAATCATAATAAGTTTGAAGAAATATTTCACAAATATTCTTCGTCGAAAAAACAGAAGCTAAAATGAAGAATTAAATTAAAATGTATTTATTATTCTTTACAATAAAAAATTTTTTTTTACTTGAACATTGATTTACATTGTCAGGAAAGAAGAGGAAGGAATTTAAAAGGTAAAAAGGTATATGTGTTTAAAAATCCTAAAATCATTTTTAAGGTTGTATTTTTTCTCTAAAATTGTCTTTCTGAAAGTTATAAGAAGCAAAGTAAATAAAAATAATGAATTTATTTAAACAAGTGAAGACCAAGTCTTTAAAATATTTTCTTGGATTTTCAAAGTCTATTTGAGTTTTGTCTCTCTTAGAATTAAAAATGTCGGGCAAAGCTAGACCAGCTTGCTAGTAAATAAATACAATTAAAAAAATAGAGGCTGCTATTTGAGCTATTTTTAGAACAGGCCAGCGGGCTACTCATCTGGTCCTTACGGGCTACCTGGTGCCCGCGGGCACCGCGTTGGTGACCCCTGTGATGCAGCATCTACATGTACATAACTTAAAAATACAAAAAAAAGACTTCCCTCTATCAAAAGGTAAAAATAGAAATAAAGGCATCATGAAATGACAAAAAGCTGACAAGTTTATATTAATAATGAATTTTAAAAAACTGTATATGTATGCATGCTTGCTTTGGAGCTCCTGCCTGGAAAGAAAATAATGTTTGCCTTGGTGGCCTAAAATATGAGCCCTCCTTTAAGGCAACCCTGGACTCAAAACAAAAGTAGAGTCCATCCATCTGGTTATCCGAACATCATTTTCCACAAACCAGGAAGTAGCCTACTAGCTAACATGAAACACAAAAATACGTGTCTTTATCCATTTTCAAAGCATTCGGCTCGCAGGTAAACAAGACATACGCCTCAACTCGGGCTGGGCAATATGGCTGGACACTGTATGGCCAAATAAGTCTTTTATATTGCTCGATATGAATATTTTTTATGACAATAATAAGGACCAGAAGAAAAATATATTCGATGTAAACATTTTATTAGAAAAGTAATTTCCTCTGATTATAATCCCTCAGCTATCAAGGCAGAAAGGAAATGTCAACACAAGCGTGGAAAAGACTCAAGCAATGTCAACAAAGTAGTCAAATCACATTGAACACTTAACAATAATCTCTTGAAATGAAGGAATATGTAAGAAATGCTTCATAAAGTGTAAGAAAATAGTGCCAAGTGTGAAAATGTAAACATAGAGAAACCTGAGAAGAACTACTTTCTGCAGGTTTAGTGCCAGGAAATAACATCACTGTTATTCTTATTGAACTATGGAAAGGAATTTTTTTTTATACAGTAATTATTTAAACACTATTATTATATCGGTCTATATTGATCATTATTGATATTTTTACGACCTATAGAAAATAAGGAGCTCGACAAAAATATATTTGATTTTAGACGTAACGTCCTGTGATTATAGTCCCTCAGCTGTCAAGGCAGAAAGGAAATGTCAACACAAGCATGGAAAACAATGTCAACAAAAGTGTAAAACCCCACTGAATACTAAACAATAACATTTTAAAACGAAGGTGCAAAAATAAGGAGTATGTAAGAAATGACTATTAAAGTGTAAAGAAAACGGTGCAAAGTGTAACACATGTAAACAGAGAAACCTGAGAAGAACTATTTTCCGCAGGTTTAGTGACAGGAAGTTGCGGCTGTGTAACATTTAATTTGGTCTCTTATTCTTATTTAAGTATGGAAATTAATTTATGTTATGTACTTAAAATATTATTGGACCAAATTACTATTATTTTTAAGTAGAAGATTTGTTATATTTTGTTATTTATTCAGTCCGCACTTTAGTTCCTACCTGTTGTTTCTGTACACCAGAATGGTGACCGGACGAGGTGACTACGATCTGTTTATCGACAATTACTTCATTTGGACTTTTCTTCCATCCGCCAGACAACAAGATGGCGCAACCAGACGTGATGACCTGATTGGCTGTTAGCCGTTAGCATGTCCCTCCCACTGCTCAGGGATCACTTCCTGTGTTGCTAGAGAGCGAGTGTTCATGCAACCAACCTTGCTTTGTAACTTCCGCGTTCTTCCGACCAACAAATGTATGTGTATCCAACATTTTATTGAACGCGTTTTCATTGATATCCATTACGTCAGTGGTCCCCAACCACCGGGATTGGTACCGGGCCGCGCAAGAAAAAAAAAAAAAAAAAAAATTAAAATTAAAAAAATATATAAATATATATATATATTTTTTAAATTAAATCAACAAAAAAAAACACAATATATACATATTGTGTATGTGTATGTCAATATAGATCAATACAGTCTGCAGGTATACAGTCCGTAAGCACACATGATTGTATTTCTTTATGGAAAAAAAAATTTAATAAAATACAGCCCCCCCCCCATCAACCTCAAAAGGTAAATGGTCGTCTCTCGTCTGTCACAAACATACGGACAACAGTTTCTGCTCGCTAGCTAGCATACACGCACACAAATAGGCAAGTCAGCACTTTCCCGCCTGCCATTCCAGGCTGGAGCAAAATAGTTTGAGGGGAAACTTGAAGGCTTGTGAGTGAGGCGGAGGAAGGCGCGGCGACACGCCAGCAAAGCGGAGGTACCTCGGGGACCTTTCAGCTGCCGCGTTCCAAAATGCCACTTCAGCAAATGGCATCTGGTGCGGCGCACGCCTCGCTGCCTGGATGCCCCGGATTAGCCGGAGGGGTCAGACTGCTAGCGGAATTACAGCGGCTAAATACAATTAAGGCCTATCAACATTTGGACCTGAGGTCACGGTGCCCCTGCAGACATATTAGCCACTTGGCTTTAATAGAGCTTTTCTTTTTCTTGTCTGCTTCTAAAGCTTTCACCTCCCACTGGAACATCAGTAAACAACACATCAGTAAACAACAACCTCACATCACATTTACACTCAAGTATCGACTCTTATTTCTTTTTTCTTTTTGCATTTCCATTGTCATAGGCGCCAAAGTAACAACGTGGTACCCTTCTGTTTGTAAATCTGCTTGGTGGACCACTGATGATGTCACTATTTCACAAGCATGGAAAAGACTCCAACGGCGTCAACAAAGTAGTCAAATCACATTGAACACTTAACAATAATCTCTTAAAATGAAGGGATATGTAAGAAATGCTTCATCATAAAGTGTAAGAAAATAGTGCCAAGTAGGGATGATGTTTGATAAGGAATTATCGAGTTGGAGCCTATTATCGAATCCTCTTATCGAACCGATTCCTTATCGATTCTCTTATGGAGTCCAGATAGGTTGTTGTATATGGAAAAAAACACATAATATTTGGTTTAACAAAAGCTCACTTTTATTATATAATAAAAAAATAAAATCTAATAAATAAATAAATAAATATTGACTGTTACCCACCTAAAAAAATAAAATAAAATAAATAAATATTGACTGTTGTTACCCAAAGTATATTAAGTGGGATTTTTCAGAGAAACAAATATATACAGTAACACAAAAACAAGCTGTCTCTGTGATCACTATAGGTGTATAAATAATAATATAGTGTTAAATAAAATCAGTCCCTTGGGCACAAAACTGGAAATAATACAGCTCTCCAAAAAGTGCACTTCTGCTGCTATTGGAACATAACTGTTTGTTATGATGCTTTGACATTTTTGCACTTTATTTCTTTATTGAAAGAAAATTCTATGAAGAGAAAAGTTCTTTGCAAATGTGGCTACAATGCTAATAAATGAAAAGTTAAAGCTAAAAAAAGAAATACACTTTATTGAGTTAACATTATTTCTTCATGGGGGAAAAATGTTATGAGCGAGAGAATATAACAACTACACTACCCAGCATGCAACGGGAGTGACGAGCATGCGCGGTAGCCCCGAAAAGTGTTGCATGTTGCCACGCTGTGAAAGTAAACGTCAAGAACTCAGCCAACACGCCTCGTCTGCATTATTTATAATTAGACAGACAACACATCTACAGTGTGATTTTGTTTTGTTTACAAGGAAAGAAAAACAAAAGTTCAAAAAGGGAGATATGTTGTATATATATGTATGTGCTGCGGTTGTTTTAAGAACGTTGCGACAGCTGCCGTAAAGGAGGTGCGTTGCTAGCCTGGTTGCTATGTTTCCGGTTGGTCGTAAAAGTGTTGGTCATGTGTTTTACCCTGCTCAAATCTCTCAGTAAAGTTATTCGATGGATTATAGCTTTTGTTTTGAACTTTATTACACCTTGGAGCGCTTTTTCCCGTCCATTGTTTTCCTGCTTTCGCTATCTGCGCCTAATGACTGAGCTACGTGACGCCATTTATTGTGATGTCCCACGGAGCATTTCTGGTCGGGAAGGGATTCGAATAAAGAATCAACTCTTTTCCTTTACTATAGTGGTCTCGATAACGGGTACCGGTTCTCAAAAAGGGATTCGAGTCCGAGGACTTGGTTCTTTTCTTATCAAACAACCGGGAAAACCGGTTTCGAGTATCATCCCTAGTGCCAAGTGTGAAAATGTAAACAGAGAAACCTGAGAAGAACTATTTTCTGCAGGTTTAGTGCCAGGAAATAACATCATTATTTTGCCCTATTATTCTTATTGAACTATGGAAAGGAATTTGTGTTATGCAGTAATTATTTAAATATTATTATTATATTGGTCGATATTGATAATTATTGATATTTTTATGACCTATGGCAAATAATGATGATGTCACTATTGGCCCCTCACACTTTGACTGTTGGTTGGTATCATCACTTCAGTCATCAACAATTGCATCATCAGAGAAATGGACATTGAAAGAGTGTAGGACTGACTTGGTAGGATATGTACAGCAAGTAGTGGACATAGAGAGAGAGATCAGAAAGCATAAGAAAAAGTGTCTAGATTTGATTATTTACAATCCAGGGAGGGTGTTAGTTTAGGGTTGTAGCTGCCTGGAGGTGTTGTTTTAGTGCGCTTTTGAAGGAGGATAGAGATGCCCTTTCTTTTACACCTGTTGGGAGCGCATTCCATATTGATGTGGCATAGAAAGAGAATGAGTTAAGACCTTTGTTAGTTCGGAATCTGGGTTTAACGTGGTTAGTGGAGCTCCCCCTGGTGTTGTGGTTATGGCGGTCATGTACGTTAAGGAAGTAGTTTGACATGTACTTCGGTATCAGGGAGGTGTAGTGGATTTTATAGACCAGGCTCAGTGCAAGTTGTTTAACTCTGTCCTCCACCCTGAGCCAGCCCACTTTGGAGAAGTGGGTAGGAGTGAGGTGGGATCTGGGGTGGAGGTCTAGAAGTAACCTGACTAGCTTGTTCTGAGATGTTTGGAGTTTAGATTGGAGGGTTTTGGAGGTGCTAGGGTACCAGGAGGTGCATGCGTAATGGAAAAAGGGTTGAACGAGAGTTCCCACCAGAATCCTCATGGTGCTTTTGTTGACCAGAGAGGAGATTCTGTAGAGAAATCTCGTTCGTTGGTTAACCTTTTTGATTACCTTGGTTGCCATTTTATCCCAGGAACGTTTGTTTCTAACAGCTTTCTGCCTGGGAGACTTTGTAAGTGTAAGTCATTTAATTAGTGTGTTGTTTTAGACCAGGGGTCACCAACGCGGTGCCCGCGGGCACCAGGTAGCCCGTAAGGACCAGATGAGTAGCCCGCTGGCCTGTTCTAAAAATAGCTCAAATAGCAGCACTTACCAGTGAGCTGCCTCGATTTTTTTTAAATTTTATTTATTTACTAGCAAGCTGGTCTCGCTTTGCTCGACATTTTTAATTCTAAGAGAGACAAAACTCAAATAGAATTTGAAAATCCAAGAAAATATTTTAAAGACTTGGTCTTCACTTGTTTAAATCAATTTTTTTTTTTTTTTACTTTGCTTCTTATCACTTTCAGAAAGACAATTTTAGAGAAAAAATACAACCTTAAAAATGATTTTAGGATTTTTAAACACATATACCTTTTTACCTTTTAAATTCCTTCCTCTTCTTTCCTGACAATTTAAATCAATGTTCAAGTAAATTTATTTTTTATTGTAAAGAATAATAAATAGATTTTAATTTAATTCTTCATTTTAGCTTTTGTTTTTTCGACGAAGAATATTTGTGAAATATTTCTTCAAACTTATTATGATTAAAATTCAAAAAAAATTATTCTGGCAAATCTAGAAAATCTGTAGAATCAAATTTAAATGTTATTTCAAAGTCTTTTGAATTTCTTTGAAAATTTTTTGTTCTGGAAAATCTAGAAGAAATAATGATTTGTCTTTGTTAGAAATATAGCTTGGTCCAATTTTTTATATATTCTAACAAAGTGCAGATCGGATTTTAACCTATTTAAAACATGTCATCCAAATTCTAAAATTAATCTTAATCAGGAAAAATTACTAATGATGTTCCATAAATTATTTTTTTAATTTTTTCAAAAAGATTCGAATTAGCTAGTTTTTCTCTTCTTTTTTTCGGTTGAATTTTAAAGAGTCGAAATTGAAGATAAACTATGTTTCAAAATGTAATTGTCATTTTTTTGTGTTTTCTCCTCTTTTAAACCGTTCAATTAAGTGTAAATATCATTAATTATTAATAATAACATAGAGTTAAAGGTAAATTGAGCAAATTGGCTATTTCTGGCAATTTATTGAAGTGTGTATCAAACTGGTAGCCCTTCGCATTAATCACTACCCAAGAAGTAGCTCTTGCTTTCAAAAAGGTTGGTGACCCCTGTTTTAGACACTTCAGGTCCTTCTTTATGAGTCTTAGAGCCATCAAGTTCCAGCTGGCAAAGCATGTCAACTTTCATCCTTCACACGTTTCCATGATGTTTGAAACATAAAGATACTCATGCTTGACTTAATAAGTCAACACGCACATTTACGCTGCTGTCGTGTGACACCTCTACCGGCTTTATGTTGGCCTCGCACTTTGACCTGCAAGGGCAGTGAAGATAGGAGGAGCTAATGTGCAAGTCAGGGAATGGTTCACTGGTGTGGGAATAACAAGATCATTGACCATTCCAAACAACAACATTTGCGTTTTACACTTTCACCACCCACTAGAGTTGTACAGTATACCAGTACTAGGAGAGTATTGCGGTACTAATGCAGGGCTCAAATTTAACCGCCCTCGTTATTTGCTGTAAGACCTAAAACATGGACCAACATCCGCGTCCTTGACTTTTTACTTGTAATGGAGGAGGGATGTAACAAACAGTATAATAATAATTCCGGATAAAATTCCAGACGGTTAGTAATACCGTCTAATTGTTTAATTAGCAAGAAAACTGTCATTTATTAATGTATTTTAGGCAACAGGAAGTCAGGCACATGCGCACTAGCGTCGTTTGGCTCGATAATCATGGCGGAATAACTACACAGACTTTGCTGTGGACATTTCCCCTCGGAGTAAACGGAGCCAAGCGCTTGGTTTAACCTCATTTTCCCTCGCTTCCCGCCGTGTGTTTAAGAGACACTGCTGAGTTTAGATGGAGACAGGTGTGGACAATATTGTCCCCGCACTAAAAGTATACAGAAAACTATTTGATGTTTTGCTGCAGGTGATGTGTCGTAAGCGTTGTCACAACTTGTTTATAAAGTCTTTACTTTGTTTACTCCTCCTTTATTTAACTGGATCAGTGTTCAAATAACATCAATACTAGCGATAATGTTTTGTCATCTCATCCAACTGAATGCAGGTTGTGAAGATTGTGTATTCGATGTGAGAGGCATCACGCCTCTTCATTTTTGTTGGCCAAACTGTTGTACTGAACTAAGAAAAGAACAAAACTTGTTTTTAGACTTCATCTTCATTAGCCAAACTGCTTTGTGTTTTATTTTGAAAACAAAAAGTACACACAAGGTTTTTTTCACGTCACAAAGGTATTACTTTAAAATCATTCACGTGACACATTATTTTTTTGATGTGTTATTGTGTATAGTTCATTCCTATACGACATATTTCTGTACAAACTCTTAATGGATCTGTCCCTGATATCCACTGTAATGACACCAAGTACAAGAGCATATCTAGTCGATACTACTATGATTACATCGATATTTTTTATCATCACAAAATATATTTTCCTGTTTTAATATTCATTTTATGTTTATAAACTCAGTAAATACATCCCTGGACACATGAGGACTTTGAATATGACCAATGTATGATCCTGTAACTACTTGGTATCGGATCCATACCTAAATGTGTGGTATCATCCAAAACTAATGTCAAGTATCAAAGAAGAGAAGAATAAGTGATTATTACATTTGAACAGAAGTGTAGATAGAACATGTTAAAACAGAAAATAAGCAGATATTAACAGTAAATGAACAAGTAGATTAATAATCCATTTTTTACAGTTTGTCCCTCATAATGTGTACAAAATAATAGGTGTACAAATGACACAATATGTTACTGCATACGACTAATTAGGAGTCTTTGTTTGTTTACTTACTACTAAAAGACAAGTTGTCTAGTATGTGCAACATTTTATTTAAGGACTAAATGACAATAATAAACATATGTTTCATGTACTCTAACATTTGTTGTTCAAATAAAGACGAAAAATACATTTTTTGGGCTGCCCTTTAGTTAGAAAAGTATCAAAATACATTTTGGTATCAATATGTACTAGTTAGCTAATTTAGCTTGTTTGGGTGCTCCTGATGATCTCCCCGTCCTGCAACTCAGTGCCGTGTTTAGACAAGAGGAACAGAGAGAGACAAGAAGAACAGAGACAAGAAGAACAGAGAGAGACAAGAGACAAGAGACAAGAAGACAAGAGACAAGAAGAACAGAGAGAGAGAGGCTTCCTATTTTTTTTATATATATATATATATATATATATATATATATATATATATATATATATTTTTTTTAAACGCATAAGAGATATTTTGACGCAAAAATGAATGTTTAAAAAAGCGGATTTCCACGTTTCTGCAGCCTGTCAGGTTGAAGGGCGAGCAGGTTGCACCAAATGTGTTTGTGCTGACTAATGAAGGAATGTATGGCAACACATTTTAGGAGCAGTTTGAAAAATACATCTGATGTCCTGCAGCATTTTCTACGGATACTTCATGAGCTCGATGGACGTATCTCACACAATGCAGCTGGATGCATCCACCAGCCAGGACAGGCACTTACAGCGTGCATGCACAGGATGCATGACAGGCACTTACAGCATGTATGTACAACAACAACAACAACAACAACTAGAACTGCAGGCGGTGTTGGGGAGTGTGGAGGTGTGTGGAGACACAGACAAACATGGAGGAGGAGGAAGAGGAAGAGGAGGAAGAGGAAGAGGAGGAGGAGGAGGAAGAGGAAGAGGAAGAGGAGGAGGAGGAGGAGGAGGAGGAAGAGGAGGAGGAGGAGGAGGAGGAGGAGGAGGAGGAGGAGGAGGAGGAGGAAGAGGAGGAGGAGGAGGAGGAGGAGGAGGAGGAGGAGGAGGAGGAGGAAGAGGAGGAGGAGGAGGAGGAGGAAGAGGAGGAGGAGGAGGAGGAAGAGGAAGAGGCATCATCGCGTGCCCAAACTTTCAT
>NC_084741.1:6265715-6270715 GCF_033978785.1 Entelurus aequoreus | reverse complement strand
AAGGTGTCTGTTACTACATGATATATATACTTGCAGTGTGTATATTGTACATATTACATATTGTTATGAAGGTGTCTGTTACTACATTGTATATATACTTGCAGTGTGTATATTGTACATATTACATATTGTTATGAAGGTGTCTGTTACTACATTATATATATACTTGCAGTGTGTATATTGTACATATTACATATTGTTATGAAGGTGTCTGTTACTACATTATATATATACTTGCAGTGTGTATATTGTACATATTACATATTGTTATGAAGGTGTCTGTTACTACATTATATATATACTTGCAGTGTGTATAATGTACATATTACATATTGTTATGAAGGTGTCTGTTACTACATTATATATATATATTTGCAGTGTGTATATTGTACATATTACATATTGTTATGAAGGTGTCTGTTACTACATTATATATATACTTGCAGTGTGTATATTGTACATATTACATATTGTTATAAAGGTGTCTGTTACTACATTATATATATACTTGCAGTGTGTATATTGTACATATTGCATATTGTTATGAAGGTGTCTATTACTACATTATACATATATACTTGCAGTGTGTATATTGTACATATTACATATTGTTATGAAGGTGTCTGTTACTACATTATATATATATACTTGCAGTGTGTATATTGTACATATTACATATTGTTATGAAGGTGTCTGTTACTACATTATATATACTTGCAGTGTGTATATTGTACATATTACATATTGTTATGAAGGTGTCTGTTACTACATTATATATATACTTGCAGTGTGTATATTGTACATATTACATGTTGTTATGAAGGTGTCTGTTAACACATTATGTATATATACTTGCAGTGTGTATATTGTACATATTACATATTGTTATGAAGGTGTCTGTTACTACATTATATATATACTTGCAGTGTGTATATTGTACATATTACATATTGTTATGAAGGTGTCTGTTACTACATTATATATATACTTGCAGTGTGTATATTGTACATATTACATATTGTTATAAAGGTGTTTGTTACTACATTATATATATACTTGCAGTGTGTATATTGTACATATTGCATATTGTTATGAAGGTGTCTATTACTACATTATACATATATACTTGCAGTGTGTATATTGTACATATTACATATTGTTATGAAGGTGTCTGTTACTACATTATATATATATATACTTGCAGTGTGTATATTGTACATATTACATATTGTTATGAAGGTGTCTGTTACTACATTATATATATACTTGCAGTGTGTATATTGTACATATTACATATTGTTATGAAGGTGTCTATTACTACATTATATATATACTTGCAGTGTGTATATTGTACATACTGTAATTTCCGGACTATAAGCCGCTACTTTTCCCCCTCGTTCTGGTCCCTGCGGCTTATACAAGGGTGCGGCTTATTTACGGCCTGTTCTTCTCCGACACCGACGAAGAGGATTTCGGTGGTTTTAGTACGCAGGAGGAAGACGATGACACAATGATTAAAGACTGACTTTTCATATACCGGTAGGCTGGTTATTTTGATAACGTACAGGCGAGCACTTTGTATTACTTTGCACCGTTGTATTATTTGTACTCTGCACGAATGCTGTTCGCCATGTCAAAGATGTGAAAGTTTGATTGAATGATTGAAAGATTGATTGTTAATAAATGGGATGCTTTGCGTTCCCAAACAGTCATCTCTGTCCTGACAATCCCCTCCGTGGTAGCAGGAACCCCTATATACTACGGTAATTACACATCAAAACCCTGCGGCTTATAGTCGGGTGCGGCTTATATATGGAGCAATCTGTATTTTCCCCTAAATTTAGCTGGTGCGGCTTATAGTCAGGTGCGGCTTATAGTCCGGAAATTACGGTATTACATATTGTTATGAAGGTGTCTGTTACTACATTATATATATATATACTTGCAGTGTGTATATTGTACATATTACATATTGTTATGAAGGTGTCTGTTACTACATTATATATATACTTTCAGTGTGTATATTGTACATATAACATATTGTTATGAAGGTGTCTGTTACTACATTATATATATACTTGCAGTGTGTATATTGTACATATAACATATTGTTATAAAGGTGTCTGTTACTACATTATATATATACTTGCAGTGTGTATATTGTACATATTACATATTGTTATGAAGGTGTCTGTTACTACATTATATATATACTTGCAGTGTGTATATTGTACATATTACATATTGTTATGAAGGTGTCTGTTACTACATTATATATATACTTGCAGTGTGTATATTGTACATATTACATATTGTTATGAAGGTGTCTGTTACTACATTATATATATACTTGCAGTGTGTATATTGTACATATTACATATTGTTATGAAGGTGTCTGTTACTACATTATATATATACTTGCAGTGTGTATAATGTACATATTACATATTGTTATGAAGGTGTCTGTTACTACATTATATATATATTTGCAGTGTGTATATTGTACATATTACATATTGTTATGAAGGTGTCTGTTACTACATTATATATATACTTGCAGTGTGTATATTGTACATATTACATATTGTTATAAAGGTGTCTGTTACTACATTATATATATACTTGCAGTGTGTATATTGTACATATTGCATATTGTTATGAAGGTGTCTATTACTACATTATACATATATACTTGCAGTGTGTATATTGTACATATTACATATTGTTATGAAGGTGTCTGTTACTACATTATATATATATACTTGCAGTGTGTATATTGTACATATTACATATTGTTATGAAGGTGTCTGTTACTACATTATATATACTTGCAGTGTGTATATTGTACATATTACATATTGTTATGAAGGTGTCTGTTACTACATTATATATATACTTGCAGTGTGTATATTGTACATATTACATGTTGTTATGAAGGTGTCTGTTAACACATTATGTATATATACTTGCAGTGTGTATATTGTACATATTACATATTGTTATGAAGGTGTCTGTTACTACATTATATATATACTTGCAGTGTGTATATTGTACATATTACATATTGTTATGAAGGTGTCTGTTACTACATTATATATATACTTGCAGTGTGTATATTGTACATATTACATATTGTTATAAAGGTGTTTGTTACTACATTATATATATACTTGCAGTGTGTATATTGTACATATTGCATATTGTTATGAAGGTGTCTATTACTACATTATACATATATACTTGCAGTGTGTATATTGTACATATTACATATTGTTATGAAGGTGTCTGTTACTACATTATATATATATATACTTGCAGTGTGTATATTGTACATATTACATATTGTTATGAAGGTGTCTGTTACTACATTATATATATACTTGCAGTGTGTATATTGTACATATTACATATTGTTATGAAGGTGTCTATTACTACATTATATATATACTTGCAGTGTGTATATTGTACATATTACATATTGTTATGAAGGTGTCTGTTACTACATTATATATATATATACTTGCAGTGTGTATATTGTACATATTACATATTGTTATGAAGGTGTCTGTTACTACATTATATATATACTTTCAGTGTGTATATTGTACATATAACATATTGTTATAAAGGTGTCTGTTACTACATTATATATATACTTGCAGTGTGTATATTGTACATATTACATATTGTTATGAAGGTGTCTGTCACTACATGATATATATACTTGCAGTGTGTATATTGTACATATTACATATTGTTATGAAGGTGTCTGTTACTACATTATATATATACTTGCAGTGTGTATATTGTACATATTACATATTGTTATGAAGGTGTCTGTTACTACATTATATATATACTTGCAGTGTGTATATTGTACATATTACATATTGTTATAAAGGTGTTTGTTACTACATTATATATATACTTGCAGTGTGTATATTGTACATATTGCATATTGTTATGAAGGTGTCTATTACTACATTATACATATATACTTGCAGTGTGTATATTGTACATATTACATATTGTTATGAAGGTGTCTGTTACTACATTATATATATATATATACTTGCAGTGTGTATATTGTACATATTACATATTGTTATGAAGGTGTCTGTTACTACATTATATATATACTTGCAGTGTGTATATTGTACATATTACATATTGTTATGAAGGTGTCTATTACTACATTATATATATACTTGCAGTGTGTATATTGTACATATTACATATTGTTATGAAGGTGTCTGTTACTACATTATATATATATATACTTGCAGTGTGTATATTGTACATATTACATATTGTTATGAAGGTGTCTGTTACTACATTATATATATACTTGCAGTGTGTATATTGTACATATTACATATTGTTATGAAGGTGTCTGTCACTACATGATATATATACTTGCAGTGTGTATATTGTACATATTACATATTGTTATGAAGGTGTCTGTTACTACATTATATATATATACTTGCAGTGTGTATATAAAACAATGATGGAGGTGTTTGGATGTTTTAAGAGCGCTTTATTGACTCCAATGTTAGCTGACTTTTGCTAGCGTCTATTTTTGAGTTGGAATTCTTGTCTCATAAGGATCGTGAATAACAATTTCCAAAAAGTGCAATCCCCTTTAAATCAAGCCCAGGTTGCGTCTCTAAACGTTGCAATAAAAAGGATGTTTGCAGCCATTGGAGGCTTGAACGGAGCGGGCAGGAGGCGTGTTGATGACAGAAGAATACTTGAGTTATTGGGATTTGTCAGCGTCCAAAGCAGCTAAGTGAAATATTTCAGTTTGAGCTTCAGCTCTTGGCCCTCCCAACACACCTTCTCACATTTGGACTTTGACTCCTGGCTCGCCCTGTTATTCCATGTTGTAGTTGAGCTTGACCTACATGCAATGTGGGTCACAGCAGTGCCCTCCTGCTGTGCGGGTTTCATTTGGCTTTTACTCAGCTGCAAACGGCTTTTCAGACATGCTGGGGGAA
>NC_084741.1:6185715-6260715 GCF_033978785.1 Entelurus aequoreus | reverse complement strand
TCATCAATATCCATAAATTAAAGATGCATCAATAATTGATTCTTAATCAAAACGTAGCTTCTGAATTGTAATTGTAATTAAATTGTGAGGTGGCCAAAGATTCCCACCTCTATCCACTGCCAGGCATGTTGGCAAGCGGGGGGAAACTGCTATTTTAATTATTTTCAACTAATAATAGTAATCATTCATCATAATTATATACCACCAAAGTATTCTTCATTGTCCACAACTGGCGGACATTCTCTGTGTACGTTTTACGCTTACAAAGTTTCTATTTTAAACCTTCATTTATGTTCCAACACATCAAGAGCGTGTTTGAAAGTGATACATAGCGCTCATTGTTAATGATAAATGAGAGACGATGAGAGATTATTATCACACTTCAACATCTCAGCATTGCAAATGACAATCTGTTCCTAATTGTTTTACCCTGGATAATCAAAGGTAAAATAAATATATAAATACATACAAACTGAGAGGTAAAGAAGCCGATGTGTTGCTAAAAGTTTATATACCGTAATTTCTGGACTATAAGGCGCACTTAAAATCATGTTTGTCCCCTCAAAACTCGACAGTGCGCCTTATAACCCGGCGGCATAATTCTGGTTGTGCTTACCGACCTCAAAGCTATTTTATTTGGTACATGGTGCATTGATAAGTGTGACCAGTAGATGGCAGTCACACATAAGAAATACGTGTAGACTGCAATATGATGACAGTCACACATAAGAAATACGTGTAGACTGCAATATGATGGCAGTCACACATAAGAGATATGTGTAGACTGCAATGTGACTCAAGTTAACCACACCAGGGGCCGTACTTATCAAGCTTCTTAGAATTACTCCTAAAAAGTCTGCTAAGAGTTGACTTAAGAGTAAATAAATTCTTGGCTGAAAGCTGCACTTAAAAGTTAGTTATCAAGCGTCTTACTCACACTTTCAGCGAAGTGTAGGACTGAATCTTAAGTGTCACACTCAGAGCTGAATTACGACATTACTATGTGCCGTAAACGCAATTTTAGGTGACGTCATTTCTGTGTCCATAGAAATGACCAATCACGGAATGGAATCCGTTGTCTAAGAATAAAGAAATATCTTGGAAATATTGAAGTGGACAATGGGAGTGTATATTTTGACAATAAACTACAAAATAATACAAAACAAACTAGTCCCCGCCGGCACTCACGCTACCGCTCCCTCTCTTCTCTCGCCCACACACTCACTGACGTCACTCACCTCACGGCCACACACATACGCTACTGTCATAACATTTTCTTTCCAATTCATTAATTAGGCAACTAATTTGAAACTGATGTGGGTGGCTCTATATATACTAGCCCACTGCAGCCACATGCAGAAATCAACATGGAATCGAAAAGTATTAAATCTGTGACAAAAATAATATCCGCTCTGTGTAAACGATACCGTTTGATCAGCTGCTCGTCATCAAAAAAAAAAAAACATTGTTCCGTTCCCTGAACGTTCGCGCACGTCTCTCTCGCCTCAGTGCCATCCCCTGCTGGCAACTCCTAACCACTTAAGACACCTCTGAAGGTCTCTTAAATATCGTGGAGAGTAGGAGTGATTCTTAGACTTAAGAACGTTGATAAAAAGCTTTTATTCTTAAGTTTGAGAGTAGGACTAAATTTCGCAAATTCTCAGGACTTAAGTGTAAAATGGCACTCTAAGAAGCTTGATAAGTACGGCCCCTGATGAGTCGCCCGCCTGGCCTGTTCTAAAAATAGCTCAAATAGCAGCACTTACCAGTGAGCTGCCTCTATTTTTTAAATTGTATTTATTTACTAGCAAGCTGGTCTCGCTTTGCCCGACATTTTTAATTCTAAGAGAGACAAAACTCAAATAGACTTTGAAAATCCAAGAAAATATTTTAAAGACTTGGTCTTCACTTGTTTAAATAAATTCATTATTTTTTTTACTTTGCTTCTTATAACTTTCAGAAAGACAATTTTAGAGACAAAATACAACCTTAAAAATGATTTTAGGATTTTTAAACACATATACCTTTTTACCGTTTAATTTCCTTCCTCTTCTTTCCTGACAATTTAAATCAATGTTGAAGTAAATATATATTTTTTTATTGTAAAGAATAATAAATACATTTTAATTTAATTCTTCATTTTAGCTTCTGTTTTTTCGACGAAGAATATTTGTGAAATATTTCTTCAAACTTATTATGATTAAAATGCAAAAAAAATATTCTGGCAAATCTAGAAAATCTGTAGAATCAAATTTAAATCTTATTTCAAAGTCTTTTGAATTTCTTTGAAAATTTTTGTTCTGGAAAATCTAGAAGAAATAATGATTTGTCTTTGTTAGAAATATAGCTTAGTCCAATTTGTTATATATTCTAACAAAGTGCAGATTGGATTTTAACCTATTTAAAACATGTCATCCAAATTCTAAAATTAATCTTAATCAGGAAAAATTACTAATGATGTTCCATAAATTATTTTTTTAATTTTTTCAAAAAGATTCAAATTAGCTAGTTTTTCTCTTCTTTTTTTCGGTTGAATTTTGAATTTTAAAGAGTCAAAATTGAAGATAAACTATGTTTCAAAATTTAATTGTCATTTTTTTTCGTGTTTTCTCCTCTTTTAAACCGTCCAATTAAGTGTAAATATCATTAATTATTAATAATAACATAGAGTTAAAGGTAAATTGAGCAAATTGGCTATTTCTGGCAATTTATTGAAGTGTGTATCAAACTGGTAGCCCTTCGCATTAATCACTACCCAAGAAGTAGCTCTTGCTTTCAAAAAGGTTGGTGACCCCTGATATACAGTATATATATGTTCGTTCCATATACAGTATATATGTTAGTTCCATATACATTATATATATGTTAGTTCCATATACATTATATATGTTAGTTCCATATACAGTATATATGTTAGTTATATATACAGTATATATGTTAGTTATATATACAGTATATATACACATTGTAGTGTCTTCAAAGTGTGCATTTTATAATACAAAACAGGGACTTTTGTTGACGCGACAACCAGTTATTCATGTTTACGTTGTTTCTTTTGGGGAAGTCTGTTTCACTTGACAAACCTTTCGGTCGGCGAACCGTGTTCAAGAACCTCTTAAGTTCGTAGATCGGGGTTCCACTGTACTTACAGTTGAACAGGATAAACTTTGTCAAATGATATGAAAACATGTGTTAATCACAAAGATTATTATCCAGGCTTAGGTCAGGCTGATTACAAGAATCAATACCAATCAAATACACCGTAAAAAACAAAATGACATACAATTACGCAGTGCTAAAATAAAGAAATACATTGTAATTAAATTAATAATAATAATATGTATTTTTATTAAATAAATTGCCAGTAAAATTGAAGTGCAAATGAAAATACAGCTTTAACTCCCTGGTCATAATTTTTGCGCTGAAGAGACTTCGCTCCAGACTTCTTCTGTTTGTTTGAGATTGTCATTACTGCCACAAGTGGTGGAAAAGTGTAATGCAACGGAGTACCGCTGCGGCCCATACAGCTGAGAACCTCCAGGGGGCACTCGCAGCCCAACAGTTGGCACCAGCCCTATGGTTAAAGGCCTACTGAAAGCCACTACTACCGACCACGCAGTCTGATAGTTTATATATCAATGATGAAATCTTAACATTGCAACACATGCCAATACGGCCGGGTTAACTTATAAAGTGACATTTTAAATTTGCCGCTAAACTTCCGGTTCGAAACGCCTCTGAGGATGACGTATGCGCGTGACGTAGCCCGGGGAACACGGGTATGCCTTCCACATTGAAGCCAATACGAAAAAGCTCTGTTTTCATTTCATAATTCCACAGTATTCTGGACATCTGTGTTCGTGAATCTGTTGCAATCATGTTCATTGCATTATGGAGAAAGAAGCTGAGCAAGCAAAGAAGAAAGTTGTCGGTGCGAAATGGACGTATTTTTCGAACGTAGTCAGCAACAACAGTACACAGCCGGCGCTTCTTTGTTTACATTCCCGAAAGATGCAGTCAAGATGGAAGAACTTGGATAACAGAGACTCTAACCAGGAGGACTTTTGACTTCGATACACAGACGCCTGTAGAGAACTGGGACAACACAGACTCTTACCAGGATTACTTTGATTTGGATGACAAAGACGCAGACGTGCTACTGTGAGTATGCAGCTTTGGCTTCTAAACATTTGATCGCTTGACCGTATGTGCGCAACTTTTTTTTGCGTATGTACGTAAATTTTTTAAAATATATAAGCTTTATGAACCTTGGGTTAGGTGAACGGTCTTTTGGGCTGAGTGATTGTGTGTGTTGATCAGGTGTTTGAATTGTATTGGCGTGTTCTATGGAGCTAGGAGCTAGCAGAGGAGCTAGGAGCTAGCGTAACAAACACGCAGGTGTTTTTATGCAGGATTAATTTGTGGCATATTAAATATAAGCCTGGTTGTGTTGTGGCTAATAGAGTATATATATGTCTTGTGTTTATTTACTGTTGTAGTCATTCCCAGCTGAATATCAGGTCACCCCCGGCTCTCACAGCATCTTCCCTATCTGAATAGCTTCAACTCCCCACTCCCAACTTTGCGTATATGTTCAACTGACTACGTCACGCTACTTCCGGTAGGGGCAAGCCTTTTTTTTATCAGATACCAAAAGTTGCAATCTTTATCGTCGTTGTTCTATACTAAATCCTTTCAGCAAAAATATGGCAATATCGCGAAATCATCAAGTATGACACATAGAATAGATCTGCTATCCCCGTTTAAATAAAAAAAATTCATTTCAGTAGGCCTTTAAGAAACACTGGAAGAGCAACCCAGACATTAAAAGAAGGCCCGACATTGCTTTGGTTTCTTGCTTTGGCCTCCCGTCTAGTCGCCATGCCTGAGAAACGGCCATCTTTTCCCAAGCCTCACGTGTCGGCAAACATTCTCGGCAGTCCAAACGGATGCGTCAGACCACATCTACAAGGAGAACAAGCCGAGGTTCTGTGAGGTTGGCCGACAACGCCGCCGCCGCCGGGCCCGCCACAGACCGTCACGGCGCTCTCGCAGTCATCATCCAATGATACGAAGCCCCGCAAAGAGGTCAAAGATGCCCCTTGGCGGCGAGGCAGTGCAGGAGGCACAAAGGCAAATGTTCTCAATGTGAAGAGGTCGTTAAACTTTTAGCGTGTCTAGCGAAATGTCATGAACGCCATATCAAAGCAAACGCTCTGCTAATTATTTAACAGACAAAATCAGTTGCACTTTCGTCTAATGAAGAGCTCTTTTTTTTTTTTTTTAAAGATGACATTTGGCTTGGGGGAGGTTGTCATCAACAGTCATTCCCACACAAACACGTTCCTGAAAGATGAATAAAATGTCAAACATGTTCTGCTTCTTGCGGAATAATCGCGACGAGTACAAATGTCACTCGAGAACAAACATGGCGTTACCGCGGTAACCCGTTCTGAACCCCATGAATAATGTACAGCGAGCGTGACTTCCGTACGCGCACGTGGACCGCGGTCGTTAAATTTAGCGTGGATGCGGCCATGAAATAATCATGCACGCGTCCTCCAATATTCATGTTTACATGGTTTATTGGCCCTGAGACACACGGCGCTCGTTTCAAATCGCGCTTCCTGCTCACAACACAATTACTTTCTGCTTCTTCATCTCGCGGTGCTTCTCGGGGCGGGGGGGGGGGGGAGAAAAAAAGGTGGTCCGAAGTGGACAAATGCGTGTTGATGAACAGAAGCTGGGCCCGCAAAGAGGATTTGAGGACAGCGTTTAATCCCGTTGACCTCAAACGCACCGACGAGAGAGCGAGGCCAGCCAGCTGAGGTTCCGCTGCACAAGTCAAGCGTGGCGCCGCAGGAGCCGGATTTGTGGCGTTGGACTGTCGGCGGGAATGAGAGCGCAAACGTCACTCTTGTGTCGTGCCGAACTGCATACTTAGTTCTAAACACGTCGAGCTCAGCAGCCGTGACCTGATGGAGAAGTCAACGTCCTCATGTTGTTGTGCATGGAAAAAATAAGACAACAATAAATACCGCTCGCTGACAACAAGCTATCCGTACACTTGGGTAAAACAGAATCCATCCTGTTTGGGTCCCACATCAAACTTAAGAGAGTCAATGACTTCAACATAAAAGTGGGTGACATTGTTATCACCAGGAAAGATGAGGTCACCTACCTAGGTTCCATTCTAGAGGCTAACCTTTCCTGTGATAAAATGGCAACCAAGGTAATCAAAAAGGTTAACCAACGAACAAGATTTCTCTACAGAATTTCCTCTCTGGTCAACAAAAGCACCTTGAGGATTCTGGCGGGAACTCTCGTTCAACCCTTTTTCGATTACGCATGCACCTCCTGGTACCCTAGCACCTCCAAAACCCTCAAATCTAAACTCCAAACATCTCAGAACAAGCTAGTCAGGTTACTTCTAGACCTCCACCCCAGATCACACCTCACTCCTACCCACTTCTCCAAAGTGGGCTGGCTCAAGGTGGAGGACAGAGTTAAACAACTTGCACTGAGCCTGGTCTATAAAATCCGCTACACCTCCCTGATACCGAAGTACATGTCAAACTACTTCCTTAACGTAAATGATCGCCATAACCACAACACCAGGGGGAGCTCCACTAACCACGTTAAACCCAGATTCCGAACTAACAAAGGTCTTAACTCATTCTCTTTCTATGCCACATCAATGTGGAATGCGCTCCCAACAGGTATAAAAGAAAGGGCATCTCTATCCTCCTTCAAAACCGCAATAAAAGTTCACCTCCAGGCAGCTACAACCCTAAACTAACACCCTCCCCGGATTGCTAATAATCAAATGTAAACAATCAAATGCAGATACTTTTTCTTTTTCTTATGCCTTCTGATCTCTCTCTCTCTCTCTCTCTCTCTCTCTCTCTCTCTCTCTCTCTCTCTATGTCCACTACTTGATGTCCATACCCCCCCACCACCGTCCCCCCTCCACACCCCTGATTGTAAATAATGTAAATAATTCAATGTGATTATCTTGTGTGATGACTGTATTATGATGATAGTATATATGATAGTATATATCTGTATCATGAATCAATTTAAGTGGACCCCGACTTAAACAAGTTGAAAAACTTATCGGGGTGTTACCATTTAGTGGTCAATTGTACGGAATATGTACTTCACTGTGCAACCTACTAATAAAAGTCTCAATCAATCAATCAAACCGTAGTTTCCGGACTATAAGCCGCTACTTTTTCCCCTCGTTCTGGTCCCTGCGGCTTATACGAGGGTGCGGCTTATTTACGGCCTGTTCTTCTCCGACGCCGACGAAGAGGATTTCGGTGGTTTTAGTACGCAGGAGGAAGACGATGACACAATGATTAAAGGCCTACTGAAATGATTTTTTTTTTATTCAAACGGGAATAGCAGATCCATTCTATGTGTCATACTTGATCATTTCGCGATATTGTCATATTTTTGCTGAAAGGATTTAGTAGAGAAAATCGACGATAAAGTTCGCAACTTTTGCTCGCTGATAAAAAAAAAAGCCTTGCCGGTACCGGAAGTAGCGTGACGTCACAGGAGCTAGTATTCCTCACAATTCCCCGTTGTTTACAATGGAGCGAGAGAGATTCGGACCGAGAAAGTGACGATTACCCCATTAGTTTGAGCGAGGATGAAAGATTCGTAGATGAGGAACGTTACAGTGAAGGACTTGAGAGACAGTGATGGACGTATCTTTTTTCGCTCTGACCGTAACTTAGGTACAAGCTGGCTCATTGGATTCCACACTCTCCTTTTTCTATTGTAGATCACAGATTTGTATTTTAAACCACCTGGGATACTATATCCTCTTGAAAATGAGAGTCGAGAATGCGAAATGGACATTCAGTGCCTTTTATCTCCACGACAATACATCGGCGAAATGCTTTAGCTACGAGCTAACGTGATAGCATCTTGCTTTAACTGCATATAGAAACAAAAGAAATAAACCCCTGACGGGAAGTATAGATAGAAAATCAACAATACTATTAAACCGTGGACATGTAAATACACCGTTAATGCTTTCCAGGCTGACGAAGGTTAACAATGCTGTGCTAACGATGCCATTGAAGCTAACTTAGCAACCGGACTGCACAGAGCTATGCTAAAAACATTAGCTCTCCACCTACGCCAGCCAGCCCTCATTTGCTCATCAACACCCGTGCTCACCTGCGTTCCAGCGATCGGCAGAAGGACAAAGGACTTCACCCGATGCGTTTGGCGGCCCGGAGACGTAGGAAGTCAAGGTGAAGTCGGCGGCTAGCGCGGCTAGCAAGGCTAGCGCGGCTAGCGCGGCTAGCGCGGCTAGCGCGGCTAGCGCTCCAACAAAGTCCTCCTGATTGTGTTGCTGTAGTCCGCTGCTAATACACTGATCCCACCTATAACTGTCTTCTTTGCAGACTTCATTGTTCATTAAAAAAATTGCAAAAGATGTCCAGAATACTGTGGAATTATGAAATGAAAACAGAGCTTTTTGTATAGGATTCTACGGGGTACCATAACTTCCGTTACTCGGACTTCGTCACGCGCATACGTCATCATACCGCGATGTTTCAGCCGGATATTTCCCGGGAATTTTAAAATGTCACTTTATAAGTTAACCCGGCCGTATTGGCATGTGTTGCAATGTTAAGATTTCATCATTGATATATAAACTATCAGACTGCGTGGTCGCTAGTAGTGGCTTTCAGTAGGCCTTTAAAGACTGACTTTTCATATACCGGTAGGCTGGTTATTTTGATAACGTACAGGCGAGCACTTTGTATTACTTTGCACCGTTGTATTATTTGTACTCTGCACGAATGCTGTTCGCCATGTCAAAGATGTGAAAGTTTGATTGAATGATTGAAAGATTTATTGTTAATAAATGGGACGCTTTGCGTTCAAAACAGTCATCTCTGTCCCGACAATCCCCTCCGTGGTAGCAGGAACCCCTATATACTACGCTAATTACACATCAAAACCCTGCGGCTTATAGTCGGGTGCGGCTTATATATGGAGCAATCTGTATTTTCCCCTAAATTTAGCTGGTGCGGCTTATAGTCAGGTGCGGCTTATAGTCCGGAAATTGCGGTAATTGTTCTTTTTTTTTTTTTTTTTGCAAATTATGATCTGTACAATTCAGGTAAAGTTATAGTTTTAAAAATAATAAATTATACATAAAAAATATTTGATGTTGACTTTTTTTGCGACATTTATCCACTATGTTGTGCCTGAAAGCCACCTTTCATATTTCTACCCCAAATCTATTGATTTGTCGATTTCCATTCACTTTATTCCAAAAATGTCCCACATATTTATTTACATGAAATAACTACACTACCGTTCAAAAGTTTGGGGTCACCCAAACAATTTTGTGGAATAGCCTTCATTTCTAAGAACAAGAATAGACTGTGGAGTTTCAGATGAAAGTTCTCTTTTTCTGGCCATTTTGAGCGTTTAATAGGCCCCACAAATGTGATGCTCCAGAAACTCAATCTGCTCCAAGGAAGGTCAGTTTTGTAGCTTCTTAACGAGCTAAAGTGTTTTCAGATGTGTGAACATGATTGCACAAGGGTTTTCTAATCATCAATTAGCCTTCTGAGCCAATGAGCAAACACATTGTACCATTAGAACACTGTAGTGATAGTTGCTGGAAATGGGCCTATGTAGATATTGCACCAAAAAGCAGACATTTGCAGCTAGAATAGTCATTTAGCACATTAGCAATGTATAGAGCAGGGGTCACCAACGCGGTGCCCGCGGGCACCAGATAGCCCGTAAGGACCCGATGAGTAGCCCGCTGGCCTGTTCTAAAAATAGCTCAAATAGCAGCCTCTATTTTTTAAATTTTATTTATTTACTAGCAAGCTGATCTCGCTTTGCCCGACATTTTTAATTCTAAGAGAGACAAAACTCAAATAGAATTTGAAAATCCAAGAAAATATTTTAAAGACTTGGTCTTCACTTGTTTAAATAAATTCATTATTTTTTGTACTTTGCTTCTTATAACTTTCAGAAAGACAATTTTAGAGAAAAAATACAACCTTAAAAATGATTTTAGGATTTTTAAACACATACCTTTTTACCTTTTAAATTCCTTCCTCTTCTTTCCTGACAATTTAAATCAATGTTCAAGTAAAAAAAATTTTTTATTATTGTAAAGAATAATAAATACATTTTATTTTAATTCTTAATTTTAGCTTCTGTTTTTTCGACGAAGAATATTTGTGAAATATTTCTTCAAACTTACTATGATTAAAATTCAAAAAAATTATTCTGGCAAATATAGAAAATCTGTAGAATCAAATTTAAATCTTATTTCAAAGTCTTTTGAATTTCTTTTAAAATTTTTGTTCTGGAAAATATAGAAGAAATAATTATTTGTCTTTGCTTGGTCCAATTTGTTATATATTCTAACAAAGTGCAGATCGAATTTTAACCTATTTAAAACATGTCATCCAAATTCTAAAATTAATCTTAATCAGGAAAAATTACTAATGATGTTCCATAAATTCTTTTTTTAATTTTTTCAAAAATATTGGAATTAGCTAGTTTTTCTCTTCTTTTTTTCGGTTGAATTTTGAATTTTAAAGAGTCGAAATTGAAGATAAACTATGTCTCAAAATTTAATTGTCATTTTTTTGTGTGTTTTCTCCTCTTTTAAACCGTTCAATTAAGTGTAAATATCATTAATTATTAATAATAACATAGAGTTAAAGGTAAATTGAGCAAATTGGCTATTTCTGGCAATTTATTTAAGTGTGTATCAAACTGGTAGCCCTTCGCATTAATCACTACCCAAGAAGTAGCTCTTGGTTTCAAAAAGGTTGGTGACCCCTGATATAGAGTGTATTTCTTTCAAGTTAAGACTAGTTTCAAGTTATCTTCATTGAAAAGTACAGTGCTTTTCCTTCCAAAATAAGGACATTTCAATATGACCCCAAACTTTTGAACGGTAGTGTATTTCACCAGGGTTTTCTTCAATTTCCACTACATTTATGGCATCTTGTCATCTCTTGCATCAGATGACCAGATTTCACTAAATTAATGCTTTTTTTTTTGCTGCTGTTGTTGCAGTGAAGACATTGTTGCAGTGACATCAGCAGATTTCCTCGGGTTTCATCTCACAAGAGCGTGACCCAGGCTGGTTTGGCTTGTCGGTTTTGTGCAGGATAGTGTGTGTATAGGCACACACACACACACACACACACACACACACACACACACACACACACACACACACACACACACACACACACACACACACACACACACACACACACACACACACACACACACACACACACACACACACTTGAGGACATGACCTGTGGAAGCTCGGAGGGATCATCTTAAGCGACTCTCTCGGGGGGTTTGAACCTTGACGCTGCCTCTGACCAAGCAGCATCACAGCACATCATAACAGCCTCAGCTTGCTTTATGCTACGATGTGTTTGAATGTCCAAACCGTCCGAGGGATAATTTCTGTCCGTGACCCACATTGAGGCCGCCGGTTGCAAAGCACGTCAGCGCCAATTAGTAATAATTAACAATCAGGGCGAGCTGCCGACACGTTTGCGCGGCTCCTCTTTGGGCGCCAAGTGACCCGTTGTTAATCCAACACAATACAACAAGCGCAGCGGCATCCTGTGCTTCGCGGCTTCGGGTGTCGCTGAGCAAACAGCGCCATTAAAAGACAACACAAAGAGATGACGGAGGATTCTCGTTGGTTTTTTTTTTTGCTTAAAGCGGTGCAGGCATGTGATGCTGGTGCAGGCTGATTATCGGTTTCCATGGCGACTGTAATAACGATGAGCGCTCAGAAATGTACAGGTGCGACTTGTGCAAAATGTAATTGATGTCTACGACACCAATTAAAGGAAAACGGCACTTTCTTTTTTAATTTTGCCGATCATTAAGAACAGATATGTTTTTCATTTTTTTATGCATTCTAAATCATAAATAAACGTTAGAAAAAGTCAGCTAATAATGGAGTCAATGGGAGCTCCTCTATCCCGCCCTCAAAATAACCATCCAAAATTGGCAACAGCACTCCATTTACATTTTGTGACCTGAATCTTGACCAAGTATTAGGGATATTGTTATTATCAGCTCCAACATTAAGGAACTATTTTCAGTGGCGCATTAATCGCAGAGAGGTAACAAGCTTATGCTGCTATATTAACCCAATGAGCTGGGGTGCTGCTCTCTTGTCTCTGAGTTGGTTAAAATTCACCCTAAATGATAAAGCGTGCCTCTCACCTGGATAGTAGAAGGTTGTGGACATAAACCCAGAAGTTGGTCAACTTATAGCAAAAAAGACGCTCGTTTGAACCCATTTTTTTTAACCTTTCACAAGGATTATGATGAATTCTTCATCTAAACGGGAATGTATAAACATTCCGTCAGTCGGCATCTCAGCGAGAGCAGACATTGGACAGTAAGGGATTGTTGTATTATGTTTGTTGTCTCTCATGAAGTCTGCATATTTAGTGTTGTTGTTGAAGGCAAAAGCAAATGTTGTGATGTGAAATTAATAGATGGATAGTATTTTATTGATTCCTTCAGGAAAATTAAAACACCCCAGAATGCTTAAAATGAGCAAAATACTTAAAAAAAAAGGACATGTTTTTATAATTGTCCCTGTTAGAACTTTACATATACAGTTACAGCACGTATATAAAATGTTGAGGGATGTTTTTTTTAAAGTGCTGGAACAGAGCGACTTCATTGTTAGCTGACTTTTTCCAAGCATTTACTTATGAAAAAAGAAAAACGTGTTCTTGTCTTATATAGGAATTGTAAGTAATAGACAGCATTTCCAAGGGCTGGGTAAGTTTTATTAGTAGTTTTTGACCATTTGTAAACATATAAGATACTGAATTTGTTTTAGCCGTAAGCTATTCAATAATGAATAGATATTTCTCTTTGACTTTTTCAACAGAAGTTGTAAAAAAATAGCCTTTTTAAAGTAGTTCTAAATGATTGAGATGCCCCTGTAGATGACACATTCCAGCATCATCATGAAAAATATGAAAATAAATGGTCCAATATTGCTTGTGAATGTAATAAACACATATTTGTTCTGTTTGAAGTTGACGTGGAAAGCAACATGACCCCCAGCAAACATACCGGCCTTACCTTCTCTCCTCATGCCGACTTTGAGGCACTTCTTCAGGCGGCAGTACTGACACTGGTTCCGGTGGTGCTGGTCGATGGGGCAGTCGCGGTTCCCCCGGCAGGTGTAGCTGAGGTTCCGCCTGACGGAGCGCTTGAAGAAGCTCTTGCATCCCTCGCAGGTGAACTGGCCGTAGTGCTTCCCGCTCGACTTGTCCCCGCACACCATGCAGTCCACGTTGGGCAGCTTGTCCCCGGAGAGAGCCTCGTTGCCCGGCGTCGAGCCGCTAGGAGTCCCCGGGGCGCCTCCGGGCTCCTGGCCGCAAATCTGGTGTTGCGAGCCCGGGTCTGCGGAAATGCTCTCTGGCCACTGGTTTACTACCATTGCCATGCTATCCGCCACACTTGGGACCGAGAGAGGGAAAAGAACCAAGAAAAGGAAGACGGATGTGGTTTTAATTGCGGCGCGGATCAGGGTTCAGAGCGGGGGGTCAAGGCCGATGGAAGTCCCGCTGCTGCCGCCGCTGCTGCTGCTGCTGGCCGCGCACGGAGCCATAAAGTCCGAGGGACGTCAAAAAGTCGGCCGGCGTGGACGTTAAAGAGTAAAAAGAAGAGTTAAAAATAGTCAAAAAGCTGAAAGTTTACACTTATTTGTCTCCCCGTCAAGTAGTCCCATCCAGGGCTGCTGGGCCACGGCGGAAGGAGTCCGGCGCTCTTCGGGATACAGACGCTAATGCCCGCTGATACTTGGTTGGCTTCATGGGGGACGCACGAACAAGCAGTCGCCTGGCCGGATAATGATGCTGGCAGTGACGGTCGTACTGGGCGCGCAACACGGCTCACTTCTCCCCGAGACGAGCTGCACATTTGGGGGAAAGTGTCACCGGTCGCCTGTTAACCCTCCGCCCCCTTTCGCGCCGCCCCCCCTGGCCGCGGGCGGGCTCCATCTGCGGGGTCGAGGTGCCATATAAGGTCATGCCGCCTCCTCAAGCCTGGAAGAGCCGTCGCTGATTGGTTGCTCAGTCGGGCGGGTCATAAGTCAGGAGCCTCGTGATTGGACGGTCGTCGGTTGGGGAGAAGCTTTGATTGACGGCAGCAAAGAATAATAATAATAATAATAATAATTAGAGATGTCCGATAATATCAGTCTGCCGATACTATCGGCCGATAAATGCGTTAAACTGTAATATCGGAAATTATCGGTATCGTTTTTTTATTATCAGTATCGTTTTTTTTGTTTTTTGTTTTTTTAATTAAATCCACATAAAAACCACAAGATACACTTACAATTAGTGCACCAACCCAAAAAACCTCCCTCCCCCCATTTACACGCATTCACACAAAAGGGTTGTTTCTTTCTGTTATTAATATTCTGCTTCCTACATTATATATCAATATATATCAATACAGTCTGCAAGGGATACAGTCCGTAAGCATTATATATCAATATATATCAATACAGTCTGCAAGGGATACAGTCCGTAAGCATTATATATCAATATATATATCAATACAGTCTGCAAGGGATACAGTCCGTAAGCATTATATATCAATATATATCAATACAGTCTGCAAGAGATACAGTCCATAAGCATTATATATCAATACAGTCTGCAAGGGATACAGTCCGTAAGCATTATATATCAATATATATCAATACAGTCTGCAAGGGATACAGTCCGTAAGCATTATATATCAATATATATCAATACAGTCTGCAAGGGATACAGTCCGTAAGCATTATATATCAATATATATCAACACAGTCTGCAAGGGATACAGTCCGTAAGCATTATATATCAATATATATCAATACAGTCTGCAAGGGATACAGTCCGTAAGCACTATATATCAATATATATCAATACAGTCTGCAAGGGATACAGTCCGTAAGCATTATATATCAATATATATCAATACAGTCTGCAAGGGATACAGTCCGTAAGCATTATATATCAATATATATCAATACAGTCTGCAAGGGATACAGTCCGTAAGCATTATATATCAATATATATCAATACCGTCTGCAAGGGATACAGTCCGTAAGCATTATATATCAATATATATCAATACAGTCTGCAAGGGATACAGTCCATAAGCATTATATATCAATATATATATCAATACAGTCTGCAAGGGATACAGTCCGTAAGCATTATATATCAACATATATCAATACAGTCTGCAAGGGATACAGTCCGTAAGCATTATATATCAATATATATCAACACAGTCTGCAAGGGATACAGTCCGTAAGCATTATATATCAATATATATCAACACAGTCTGCAAGGGATACAGTCCGTAAGCATTATATATCAATATATATCAACACAGTCTGCAAGGGATACAGTCCGTAAGCATTATATATCAATATATATCAACACAGTCTGCAAGGGATACAGTCCGTAAGCATTATATATCAATATATATCAATACAGTCTGCAAGGGATACAGTCCGTAAGCATTATATATCAATATATATCAACACAGTCTGCAAGGGATACAGTCCGTAAGCATTATATATCAATATATATCAATACAGTCTGCAAGGGATACAGTCCGTAAGCACTATATATCAATATATATCAATACAGTCTGCAAGGGATACAGTCCGTAAGCACACATGATTGTGCGTGCTGCTGCTCCACTAATAATACTAACCTTTAACAGTTAATTTTACTCATTTTCATTCATTACTAGTTTCTATGTAACTGTTTTTATATTGTTTTACTTTCTTTTTTATTCAAGAAAATGTTTTTCATTTATTTATCTTATTTTATTTGATTCATTTTTTTTTTTAAAGTACCTTATCTTCACCATACCTGGTTGTCCAAATTAGGCATAATAATGTGTTAATTCCACGACTGTATATATCGGTTGATATCGGTATCGGTAATTAAAGAGTTGGACAATATCGGCATATCGGATATCGGCAAAAAGCCATTATCGGACATCCCTAATAATAATGGATTAGATTTGTTGCTATGACTCATTATGCTATTGGCTAAGTTTTATATTCATAAATGTAAGTTTCTCCATACCCGACCTGTTTTGTGTGCCTTTAAAAAAGACTTTTAAACGCGCTCTACCTCTAACAACCAAAACGCTGTGAAAACTATGACGCTGTGCTCCAAATTTGGATTATTTACGGAATTTGTGTGAGCCTATGTGGCTTTGCACTTTGTTACATGTACACTACCGTTCAAAAGTTTGGGGTCACGTTGCATGTTATAAATAAAGGTTTATAAAAATCAGAAAAACTATGAGAAGAACAATCTGAAAGGCAAATAAAATGCCGTCGTTTTATTGTTGTTAGTTATCGAGTTTATTTGAAACATGTTTAACAAAAGTGATATTTAGGTGTGTCGCAAGTTCACACATGTTTGAAAAGGAGTAGGATGAAGCAGAGTTTATATAACCCCACCCCTTTTCCATGCCTCAGCAATGATTGACAGGAGCAGTCTGAATTTTACTCATCTTTTTTTAAATCTAAAATAGTCCAATATGTAAATAAACAAACACGTCGTCTATCCACAGTGCGAAGCCGCTTCTCAGGTAGTAATCCTCAACACACAATGGCGGAGAATCAACACTTTCTTCCAAGTACCGTGATCACTGGAGGACTAGAGGAAAGGGAATGGCTAAGAATAATTCACACTTGCACTGAACAGGAAGGCACAAGAAGCTAACCGCTAAAGCTTCAATATAAATTAGGGTTGATTGATCCAAATGTCGATACTACTGATACCAAGTGCAATGGAAACTTAAATGGTTCTTGAAAAGGGTTCGTTCATTGAAAAGTTCATATAGGGAAGCAAACTTTTCCAAAAAAAAAACAATGCAAATATGTGGCTTAACAAAAGTTCCTATTTTAGTTTAGGTCTGTACATGTTGAACACGATACAAAGTGCGATACAGTACTGTAGTTTAGGTCTGTGCACGTTGAACACGATATTAAGTGCGATACAGTACTGTAGTTTAGGTCTGTGCACGTGGAACACGATACAAAGTGCGATACAGTACTGTAGTTTAGGTCTGTACACGTTGAACACGATACAAAGTGCGATACAGTACTGTAGTTTAGGTCTGTGCACGTTGAACACGATACTAAGTGCGATACAGTACTGTAGTTTAGGTCTGTACATGTTGAACACGATACAAAGTGCGATACAGTATTGTAGTTTAGGTCTCTACACGTTGAATACGATACAACGTGCGATACAGTACTGTAGTTTAGGTCTGTGCACGTTGAACACGATACTAAGTGCGATACAGTACTGTAGTTTAGGTCTGTGCATGTTGAACACGATACAAAGTGCGATACAGTACTGTAGTTTAGGTCTGTGCACGTTGAACACGATACTAAGTGCGATACAGTACTGTAGTTTAGGTCTGTGCATGTTGAACACGATATAAAGTGCGATACAGTACTGTAGTTTAGGTCTGTACACGTTGAAGACGATATAAAGTGCGATACAGTACTGTAGTTTAGGTCTGTGCACGTTGAACACGATATAAAGTGCGATAAAGTACTGTAGATTAGGTCTGTGCACGTTGAACACGATATAAAGTGCGATACAGTACTGTAGTTTAGGTCTGTGCACGTTGAACACGATACAAAGTGCGATACAGTACTGTAGTTTAGGTCTGTACACATTGAACACGATACAAAGTGCGATACAGTACTGTAGTTTAGGTCTGTACACATTGAACACGATACAAAGTGCGATACAGTACTGTAGTTTAGGTCTGTACACGTTGAACACGATACAAAGTGCGATACAGTACTGTAGTTTAGATCCGTACACGTTGAACACGATATAAAGTGCGATACAGTACTGTAGTTTAGGTCTGTGCACGTTGAACACGATATAAAGTGCGATACAGTACTGTAGTTTAGGTCTGTACACGTTGAACACGATAAAAAGTGCGATACAGTACTGTAGTTTAGGTCTGTGCACGTTGAACACGATATAAAGTGCGATAAAGTACTGTAGTTTAGGTCTGTGCACGTTGAACACGATATAAAGTGCGATAAAGTATTGTAGTTTAGGTCTGTGCACGTTGAACACGATATAAAGTGCGATACAGTACTGTAGATTAGGTCTGTGCACGTTGAACACGATATAAAGTGCGATACAGTACTGTAGTTTAGGTCTGTGCACGTTGAACACGATATAAAGTGCGATAAAGTATTGTAGTTTAGGTCTGTACACGTTGAACACGATACAAAGTGCGATACAGTACTGTAGTTTAGGTCTGTACATGTTGAACACGTCATAAAGTGCGATACAATACTGTAGTTTAGGTCTTTGCATGTTGAACACGATATAAAGTGCGATACAGTACTGTAGTTTAGGTCTGTACACGTTATAAAGTGCGATACAGTACTGTAGATCAAACAAACATGAGAGGATCAACTTTCTCTTTATTAAGACAAGCTGAACTGTGCTTTATGCGCTGCTCTGCCAACATGCGTACACACACAGAAGTCCTTTGTTGCCCTCACAAACAATCAGAAAACACAACGGTCCTTAACTTCTTTTAACCACATTGCTAGAATAATAAGCATTTAAAAAAAGTCAAATCCACTAACATTAACTTGGACAAAGGAGAAAGGAGCAGACGGACGAGGTGTGTTCACTTGGAAGAGGCGCCGCTGAACGAGAGGCAGTCTTCTCCTCCGCAGTGAAATAAGTCTGCTTTGGCATATTTATCCAAAAAGTTCCGGTCTCATCGAAATTAAAAGGTGCTGTGATTCTTGCATATTTAAAGTACTCCTTGAAAAAAAAATATATATATATATATATATATATATATATATATATATATATATATATATATATATATATATATATATATATATATATATATATATATATATATATATATATATATATATATATATATATATATATATATATATATATATATATATATATATATATATATATATATATATATATATATATATTTTCAACTCCACAGCATTTCCCTCTTCTTTCCACGCGGGTGTGTTGTCTTCCTGGGACTCATATTGAGTTAGCAAAATGAAGAGAACTTGTCGAGAGGCGTTAAAAAGCCAGAAAAGGCACACATGCTGAGTCGTGACTCGTAGACATTCCGCCTTTCCAAAAATGCTGCGTCCTGCGGCACAAAATGGCTGCAGGCGGGACACAAAATGAAGGAGTGAAAGGAGAGACATGTTTGGCTCCGGATAAAAGTGCCAAAAAAGTCAAAAAGTTTGCAAATAGAGGTTGCACTGTATAGTATCAATAAAGAAGCGATACCAAAGGAATTAGATCTGAATTGTTCTTGTTCTGATTATTACAATAAACCTTTTTTTTAGTGTTTACAACCTCAGGGAGTAAATATCTGGAGACAGGAAGACTTTGAGGGCCAAACCCAAACGTGAAGCCAAAAGTAGTTATCACTTTATTTTGTCCCCCAAAAAATACCCAGCATTCAATGCCAAAAAGGTATGACATCATCCCACAATACTCGCAAATTCTACATTTCATGAGATAATGTATATTATTAGGGTCCGCCCTGTCCTTTGTACAGGCTACAAAGGAACCTATTGTTAGTGTAAGGTTTTATTATTCTTTCTTTATTCTTCCGCAGCTTTGCGCACTACTTTGCCCCCCTTAACATACTTCAAAACACACCAAATTTTACACACACATACAAAAAACCAAACCCCAAAAATCAAAATTGCGCTCTAGCGCCCCCTAGGAAAAAAACTGCCTCTAACTCCCACTAGGAAGGTCGTAGAGACATGAAACAAAAACCTGTATGTAGGTCTCACTTAGACCTACAATATCATGATTTCACATCTTCGGGCAAAAACCAAAACAGGAAGTTGGCAATTTCCCCTTCAAGACAAAAAATGACTAAAAACACTCATTTTTGATTTTTGAGCTGTAATTTGACCCCTTTAAAATACTTCAAAACTCACCAAACTTCTTACACACATCGGGACTGGTGGAAATTGCGATCTAAAAAAAAAAACCGAACCCCAAAACTCAAAATTGTGCTCTACATAATTTTTGAAAAAAACAGAGAAAAAACTGCTCCTCCGAGGAAAACTCAGACAAAACTGCTTGTAACTTCCGGTAGGAACGTCTTAGAGACATGGAACAAATACTTCTATGTAGGTCTCACTTAGACCTACAATTCATAATTTCACATCTTCGGGCGAAAAC
This sequence comes from Entelurus aequoreus, assembly GCF_033978785.1. Taxonomy (NCBI): domain Eukaryota; kingdom Metazoa; phylum Chordata; class Actinopteri; order Syngnathiformes; family Syngnathidae; genus Entelurus; species Entelurus aequoreus. The sequence goes on along the minus strand of NC_084741.1, from coordinate 6,240,382 downwards.
CAAAACAGGAAGTTGGCAATTTCCCCTTCAAGACAAAAAATGACTAAAAACACTCATTTTTGATTTTTGAGCTGTAATTTGACCCCTTTAAAATACTTCAAAACTCACCAAACTTCTTACACACATCGGGAATGGTGGAAATTGCGATCTAAAAAAAAACCGAACCCCAAAACTCAAAATTGTGCTCTACATAATTTTTGAAAAAAACAGAGAAAAAACTGCTCCTCTGAGAAAAACTCAGACAAAACTGCTTGTAACTTCCGGTAGGAACGTCTTAGAGACATGAAACAAATACCTCTATGTAGGTCTCACTTAGACCTACAATTCATAATTTCACATCTTCGGGCGAAAACCAAAACAGGAAGTTGGCAATTTCCCCTTCAAGACAAAAAATGACTAAAAACACTCATTTTTGATTTTTGAGCTGTAATTTGACCCCTTTAAAATACTTCAAAACTCACCAAACTTCTCACACACATCGGGACTGGTGGAAATTGCGATCTAAAAAAAAAAACCGAACCCCAAAACTCAAAATTGTGCTCTACATAATTTTTGAAAAAAACAGAGAAAAAACTGCTCCTCCGAGGAAAACTCAGACAAAACTGCTTGTAACTTCCGGTAGGAACGTCTTAGAGACATGAAACAAATACTTCTATGTAGGTCTCACTTAGACCTACAATTCATAATTTCACATCTTCGGGCGAAAACCAAAACAGGAAGTTGGCAATTTCCCCTTCAAGACAAAAAATGACTAAAAACACTCATTTTTGATTTTTGAGCTGTAATTTGACCCCTTTAAAATACTTCAAAACTCACCAAACTTCTCACACACATCGGGATTGGTGGAAATTGCGATCCAAAAAAAAAAACCGAACCCCAAAACTCAAAATTGTGCTCTACATAATTTTTGAAAAAAACAAAGAAAAAACTGCTCCTCCGAGGAAAACTCAGACAAAACTGCTTGTAACTTCCGGTAGGAACGTCTTAGAGACATGAAACAAATACCTCTATGTAGGTCTCACTTAGACCTACAATTCATAATTTCACATCTTCGGGCGAAAACCAAAACAGGAAGTTGGCAATTTCCCCTTCAAGACAAAAAATTACTAAAAACACTCATTTTTGATTTTTGAGCTGTAATTTGACCCCTTTAAAATACTTCAAAACTCACCAAACTTCTCACACACATCGGGACTGGTGGAAATTGCGATCTAAAAAAAAAACCCGAACCCCAAAACTCAAAATTGTGCTCTACATAATTTTTGAAAAAAACAAAGAAAAAACTGCTCCTCCGAGGAAAACTCAGACAAAACTGCTTGTAACTTCCGGTAGGAACGTCTTAGAGACATGAAACAAATACCTCTATGTAGGTCTCACTTAGACCTACAATTCATAATTTCACATCTTCGGGCGAAAACCAAAACGGGAAGTTGGCAATTTCCCCTTCAAGACAAAAAATGACTAAAAACACTCATTTTTGATTTTTGAGCTGTAATTTGACCCCTTTAAAATACTTCAAAACTCACCAAAATTCCTACACACATCGGGACTGGTGGAAATTGCGATCTAAAAAAAAAACCGAACCCCAAAACTATAAATTGTGCTCTACATAATTTTTGAAAAAAAAACTGAGAAAAAACTGCTCCTCCGAGGAAAACTCAGACAAAACTGCTTGTAACTTCCGGTAGGAACGTCTTAGAGACATGAAACAAATACCTCTATGTAGGTCTCACTTAGACCTACAATTCACAATTTCACATCTTCGGGCGAAAACCAAAACAGGAAGTTGGCAATTTCCCCTTCAAGACAAAAAATGACTAAAAACACTCATTTTTTATTTTTGAGCTGTAATTTGACCCCCTTTAAAATACTTCAAAACTCACTAAACTTCTTACACACATCGGGACTGGTGGAAATTGCGATCTAAAAAAAAAACGAACCCCAAAAGTCAAAATTGTGCTCTACATAATTTTTGAAAAAAAAACAGAGAAAAAACTGCTCCTCCGAGGAAAACTCAGACAAAACTGCTTGTAACTTCCGGTAGGAACGTCTTAGAGACATGAAACAAATACCTCTATGTAGGTCTCACTTAGACCTACAATTCATAATTTTACATCTTCGGGCGAAAACCAAAACAGGAAGTTGGCAATTTCCCCTTCAAGACAAAAAATGACTAAAAACACTAATTTTTTATTTTTGAGCTGTAATTTGACCCCCTTTAAAATACTTCAAAACTCACCAAACTTCTTACACACATCGGGACTGGTGGAAATTGCGATCTAAAAAAAAAAACGAACCCCAAAACTCAAAATTGTGCTCTACATAATTTTTGAAAAAAACAGAGAAAAAAACTGCTCCTCCGAGGAAAACTCAGACAAAACTGCTTGTAACTTCCGGTAGGAACGTCTTAGAGACATGAAACAAATACCTCTATGTAGGTCTCACTTAGACCTACAATTCATAATTTCACATCTTCGGGCGAAAACCAAAACAGGAAGTTGGCAATTTCCCCTTCAAGACAAAAAATGACTAAAAACACTCATTTTTGATTTTTGAGCTGTAATTTGACCCCTTTAAAATACTTCAAAACTCACCAAACTTCTTACACACATCGGGACTGGTGGAAATTGCGATCTAAAAAAAAACCGAACCCCAAAACTCAAAATTGTGCTCTACATAATTTTTGAAAAAAAACAGAGAAAAAACTGCTCCTCCGAGGAAAACTCAGACAAAACTGCTTGTAACTTCCGGCAGGAACGTCTTAGAGACATGAAACAAATACCTCTATGTAGGTCTCACTTAGACCTACAATTCATAATTTCACATCTTCGGGCGAAAACCAAAACAGGAAGTTGGCAATTTCCCCTTCAAGACAAAAAATGACTAAAAACACTCATTTTTTATTTTTGAGCTGTAATTTGACCCCTTTAAAATACTTCAAAACTCACCAAACTTCTTACATACATCGGGACTGGTGGAAATTGCGATCTAAAAAAAAAAACCGAACCCCAAAACTCAAAATTGTGCTCTACATAATTTTTGAAAAAAAACAGAGAAAAAACTGCTCCTCCGAGGAAAACTCAGACAAAACTGCTTGTAACTTCCGGTAGGAACGTCTTAGAGACATGAAACAAATACCTCTATGTAGGTCTCACTTAGACCTACAATTCATAATTTCACATCTTCGGGCGAAAACCATAACAGGAAGTTGGCAATTTCCCCTTCAAGACAAAAAATGACTAAAAACACTCATTTTTGATTTTTGAGCTGTAATTTGACCCCTTTAAAATACTTCAAAACTCACCAAACTTCTTACACACATCGGGACTGGTGGAAATTGCGATCCAAAAAAAAAAACCGAACCCCAAAACTCAAAATTGTGCTCTACATAATTTTTGAAAAAAAAAACAGAGAAAAAAACTGCTCCTCCGAGGAAAACTCAGACAAAACTGCTTGTAACTTCCGGTAGGAACGACTTCGAGACATGAAACAAATACCTCTATGTAGGTCTCACTTAGACCTACAATTCATAATTTCACATCTTCGGGCGAAAACCAAAACAGGAAGTTGGCAATTTCCCCTTCAAGACAAAAAATGACTAAAAACACTCATTTTTGATTTTTGAGCTGTAATTTGACCCCTTTAAAATACTTCAAAACTCACCAAACTTCTTACACACATCGGGACTGGTGGAAATTGCGATCTAAAAAAAAACCGAACCCCAAAACTCAAAATTGTGCTCTACATAATTTTTGAAAAAAAACAGAGAATAAACTGCTCCTCCGAGGAAAACTCAGACAAAACTGCTTGTAACTTCCGGCAGGAACGTCTTAGAGACATGAAACAAATACCTCTATGTAGGTCTCACTTAGACCTACAATTCATAATTTCACATCTTCGGGCGAAAACCAAAACAGGAAGTTGGCAATTTCCCCTTCAAGACAAAAAATGACTAAAAACACTCATTTTTGATTTTTGAGCTGTAATTTGACCCCTTTAAAATACTTCAAAACTCACCAAACTTCTTACACACATCGGGATTGGTGGAAATTGCGATCTAAAAAAAAAACTGAACCCCAAAACTCAAAATTGTGCTCTACATAATTTTTTGAAAAAAACAGAGAAAAAAAACGCTCCTCCGAGGAAAACTCAGACAAAACTGCTTGTAACTTCCGGTAGGAACGTCTTAGAGACATGAAACAAATACCTCTATGTAGGTCTTGCCTAGACCTACATTTCATAGATTGACATCCTTCAGCAAAAATCAACAGGGAGTTTGCTATTCCTCCTTCAATACAAAATTTTTGTTACAACCGGTCACCAAACATCAAACGTTATCTCCTCTGAGCGCGTTTGTCGTTTCGGCTTCAAACTGCTACAGGAGAGAGATTGAACCCTTCTGATTAAACTGTCTGTACGGATTTTTGATACGTGCTACGGTTTTGATTTTACGAGCCTTCAAAGACCCAAAAATGACAACGAAAATGCAATTATTCCTTCTTTGTCCTCAAAATTCTACACACAATACCCTATAATGACAATGTGAACTCAGACACAACTTCCTCTAACTCCCAGTACGAATATCGTAGAGACACGAAACAAAAACCTCTATGTAGGTCTCACTCAGGACTACCACTGGACAAAAGTATTGGACACCCAGGACTAGCACCTGCCAAAATTCGGACCCGACCAACGCTGCTTGCAGCTTTAATTTTTTATTGTTTTACAAAACATTTTCAGTTCTATAATCTGCTGTCAGAGTATCAGACGGGGCCTGGAAATCAGTTCAGACCCAAGGCCCCAAAATATATTTGGGATCATAGTTAAAAACTAAAAGTGTCCAACTTGCTGACTTGAGGAAAGCCAGTATGAGCAGCATGCAAGACCAGCACTACCACTGGCCGCCGCAGGGGACAGTGAAGAGGCACACTTCCAGGATGTGAGCACACTTTGAAGGAAAAAGAGGAAAATTGAGGAGAAATGAGGAACAAATCTCTTGGCATGAAGTGCTGCCACGAAAGAAAGAATAGAAGATGAAGACGACATTTCCTGCAATTGTTTCTACACTTTATTTGACCTTTAGAGCAGGGGTGTCCAAACTTTTTCCACTGAGGGCCGCACACTGAAAAATCAAAGCAAGCGGGGGCCATTTTGATATTTTTTATTTTTAAAAACCAATACAATATATGTATAAAAAATATACATTAAGGCAGGGGTCACCAACGCGGTGCCTGCGGGCACCAGGTAGCCCGTAAGGACCAGATGAGTAGCCCGCTGGCCTGTTCTAAAAATAGCTCAAATAGCAGCACTTACCAGTGAGCTGCCTCTATTTTTTAAATGTTATTTATTTACTAGCAAGCTGGTCTCGCTTTGCCCGACATGTTTAATTCTAAGAGAGACAAAACTCAAATAGAATTTGAAAATCCAAGAAAATATTTTAAAGACGTCTTCACTTGTTTAAATAAATTCATAATTTTTTTTACTTTGCTTCTTATAACTTTCAGAAAGACAATTTTAGAGGAAAAAATACAACCTTAAAAATGATTTAAGGATTTTTAAACACATATACCTTTTTACCTTTTAAATTCCTTCCTCTTCTTTCCTGACAATTTAAATCAATGTTCAAGTAAATTTATTTTTTTTATTGTAAAGAACAATAAATACATTTTAATTTAATTCTTCATTTTAGCTTCTGTTTTTTCGACGAAGAATATTTGTGAAATATTTCTTCATACTTATTATGATTAAAATTCAAAAAAATTATTCTGAAATAAATCTTATTCCAAAGTCTTTTGAATTTCTTTTAAAATTTTTGTTTTGGAAATTCTAGAAGAAATAATGATTTGTCTTTGTTAGAAATATAGCTTGGTCCAATTTGTTATATATTCTAACAAAGTGCAGATTGGATTTTAACCTATTTAAAACATGTCATCAAAATTCTAAAATTAATCTTAATCAGGAAAAATTACTAATGACGTTCCATAAATTATTTTTTAAATTGTTTCAAAAAGATTCGAATTAGCTAGTTTTTCTCTTCTTTTTTTCGGTTGAATTTTGAATTTTAAAGAGTCGAAATTGAAGATAAACTATGTTTCAAAATTAAATTGTCATTTTTTTCGTGTTTTCTCCTCTTTTAAACCGTTCAATTAAGTGTAAATATCATTAATTATTAATAATAACATAGAGTTAAAGGTAAATTGAGCAAATTGGCTATTTCTGGCAATTTATTGAAGTGTGTATCAAACTGGTAGCCCTTCGCATTAATCACTACCCAAGAAGTAGCTCTTGCTTTCAAAAAGGTTGGTGACCCCTGCATTAAGGCCTCCACTCAGGCTTGATCCCGGGGACCCCAAAGGGTTTTGGTCCAAAAAATATTTACAATGTGTCATTATTCAGTATTACTATCTCTAGATCAACATCTATCTATCTGTCAACCTGTTTTTTTATGGAAAAAACACCAAATATGCAATATTTTCACCCAATAACATTTTAAAGAGGAATATTTCAGATGATATAATAATCGGAGCCTTAAAAAGGGCCAATAACTCATAACACCATTGATTTTAATTCATTATGATTTTTTGAGCAATGACACTTAAAAACAAATCACACTAAATTTATTGGGGAACAAATAAGTGTTAAAAAAAAATAAAGTGTTAAAAAATAATTATAATTTTTTTTTTTACCGTTTACTTTTAACACAATAATCTCGAGATCAACTTCAGATCTATCCGTCAATTATTTGTTGTATTGTTGTTTATGTTTTTTGTTTAAAAAAAAGCTCAATTTTTTTATATGGCAAACACAAAATATGCAACATTTTCCCCCAAAAAATATCTCCAAGTGCAATATTTAATGTGACATAATTGGAGCCTTGGATAGGTCAATAATTCATAATAACATTGATTTTGATTCATTATTATTTTTTTAAAGAAAGAAACAGCCTGCATGGCAGCTTTGTGTTATTACAGTAAACATTGCAACATTTTCTTGTTACATTTCACCTGTTTGCTCTTTCATACTACTTTTTGATGTTTTTAATTTTTTTAATCGTATTTTAAGATGGGCCGTGGGGCCATTAAAAAATGACCTGCGGGCCGCAAATGGCCCCCGGGCCGCACTTTGGACATCCCTGTTAACATTGTTAGCATTGAAAATGTCATGTCAAATTATATAACATGCAAACAAAGAACTCTGAAAACCTTTGGCAACTCTACCCTGTAGCCACGCCCCCTCTGGTAATATATCCTGTAGCCACACCCCCTCTGGTAATACACTTCCGGTGTTGTGACCTCTGTTTGCTATCAGAGCAGCACCTTTGCTGCGAGTACCTGCGGCCGAGGAGAACAATCAACACATCTTGTTTAGTTCCCATTTTTTATTCAAATCGAACTTTATTGACGCAGCACTTTTCGTGCACAAGCGAATTGGCAAACACCAAGTGATGTGCAAAACAAAACAACAACAAACAACAATAATAGAAGAAGAGAAGGAAACACAAACGTACGCACAAAGCACTATCGACAATAACGATAACAAAGCAAAAACCAAACATGGCTGTGAGGACTTGAAGGAAAACGTCACTTTGGAGAATAACTCCAATTAATGCAGTTTAAAAAAAAATGTGTACAGTATAAACATTTAAAAAAATATATTTGTAAAATATAAAATATAAATATTACATTAATAAGTAAATAAAAACGTAACATTGAGATCATAATAGTAGAAATATTAATGTATAAGATTAAAAACAGTAAAAATAAAATAATAAAAAAGTAGATGATATATGTGTATATATGTATATATATATATATATGTATGTATATGTATGTGTATATATATATATATATATATATATATATATATATATATATATATATATATATATATATATATATATATATATATATATATATATATATATATATGTATTTATGTATGTATGTATATATATATGTATATATGTATGTATATATATGTATGGGTATGTATATGTGTTTATATATGTGTATATATATATGTATGTGTATGTATATATATGTATATATATATATATATACATATATATATATATATATATATATATATATATATATATATATATATATATATATATATATATATATATATATATATACATATATATATATATATATATATATATATATATATATATATATATATATATATATATATATATATATATATATATATGTGTAGAAATGTGTATGTGTATATGTGTATATATGTATGTATATGTATATGTATGTATGTGTATATGTATAAATATGAATATGTATGTAGTGACTTAATGACATGTTCCACAGGTGGGGGCCACAGTGACTGAATGACATGTTCCACAGCAACACAAACATGATTATGTATTACAGCAACACAGACATGATTATGTATTACATCAACACAAACATGATTATGTATTACAGCAACACAAACATGATTATGTGTTACAGCAACACAAACATGATTATGTATTACATCAACACAAACATGATTATGTGTTACAGCAACACAAACATGACTATGTGTTACAGCAACACAAACATGATTATGTATTACAGCAACACAAACATGATTATGTATTACAGCAACACAAACATGATTATGTATTACAGCAACACAAACATGATTATGTGTTACAGCAACACAAACATGATTATGTGTTACAGCAACACAAACATGATTATGTGTTACAGCAACACAAACATGATTATGTGTTACAGCAACACAAACATGATTATGTATTACAGCAACACAAACACAACACAAGCTGAAAAACTTCTCAGCAGGCTCAACTTTGTTGACCATTTGACAAAGTGTTGATTTTAGGGAGCTTTTATTGTCTCAAAAGGTCAGTAATGACACAAACAGACTTTTCTTGCAGCAAACATGGCCGACATCTCCCCAGGCAGCAAACTATTGTGGTGTGGAGGAAGACACGTCTTTACACACACAACCATTCATTCACTCACTCACCCTCCTTTACGTCCACAACATGAACACACACACACACACATCCTCACTCACCCTCCACAACATGAAAGCAGCTTTTAAACACATCTTCATCACATTGTGTGCTGTGGAAGACACTTTACACCCTTTCAATATACAATACATCATCAATAAATCATAGTGATGACATATAAACGCATTATTATGAGATGAGAAAGTTAAAATCATGACAAAAAGTCACAATTAGGAGATATAAAGTCAGTCACCAAATAAAAAGTCAAAATTACAACAAAGAAGTCACAATTATGAGATAAAAAGTCAAAACAATGAGATAAAAATCTAAATTATGATATAAAAAGTCAAATTTGTGAGATAAAAAGTCAAAATTATGATATAAAAAGCAAAAACAATGAGATAAAAAATCAAAATTATGATATACAAAGTTAAAATTATGAGATAAAAAGTCAAAATTATGATAAAAAAAGTCGAAATTATGAGATAAAAAGTCAAAATTATGAGATTTATAGTCAAAATTATGAGATGAAAAATAAAAACTATAAGATTAAAAAGTGAAATTATGAGATAAAAAGTCAAAACAATGAGATAAAGAATCGAAATTATGATATAAAAAGTCAAAATTATGAGATAAAAAGTCAAAATTATGATACAAAAAGTCAAAACAATGAGATAAAAAATCAAAATTATGATATAAAAAGTCAAAATTATGAGATAAAAAATCTAAATTATGAGATTTAAAGTCAAAATTATGAGATGAAAAATAAAAACTCTAAGATTAAAAATTGAAATTATGAGATAAAAAGTCAAAATTATGATATAAAAAATTCGAAATTATGATATAAAAAGTCAAAATTATTAAATAAAAAAATCTAAATTATGAGATAAAAAGTCAAAATTATGAGATAAAAAATCTAAGCTATAAGATTAAAAATCGAAATTATGAGATAAAAAATCAAAATTATGAAATAAAAAGTCAAATTATGAGATAAAAAATCTAAACTATAAGATTAAAAATCAAAATTATGAGATAAAAAGTCTAAATTATGAGATAAAAAGTCTAAATTATGAGATAAAAACTAAAAACTATAAGATCAAAAATCGAAATTATGAGATAAAAAGTCAAAATTGTGAGATAAAAAATCAAAACTATAAGATTAAAAATCAAAATGATAAGATAAAAAGTCAAAATTATGAGATAAAAGGTCACAATTATGAGATCAAAAGTCAAAATGATGAGATAAAAAGTCAAAATGATGAGATAAAAAATCAAAACTATAAGATTAAAAATGAAAATGATAAGATAAAAAGTCAAAATTATGAGATAAAAGGTCACAATTATGAGATCAAAAGTCAAAATGATGAGATAAAAAGTCAGAATGATGAGATAAAAAGTCAAAATGATGAGATAAAAAATCAAAACTATAAGATTAAAAATGGAAATGATGAGATAAAAAGTCAAACGCCTTCAATCCAAACAATATCTGGTGGACGTGTCGCCACAGCTCTCGTGTTGCATCCCCCTCTGCAGGCGTGCCTAATAAAGTGACTGATGAAGACTTCCCCCCACAAAGCTGCAGCCCACTTGGAGGTCCCGGAGTGAAACTGGCCAGAGGCCATAAAGTTGGCCCCACGCTCGGCTTAATTGCTGTCACATGTAACCTTACCTGTCCCCCAATTAGCCCCCCGACTCGCTATTAGGGGGATTCCACCAGCCGCGGCCGAGTGAGCGAGTCCACCTCGGGGCTGCAGCCCAGTAATTAGTGGGAAACTGGATACGGAACATAGGCTGATCATCACTTTGACCAGAAAGGAGCATCAAAGTATTTAATAAGGCTCATCTTTTTCTGCTTTATTCTGTGTATTAAACGTCACCAGCAAGGAAAATATGGTGTGCAAAGTGCGGCCCGGTGGTATTTTTTTACCTTTCTTTATTGACCCTCCTCATCTTTTTTCTTCTCCAATATCCCATGGAGGTGTTGTTTACCTTCTTACACAATATTCATGCATTTTGAGTCATTATGCAATGCAGATTAGTTCATTGTGTTGAATGTTGAATTGAAATGAATAATGATGTTGGATTCATTTGCAGTAATATGTTGATTTTAACACACCTTTGCCATACCACCTTTGCATTTGACATTTTCTGTCTTGTGCAAAAACTATGAATCATGGAATATATGAAAAATTGATGGAGAAATTATAAAAATTTTCTTTTGTAAATTTCTGAAAATATTATGGATGTTTTTGATCATTTTTTTGACATTTAAAAAAATAATAGAGAATAAACAAATGTTAAAAAAACTAATCTTTTTTTTTTTTTTTAAAGTACAACATTTTTATTAATTTTTTTTTGCATGAAACAGTGCCTTCATTAACGTGTGCAAATATGGTCAAATGTTATAATAAATGTTTTTATATTCCAAAAAATAACAAGGAACAAATAAACAATGATTGTTGGTTACAATGTTAGTTTTGTTTTAAGGTGATCCATTTTGCATTAAAAGTGTCATGTTAATAAATAGTGAAGTGTCACGTTAATAAATAGTGAAGTGTCACGTTAATAAATAGTGAAGTGTCATGTTAATAAATAGTGAAATGTCACAGAGGATTAATAAATAGTGAAGTGTCACGTTAATAAATAGTGAAGTGTCACGTTAATAAATAGTGAAGTGTCACGTTAATAAATAGTGAAGTGTCATGTTAATAAATAGTGAAGTGTCACGTTAATAAATAGTGAAGTGTCATGTTAATAAATAGTGAAGTGTCACGGAGGATTAATAAATAGTGAAGTGTCACGTTAATAAATAGTGAAGTGTCATGTTAATAAATAGTGAAGTGTCACGGAGGATAAATAAATAGTGAAGTGTCACGTTAATAAATAGTGAAGTGTCACGGAGGATGAATAAATAGTGAAGTGTCACGTTAATAAATAGTGAAGTGTCACGTTAATAAATAGTGAAGTGTCACGTTAATAAATAGTGAAGTGTCATGTTAATAAATAGTGAAGTGTCACGTTAATAAATAGTGAAGTGTCATGTTAATAAATAGTGAAGTGTCACGGAGGATTAATAAATAGTGAAGTGTCACGTTAATAAATAGTGAAGTGTCATGTTAATAAATAGTGAAGTGTCACGTTAATAAATAGTGAAGTGTCATGTTAATAAATAGTGAAGTGTCACGGAGGATTAATAAATAGTGAAGTGTCACGTTAATAAATAGTGAAGTGTCATGTTAATAAATAGTGAAGTGTCACGGAGGATTAATAAATAGTGAAGTGTCACGTTAATAAATAGTGAAGTGTCATGTTAATAAATAGTGAAGTGTCACGGAGGATTAATAAATAGTGAAGTGTCACGTTAATAAATAGTGAAGTGTCACGTTAATAAATAGTGAAGTGTCACGGAGGATTATTAAATAGTGAAGTGTCACCTTAATAAATAGTGAAGTGTCATGTTAATAAATAGTGAAGGGTCACGTTAATAAATAGGGAAGTGTCACGTTAATAAATAGTGAAGTGTCATGTTAATAAATAGTGAAGTGTCATAGAGGATTAATAACTAGTGAAGTGTCACTTTAAAACATTTCTTCAAATATTGTGGATATTGAATAAATAAATAATGTCATTTTGTATAAACACATTGAAATGAGAATATGTTGGAAGGAGGAGGGGGGAAAGAGTTGAAAATGAAAAATGAATCCTTGTTTTTGCATGAAATAGTGCCTTCATTAACATGTGCAAATATAGTCTAATAATCAACACATATAGAAAATGACCAGACATAAAATATTACAAGGGCAAAAAAACACAAAAAAAGATGAGTAAATAAAAACATGTTAAGTATTCGTGCTTCATAAACTCATGTAGATGTTTATAAAAAATGTAGTAAATTCATACAAGGATACAAATATTCAAAGGGGAAAACAAAGTTGAGTTTTTTTGGTAGTTATCAATTTGGCTTTAAAAAGTTCCTTCAAAAACTTTTGTGGATGTTTATAACACATATTTATATTCCTGAAAAAAATTAAATAAACATACGGAATATTACCAGTGCCAAAAAAAAGTTTTGAAATGTTTTTTAAAAAGTAGAAAAATGATAACAACAACAAGGACAATATTTTGACGTTAGAAAATGTCACTTGTGCAAATATTGCCAACAATTATTCATGTGATGTAAATGTTGTGTTTACGTTGCATGACACGATCAACTTATGCAAAAATTGTGGGTGTTTATCAGAAATATTTTTATACAATACAAAATAACAACAAATAAACAAAAGCCAACAACAAGTTAAAAAAAAAGTATATATCAATGAAAAAAATATTTTCAACTAATTAAGTAATTAATAACTATTTTAAATGCATAATATGTATTATTTGTGTTGCATGCAAGCGTGCCTTCATAAATATTCATACAAATTGCAGATGTTTAAAGTAAATATTTCTGTATATTCAAAAATAACAACAAATTGACACAAAGCAAAACATTTTTATTGTTCTTTCAAAAAAATATATGTTTGTTTATTATTTGTGTTGCGTGTATAAACATGTGCAAATATGGCAGAATCTTTTATAAATGAATGAAGTAATTAATAACAATTTTACATGCACTATATTTATATGTATTATTTGTGTTGCATGAAATAGTGCCTTCATAAATATCAACAAAAATTGCAGATGTTTTTGGTAAATATTTCTGCATATTTAAAAATAACAACAAATAAACACAAAGCAAAAAAGTGAATGTTTTTCTTGAAGTTTTTTTACTTTATTATTATTGAAATAATCAATAACAATTCTATATGCAATATATTTATATTTATTACTTGTGTTGCATGCAGGACTGCCTTCATAAACATCTGCAAATATTCTAGAATTGTTTTTATAATTAATTAAGTAATTAATAACAATTCTATATTCAATATATGTACATTTATACATTAATTAAGTCACTAATAACAATTATATATTCAATATATGTACATTTATACATGAATTAAGTCACTAATAACAATTATATATTCAATATATGTACATTTATTATTTGTGTTGAAAGAAAAAGTGCCTTCATAAACTTTGTAGAGTTTTGCTTTGTCAAAATGTGAGATGGTAATCCGCGTGTCACCAGGTGTGTGTCCCAAGGCGTGTGTCACCAAGTGTGTGTTACCAGGTGTGTGTCACCAGGTGTGTGTCACCTGGACGAGGGTGTGTAAGGCCGTCAAAAGGTGGCGAGAAGTTGTTGGAGATGTGATGATTGGCCTGACACAACAAGCCACTCGTCCTATCAATGCTCCTCCTGGCTGGCGAGGCCCCGCCCCCAACACAGGAAGTGTAAAAATGAGCGCACCTCACGGCCCCGCCCATTTTGCTGCTTCATTTAGGGCCAGCTTGACCGCAGCAGCGGCCCACAATGCAACGCTGCAGTCAGTGGCTGCTAAAGAGGATCTGCTAGAGCAGAGGCTAGCTGGCTAACGTGAGCACAAAGAGCCGTGGGTCATCCTCTTTTCCTGCGCCCGCTTGTTTACCCGCCAAGTGCTGAGCGTTTCCTCTGGGCTTGATTAGGAGGATTTATGTGTTCCTGCTCCCTCACATTTATTTGTTTATCCGACGCCATTTTTCATGCGCCCGCTCGGCCGAGTCAGCGCCACTGGACGTGAGCGGGCTGCGGCCCCGGCCAGTCTGCTGACCTTTGACCCTTGGCAGCGGAGACGCTCCCTAAAATTGCTGGTTTTCCTTTTTTTTTTCTTCTATCCGCTCAACTTTGGCCCTGAAGGAGGAACGATGGCGCTATCCTCCGTGACACTTCACTATTTATTAATCCTCCGTGACACTTCACTATTTATTAACGTGACACTTCACTATTTATTAATCCTCCGTGACTCTTCACTATTTATTAACGTGACACTTCACTATTTATTAACATGACACTTCACTATTTATTAACGTGACACTTCACTATTTATTAATCCTCCGTGACTCTTCACTATTTATTAACGTGACACTTCACTATTTATTAATCCTCCGTGACACTTCACTATTTATTAACGTGACACTTCACTATTTATTAATCCTCCGTGACACTTCACTATTTATTAATCCTCCGTGACACTTCACTATTTATTAACGTGACACTTCACTATTTATTAACATGACACTTCACTATTTATTAACATGACACTTCACTATTTATTAACGTGACACTTCACTATTTATTAACGTGACACTTCACTATTTATTAATCCTCCGTGACACTTCACTATTTATTAACATGACACTTCACTATTTATTAACGTGACACTTCACTATTTATTAATCCTCCGTGACACTTCACTATTTATTAACATGACACTTCACTATTTATTAACGTGACACTTCACTATTTATTAACATGACACTTCACTATTTATTAATCCTCCGTGACACTTCACTATTTATTAACATGACACTTCACTATTTATTAACGTGACACTTCACTATTTATTAATCCTCCGTGACACTTCACTATTTATTAACATGACACTTCACTATTTATTAATCCTCCGTGACACTTCACTATTTATTAACGTGACACTTCACTATTTATTAATCCTCCGTGACACTTCACTATTTATTAACATGACACTTCACTATTTATTAACGTGACACTTCACTATTTATCAATCCTCCGTGACACTTCACTATTTATTAACGTGACACTTCACTATTTATTAACATGACACTTCACTATTTATTAACGTGACACTTCACTATTTATTAACGTGACACTTCACTATTTATTAACGTGACACTTCACTATTTATTAACGTGACACTTCACTATTTATTAACATGACACTTCACTATTTATTAACGTGACACTTCACTATTTATTAATCCTCCGTGACACTTCACTATTTATTAACGTGACACTTCACTATTTATTAATCCTCCGTGACACTTCACTATTTATTAACATGACACTTCACTATTTATTAATCCTCCGTGACACTTCACTATTTATTAACGTGACACTTCACTATTTATTAATCCTCCGTGACACTTCACTATTTATTAACATGACACTTCACTATTTATTAACGTGACACTTCACTATTTATCAATCCTCCGTGACACTTCACTATTTATTAACGTGACACTTCACTATTTATTAACATGACACTTCACTATTTATTAACGTGACACTTCACTATTTATTAACGTGACACTTCACTATTTATTAACGTGACACTTCACTATTTATTAACATGACACTTCACTATTTATTAACATGACACTTCACTATTTATTAACGTGACACTTCACTATTTATTAACGTGACACTTCACTATTTATTAACATGACACTTCACTATTTATTAACGTGACACTTCACTATTTATTAACGTGACACTTCACTATTTATTAACATGACACTTCACTATTTATTAACATGACACTTCACTATTTATTAACGTGACACTTCACTATTTATTAACGTGACACTTCACTATTTATTAACGTGACACTTCACTATTTATTAACGTGACACTTCACTATTTATTGACATGACACTTCACTATTTATTAACATGACACTTCACTATTTATTAACGTGACACTTCACTATTTATTAATGTGACACTTCACTATTTAGCACCTTTTAGTTCCCGCATTTGGCAAAAGTCTTGGGACGCACACACACGTTTCTTTTTAACCGCCAATTGATCTCAGCTTGTTTGTTGACTCTCAGCCTGGAGCTTCAAGACTAAGTTGACTAAGTTTCAGCCTGGAGCTTCAAGACTAAGTTGACTAAGTTTCAGCTCGGAGCTTGCTGACTAAGTTGACTAAGTTCCAGCCTGGAGCTTCAAGACTAAGTCGACTAAGTTCCAGCTCGGAGCTTGCTGACTAAGTTGACTAAGTTTCAGCTCGGAGCTTGCTGACTAAGTCGACTAAGTTTCAGCTCGGAGCTTGCTGACTAAGTTGACTAAGTTTCAGCTCGGAGCTTGCTGACTAAGTCGACTAAGTTTCAGCTCGGAGCTTGCTGACTAAGTTGACTAAGTTTCAGCTCGGAGCTTGCTGACAAGTCGACTAAGTTTCAGCTCGGAGCTTGCTGACTAAGTTGACTAAGTTTCAGCTCGGAGCTTGCTGACTAAGTTGACTAAGTTTCAGCTCGGAGCTTGCTGACTAAGTTGACTAAGTTCCAGCCTGGAGCTTCAAGACTAAGTCGACTAAGTTCCAGCTCGGAGCTTGCTGACTAAGTTGACTAAGTTTCAGCTCGGAGCTTGCT
The DNA here is from genome assembly GCF_033978785.1 of Entelurus aequoreus. Lineage (NCBI taxonomy): Eukaryota > Metazoa > Chordata > Actinopteri > Syngnathiformes > Syngnathidae > Entelurus > Entelurus aequoreus. Next base: position 6,223,133 of record NC_084741.1, on the reverse strand, counting down.
GACTAAGTCGACTAAGTTTCAGCTCGGAGCTTGCTGACTAAGTTGACTAAGTTTCAGCTCGGAGCTTGCTGACTAAGTCGACTAAGTTTCAGCTCGGAGCTTGCTGACTAAGTTGACTAAGTTTCAGCTCGGAGCTTGCTGACAAGTCGACTAAGTTTCAGCTCGGAGCTTGCTGACTAAGTTGACTAAGTTCCAGCTCGGAGCTTGCTGACTAAGTTGACTAAGTTCCAGCTCGGAGCTTGCTGACTAAGTCGACTAAGTTCCAGCTCGGAGCTTGCTGACTAAGTCGACTAAGTTCCAGCTCGGAGCTTGCTGACAAGTCGACTAAGTTTCAGCTCGTAGCTTGCTGACTAAGTTGTCTAAGTTTCAGCTCGGAGCTTGCTGACTAAGTCGACTAAGTTCCAGCTCGGAGCTTGCTGACTAAGTTGACTAAGTTTCAGCTCGGAGCTTGCTGACTAAGTCGACTAAGTTTCAGCTCGGAGCTTGCTGACTAAGTTGACTAAGTTTCAGCTTGGAGCTTGCTGACTAAGTCGACTAAGTTTCAGCCTGGAGCTTCAAGACTAAGTTGACTAAGTTTCAGCTCGGAGCTTGCTGACAAGTCGACTAAGTTTCAGCTCGGAGCTTGCTGACTAAGTTGACTAAGTTTCAGCTCGGAGCTTGCTGACTAAGTTGACTAAGTTTCAGCTCGGAGCTTGCTGACTAAGTTGACTAAGTTCCAGCCTGGAGCTTCAAGACTAAGTCGACTAAGTTCCAGCTCGGAGCTTGCTGACTAAGTTGACTAAGTTTCAGCTCGGAGCTTGCTGACTAAGTCGACTAAGTTTCAGCTCGGAGCTTGCTGACTAAGTTGACTAAGTTTCAGCTCGGAGCTTGCTGACTAAGTCGACTAAGTTTCAGCTCGGAGCTTGCTGACTAAGTTGACTAAGTTTCAGCTCGGAGCTTGCTGACAAGTCGACTAAGTTTCAGCTCGGAGCTTGCTGACTAAGTTGACTAAGTTCCAGCTCGGAGCTTGCTGACTAAGTTGACTAAGTTCCAGCTCGGAGCTTGCTGACTAAGTCGACTAAGTTCCAGCTCGGAGCTTGCTGACTAAGTCGACTAAGTTCCAGCTCGGAGCTTGCTGACAAGTCGACTAAGTTTCAGCTCGTAGCTTGCTGACTAAGTTGTCTAAGTTTCAGCTCGGAGCTTGCTGACTAAGTCGACTAAGTTCCAGCTCGGAGCTTGCTGACTAAGTTGACTAAGTTTCAGCTCGGAGCTTGCTGACTAAGTCGACTAAGTTTCAGCTCGGAGCTTGCTGACTAAGTTGACTAAGTTTCAGCTTGGAGCTTGCTGACTAAGTCGACTAAGTTTCAGCTCGGAGCTTGCTGACTAAGTTGACTAAGTTTCAGCTCGGAGCTTGCTGACTAAGTCGACTAAGTTTCAGCCTGGACCTTGCTGACTAAGTCGACTAAGTTTCAGCTCGGAGCTTGCTGACTAAGTTGACTAAGTTTCAGCTCGGAGCTTGCTGACTAAGTTGACTAAGTTTCAGCCTGGACTTTGCTGACTAAGTCGACTAAGTTTCAGCCTGGAGCTTCAAGACTAAGTTGACTAAGTTTCAGCTCGGAGCTTGCTGACTAAGTTGACTAAGTTTCAGCTCGGAGCTTCAAGACTAAGTTGACTAAGTTTCAGCTCAGAGCTTGCTGACTAAGTCAACTAAGTTTCAGCTCGGAGCTTGCTGACTAAGTCGACTAAGTTTCAGCCTGGACCTTGCTGACTAAGTTGACTAAGTTTCAGCTCGGAGCTTGCTGACTAAGTTGACTAAGTTTCAGCCTGGACTTTGCTGACTAAGTCGACTAAGTTTCAGCTCGGAGCTTGCTGACTAAGTTGACTAAGTTTCAGCTCGGAGCTTGCTGACTAAGTTGACTAAGTTTAAGCTCGGAGCTTGCTGACTAAGTTGACTAAGTTTCAGCCTGGACTTTGCTGACTAAGTCGACTAAGTTTCAGCTCGGAGCTTGCTGACTAAGTTGACTAAGTTTCAGCTCGGAGCTTCAAGACTAAGTTGACTAAGTTTCAGCTCGGAGCTTGCTGACTAAGTCGACTAAGTTTCAGCTCGGAGCTTCAAGACTAAGTTGACTAAGTTTCAGCTCGGAGCTTGCTGACTAAGTCGACTAAGTTTCAGCTGACTAAGTGTCACACCTCAGCTGCAAGGAGAGAAGATTCTAGAAGGAACGCTCACATGACCTGACATGTCTCTGAAGCTGGAGGGGGTCCCGACCTTTGACCCCGTGCTCCACAAGGAGGAAGATGAAAAAAGGGGAGTTTCACCTCTAAACAAGAGCTTCTGTTTCCACCAAGCCAGGAATGTCAGCAACATAAAAAGATGTCCGCTGAGAAGAAGAAGACAGAAGAACTTTTATCTGGGGTCCCTAATCTAATGTCCACTCTTCCAACACACTGCAGTACTATATGAACATTATACTGCAGTACTATATGAACAGTAATACTGCAGTACTATATGAACATTATACTGCAGTACTATATGAACATTATACTGCAGTACTATATGAACACTAATACTGCAGTAATATATGAACAGTAATACTGCAGTACTATATGAACATTATACTGCAGTACTATATGAGCAGTAATACTGCAGTACTATATGAACATTATACTGCAGTACTATATGAACAGTAATACTGCAGTACTATATGAACATTATACTGCAGTACTATATGAACATTATACTGCAGTACTATATGAACATTATACTGCAGTACTATATGAACAGTAATACTGCAGTACTATATGAACATTATACTGCAGTACTATATGAACAGTAATACTGCAGTACTATATGAACATTATACTGCAGTACTATATGAACAGTAATACTGCAGTACTATATGAACATTATACTGCAGTTCTATATGAACATTATACTGCAGTACTATATGAACATTATACTGCAGTACTATATGAACATTATACTGCAGTAATATATGAACAATAATACTGCAGTACTATATGAACAGTAATACTGCAGTACTATATGAACAGTAATACTGCAGTACTATATGAACACTAATACTGCAGTACTATATGAACATTATACTGCAGTACTATATGAACATTATACTGCAGTAATATATGAACAGTAATACTGCAGTACTATATGAACAGTAATAGTGCAGTACTATATGAACAGTAATAGTGCAGTACTATATGAACAGTAATACTGCAGTACTATATGAACAGTAATAGTGCAGTACTTTATGAACAGTAATACTGCAGTACTATATGAACATTATACTGCAGTACTATATGAACATTATACTGCAGTACTATATGAACATTATACTGCAGTAATATATGAACAGTAATACTGCAGTACTATATGAACAGTAATACTGCAGTACTATATGAACACTAATACTGCAGTACTATATGAACATTATACTGCAGTACTATATGAACATTATACTGCAGTACTATATGAACATTATACTGCAGTACTATATGAACATTATACTGCAGTACTATATGAACAGTAATACTGCAGTACTATACGAACAGTAATACTGCAGTAATATATGAACATTATACTGCAGTACTATATGAACACTAATACTGCAGTACTATATGAACATTATACTGCAGTACTATATGAACATTATACTGCAGTACTATATGAACAGTAATACTGCAGTACTATATGAACAGTAATACTGCAGTACTATATGAACATTATACTGCAGTACTATATGAACATTATACTGCAGTACTATATGAACAGTAATAGTGCAGTACTATATGAACAGTAATAGTGCAGTACTATATGAACAGTAATACTGCAGTAATATATGAACAGTAATACTGCAGTACTATATGAACATTATACTGCAGTACTATATGAACAGTAATACTGCAGTACTATATGAACAGTAATACTGCAGTACTATATGAACATTATACTGCAGTACTATATGAACAGTAATACTGCAGTACTATATGAACATTATACTGCAGTACTATATGAACATCACACTGCAGTACTATATGAACAGTAATAGTGCAGTACTATATGAACAGTAATACTGCAGTACTATATGAACATTATACTGCAGTACTATATGAACAGTAATACTGCAGTACTATATGAACATTATACTGCAGTAATATATGAACATTATACTGCAGTACTATATGAACAGTAATACTGCAGTACTATATGAACACTAATACTGCAGTACTATATGAACATTATACTGCAGTACTATATGAACAGTAATACTGCAGTACTATATGAACAGTAATACTGCAGTACTATATGAACATTATACTGCAGTAATATATGAACAGTAATACTGCAGTACTATATGAACATTATACTGCAGTACTATATGAACATCATACTGCAGTACTATATGAACAGTAATAGTGCAGTACAATATGAACAGTAATACTGCAGTACTATATGAACATTATACTGCAGTACTATATGAACAGTAATACTGCAGTACTGTATGAACATTATACTGCAGTAATATATGAACATTATACTGCAGTACTATATGAACAGTAATACTGCAGTACTATATGAACAGTATACTGCAGTACTATATGAACAGTAATACTGCAGTACTATATGAACAGTAATACTGCAGTATTATATGAACAGTAATACTGCAGTACTATATGAACAGTAATACTGCAGTACTAAATGAACAGTAATAGTGCAGTACTATATGAACAGTAATAGTGCAGTACTATATGAACAGTAATACTGCAGTACTATATGAACAGTATACTGCAGTACTATATGAACAGTAATACTGTAGTACTATATGAACATTATACTGCAGTACTATATGAACAGTAATAGTGCAGTACTATATGAACAGTAATACTGCAGTACTATATTAACAGTAATACTGCAGTACTATATGAACAGTATACTGCAGTACTATATGAACAGTAATACTGCAGTACTATATGAACAGTAATACTGCAGTACTAAATGAACAGTAATAGTGCAGTACTATATGAACAGTAATAGTGCAGTACTATATGAACAGTAATACTGCAGTACTATATGAACAGTATACTGCAGTACTATATGAACAGTAATACTGCAGTACTATATGAACAGTAATACTGCAGTACTATATGAACAGTATACTGCAGTATTATATGAACAGTAATACTGCAGTACTATATGAACAGTAATAGTGCAGTACTATATGAACATTATACTGCAGTACTATATGAACACAAATACTGCAGTACTATATGAACAGTAATACTGCTATTGATATGGACATGTTACACAGACCACAGCAAGTATTGATATGGACATGTTACACACCAAGAACACGGACCACACCAAGTATTGTGTTACAGCTTGTCTCTACATCCAACCATAACCATGTTGATGACTTCATTGACACAATGTACAGCTTGTCTCTACATCCAACCATAACCATGTTGATGACTTCATTGACACAATGTACAGCTTGTCTCTACATCCAACCATAACCATATTGATGACTTCATTGACACAATGTACAGCTTGTCTCTACATCCAACCATAACCATATTGATGACTTCATTGACACAATGTACAGCTTGTCTCTACATCCAACCATAACCATGTTGATGACTTCATTGACACAATGTACAGCTTGTCTCTATTCCCAACCATAACCATGTTGATGACTTCATTGACACAATGTACAGCTTGTCTCTACATCCAACCATAACCATGTTGATGACTTCATTGACACAATGTACAACTTGTCTCTACATCCAACCATAACCATGTTGATGACTTCATTGACACAATGTACAGCTTGTCTCTACATCCAACCATAACCATGTTGATGACTTCATTGACACACTGTACAGCTTGTCTCTACATCCAACCATAACCATATTGATGACTTCATTGACACAATGTACAGCTTGTCTCTACATCCAACCATAACCATGTTGATGACTTCATTGACACAATGTACAGCTTGTCTCTATTCCCAACCATAACCATGTTGATGACTTCATTGACACAATGTACAGCTTGTCTCTACATCCAACCACAACCATGTTGATGACTTCATTGACACAATGTACAGCTTGTCTCTACATCCAACCACAACCATGTTGATGACTTCATTGACACAATGTACAGCTTGTCTCTACATCCAGCCATAACCATGTTGATGACTTCATTGACACAATGTACAGCTTGTCTCTACATCCAACCACAACCATGTTGATGACTTCATTGACACAATGTACAGCTTGTCTCTACATCCAACCATAACCATGTTGATGACTTCATTGACACAATGTACAGCTTGTCTCTACATCCAACCACAACCAAAGCAAGCAGAATAACAACACATAGTGCCACAATCATCCACAACATTTTTCCTAACATTATGGGAAAACTAGTCACCAGTGGCCTATTTATATGTGATATCACTGACCATTTACCTGTCTTTAATTTATATGACTGTTATCTCAAGAAAACCAAAGACACTATGGCAAAAACCTCTAAAGGAATAACAACCGAGGAAACAATCTGTGCCCTAAACAATAGTTTAGCAGTTTAGGATTGGACTTCAGTATACAGAGAACCAAATGTGGAGAGTGCTTATTGTAATTTTTTAGACATCTTTACTTCCCTGCATAATAAACATTGACCCGTGAAAGAATATTTTATAAAATAGCCCTTGGATCACAAAAGGGATAATTAATGCCTGTAAAAAGAAAAACAATCTCTACTCTTTTTTATTGATCTAAAGTAAAGCAAATACAACTAGATGTTTCAATCCCTTTGGTAAGTAGGAACAATCTTGACGGCAGCAGTCGGTGTGGAGTGGTGAAAGGGAGGGTAAGTATGTCATTGGAGTCTTCGGGTGGGCACCCTGCTTCATCGACGTTTCGTTGATTGAAGCCCACGACGTCTCCAAAGGGCTCAACGGTGTACCTAGCGTCCCAGGTACACCCCCCTCCATGCCATACCCTCCATATCCTGTCGGACTCTGCATGGCAGGGTCGTCCTTTTTCCCTGAGTCAGGCCTAAGCCGGACCGCATACCATTGTCTCTTATTTTACTGCCCAGTTGGGGTCCTTGCGCTTAATCCAGAGCCAGTTGATGGCTTTTTCGGCAGCACTTGACATGGACTTGATAGCCTGTTGGAGGGAGCGTCCCTTCACCCCCATCTACCATCTCAACAGACTGATGGTAGATGTGGCAATAAATCCCCTGCATCCCACCTCTACTGGGAAAATGCTGGTCTTGCAGCCATTCTGGGATGCTTCAGCTGCCAGGTCAGAATATTTGTTTTTGTTCCTCTCGTAAGCCTCTTCAACCCCTTCTTCCCATGGTACTGTCAGCTCCACGACATAAGCCAGCTTTGCTGTTGGAGACCACAGGACCATGTCTGGCCGGAGTGTTGTAGCCATTATTTCTGGGGGAAACACAAGCTTTTTATCAAGGTCTACTTCCAATTTCCAATCTCGAGCCGGCTGCAGGATGCTTGCATTATTCGGTGTCGTTTGACACTCTTGATGTTGGCCAGCTGGTACAAAATGTGTGAAGTGGACCTTTCCTGCTGGTGTTTGTGGGAGATTGTTTGTGGTGGTTCGCCCGTGTTCCAGTGTTGATGCAAGCTCTCTGAGTACTTGGTTATGCCGCCAAGTATAGCGTCCTTGGGTGAGACTTATAGTACACCCTGATAGGATATGCCTTAGAGATGAGGCACTTGACACAGGGAACAGGCGGGATCTTCTCCGTACCAGGTTTTCAGATTTAGGGGGGACGGTAGCAGGTCGTACGTGGCTCTGATGATAAAACTCAGCCGTGCTCCCTCCATCTGCCAGATGTCATACCAGTTGAGCTTCTCCTCTTCTCCCCTGTCCCTTGCGAGGGGGAGTTGCATAGGTCCGGTGGCCATGGATGAAGTGCTGGCTGTCCAGAGTCGGGACCCCGGGTGGACCACTAGCCTGTGCATCGGTTGGGGACATCTCTGCGCTGCTGACCCGTCTCCGCTCGGGATGGTTTCCTGTTGGCCCCGCTGTGGACTGGACTCCCGCTGATGTGTTGGATCCACTGTGGACTGGACTTTCACAATGTTATGTCAGACCCACTCGACATCCATTGCTTTCGGTCTCCCCTAGAAGGGGGGGGTTACCCACATATGCGGTCCTCTCCAAGGTTTCTCATAGTCATTCACCGACGTCCCACTGGGGTGAGTTTTTCCTTGCCCGTATGTGGGCTCTGTACCGAGGATGTCGTTGTGGCTTGTACAGCCCTTTGAGACACTTGTGATTTAGGGCTATATAAATAAACATTGATTGATTGATGATTTTCTTCTCCAGGCTTTCCCAGTTGGTCCATCTCCCCTGCTTGGCCATTGAGACGGCTTTAGCATGTCGCTCTCCCTCCTCCTGTCTCCTGACTTCCTCTACTACTAGCCGTCTCTTCTGATCTGATGATTCTTGGTGCCATAGGGGAGCTTTTGGGATGAGTCTGAGCCCTGCTCTCCCATGCTGTACTTGCCCAACCACATCTCTGAATTGAAGAGCAGACTTTGCACTCTGAACAGCTTCTGATGGAATCCACTTCCTTCCAGCTGTTACTCGGGGGGGCCGCTGTAGCGGGCTGGCTGGTGACTGGTTAAAAAATTATTTAACAGGGAGGGTACAGTTTGTTAAAATGGGTCAATTTTTATCTGATACTCTTGGCATTGCTTGTGGTGTCCCCCAAGGGTCCGTGTTGGGGCCAAAACTGTTTAATGTATATATTAATGATATGTTTAATACATCCAAAGTACTGAAATGTATACTATTTGCAGACGACACAAATATATTCTACAGTAGTGATGACTATAATGAGCTCATAAATACAGTAAACACAGAACTAAACATAGTAAAAAAAATGGATGGACAAAAAAATAAATTGTCTTTGAAAATAAATAAAACTAAGATAGTGATGTTTGGAAATCGCAACATAACGTCTGAACAGAAAATAAGTATTGATGGTACCCAAATTGAAATCGTAAATGAGAATACATTTTTGGGAGTAATAATTGATACAGTAGTAAACTATCATGGAAAGCTCATGTCAGACACATTAAAACAAAAATCTCCAAAAGCCTCTTAATTATAAACAAAGCAAAACTATACCTCAATGAAAATGCACTCCGTACTCTATACTGCACCTTGGTACTGCCATACCTTACATACTATGTTGAAGTATGGGGGAATACTTACCACAACACAATTCATCCTCTGATCATGTTACAGAAAAGAGCATTCACCTTGTTAAATATAATACGTTGTTAAATATAATACATTAATAATCTTATATAAAGCATTTAACAAATTATTGCCGCCTAATCTACAACGTTTTTTTTATAAGACGAGTGCAGGCTCATGACTTGAGAGGCTTTGGATATTTCTTATTGCCGAGAGCTCAAACCACTCGTAAACGTTTTTGTGTGTCTGTATGCGGAGTAAAACTATGTTTTTGTGTGTCTGTATGCGGAGTAAAACTATGTTTTTGTGTGTCTGTATGCGGAGTAAAACTATATTTTTGTGTGTCTGTATGCGGAGTAAATCTATGTTTTTGTGTGTCTGTATGCGGAGTAAAACTATGTTTTTGTGTGTCTGTATGCGGAGTAAAACTATGTTTGTGTGTGTCTGTATGTGGAGTAAAACTATGTTTTTGTGTGTCTGTATGCGGAGTAAAACTATGTTTGTGTGTGTCTGTATGCGGAGTAAAACTATGTTTTTGTGTGTCTGTATGCGGAGTAAAACTATATTTTTGTGTGTCTGTATGCGGAGTAAATCTATGTTTTTGTGTGTCTGTATGCGGAGTAAAACTATGTTTTTGTGTGTCTGTATGCGGAGTAAAACTATGTTTGTGTGTGTCTGTATGCGGAGTAAAACTATGTTTTTGTGTGTCTGTATGCGGAGTAAAACTATGTTTTTGTGTGTCTGTATGCGGAGTAAAACTAGCTCGACATCCATCCATTTCTAAACCTTATCTGGCTAGCTCAACATCCATCCATTTCTAAACCTTATCTGGCTAGCTCGACATCCATCCATTTCTATACCTTATCTGGCTAGCTCGACATCCATCCATTTCTAAAACTTATCTGGCTAGCTCGACATCCATCCATTTCTAAACCTTATCTGGCTAGCTCGACATCCATCCATTTCTAAACCTTATCTGGCTAGCTCAACATCCATCCATTTCTAAACCTTATCTGGCTAGCTCGACATCCATCCATTTCTAAACCTTATCTGGCTAGCTCGACATCCATCCATTTCTAAACCTTATCTGGCTAGCTCGACATCCATCCATTACTAAACCTTATCTGGCTAGCTCGACATCCATCCATTTCTAAACCTTATCTGGCTAGCTCGACATCCATCCATTTCTAAACCTTATCTGGCTAGCTCGACATCCATCCATTTCTAAACCTTATCTGGCTAGCTCGACATCCATCCATTTCTAAACCTTATCTGGCTAGCTCGACATCCATCCATTTCTAAACCTTATCTGGCTAGCTCGACATCCATCCATTTCTAAACCTTATCTGGCTAGCTCGACATCCATCCATTTCTAAACCTTATCTGGCTAGCTCGACATCCATCCATTTCTAAACCTTATCTGGCTAGCTCGACATCCATCCATTTCTATACCTTATTTGGCTAGCTCGACATCCATCCATTTCTAAACCTTATCTGGCTAGCTCGACATCCATCCATTTCTAAACCTTATCTGGCTAGCTCGACATCCATCCATTTCTAAACCTTATCTGGCTAGCTCGACATCCATCCATTTCTAAACCTTATCTGGCTAGCTCGACATCCATCCATTTGTAAACCTTATCTGGCTAGCTAGCCATCCATCCAGTTCACCCTCCAAGCTGTGGTCATGTGATCAGGCCTGAAATTAACCTCTGCACCCTGGCTGGGGGCTGAAGTCCTCGTGACTGGCCGGGTGTTGTTGACGCTGCACAGCAGGGGGTTGAGACAGGAGTTTAACCTTGTTTTCTTTTTTTTTTCTTTTTCTTTTCCCGCTCCATGTTAGCGGTGGCAAAATGGCATTTTGGTGGGATGGTAATCTGGTAATCTTCCTGACATGCACGCTGCTGGTGAAGACGTCTTTGGACTATTGATGACTTTCCTAACAGAAGAAAACTACTCACTTACACAGGAACAAAAGACTCTTGGAGAAATGTATAATACATACTTATAGATATTATATATATATATATATATATATATATATATATATATATATATATATATATATATATATATATATATATATATATATATATATATATATATATATATATATATATATATATATATATATATTGTATATATGTATGTATATATATGTATATATGTATATGTGTATACATGTGTATACATATGTATATATATATACACATATACATATATAACATTAGCATCATCGCTAGGTGCTAAACATACAAACCTACCACAATAAAACAAACACTTACTGTAATATTTCCACTGTTTATTTAAATGTATGGCAGTGAAAATGAATTTCCCCACGGGGACCAATAAATCTATCTAATGACTGATCTAATAATATAATAATAATATTATGACTGATCTAATAATATTATGACTGATCTGTGATCTAATAATATAATAATAACAATATTATGACTGATCTAATAATATAATAATAACAATATTATGACTGATCTAATAATATGATAATAATATTATGACTGATCTAAAAATATAATAATAATATTATGACTGATCTAATAATATTATAATAATAATATTATGACTGATCTAATAATATTATGACTGATCTGTGATCTAATAATATAATAATAATAATATTATGACTGATCTAATAATATAATAATAATATTATGACTGATCTAATAAGATTATGACTGATCTGTGATCTAATATTATAATAATAATAATATTATGACTGATATAATAATATAATAATAACAATATTATGACTGATCTAATAATATGATAATAATTTTATGACTGATCTAAAAATATAATAATACTATTATGACTGATCTAATAATATAATAATAATAATATTATGACTGATCTAATTATATAATAATAATACTATTATGACTGATCTAATAATATAATAATATTATGACTGATCTAATAATATTATGACTGATCTGTGATCTAATAATATAATAATAACAATATTATGACTGATCTAATAATATAATAATAACAATATTATGACTGATCTAATAATATGATTACAATATTATGACTGATCTAATAATATTATGACTGATCTGTGATCTAATAATATAATAATAACAATATTATGACTGATCTAATAATATAATAATAACAATATTATGACTGATCTAATAATATGATAATAATAATATTATGACTGATCTAATAATATAATAATAATAATATTATGACTGATCTAAAAATATAATAATAATATTATGACTGATCTAATAATATAATAATAATAATTTTATGACTGATCTAATAATATAATAATAATAATATTATGACTGATCTAATAATATGATAATAATATTATGACTGATCTAATAATAATATAATAATAATATTATGACTGATCTAATAATATAATAATAATAATATTATGACTGATCTAATAATATGATAATAATAATATTATGACTGATCTAATAATATAATAATAATAATATTATGACTGATCTAATAATATAATAATAATAATATTATGACTGATCTAATAATATGATAATAATAATATTATGACTGATCTAATAATATAATAATAATAATATTATGACTGATATAATAATATAATAATAATATTATGACTGATCTAATAATAATATAATAATAATATTATGACTGATCTAATAATATAATAATAATAATATTATGACTGATCTAATAATATAATAATAATATTATGACTGATCTAATAATATAATAATAATAATATTATGACTGATCTAATAATATAATAATAATAATATTATGACTGATATAATAATATAATAATAATATTATGACTGATCTAATAATAATATAATAATAATATTATGACTGATCTAATAATATAATAATAATAATATTATGACTGATCTAATAATATGATAATAATAATATTATGACTGATCTAATAATATAATAATTATAATATTATGACTGATATAATAATATAATAATAATATTATGACTGATATAATAATATGCTCAGAGTGCAAAAGTGTTACTACAGTGATGTAGAATCTATGCTAATTGCCGAAAATATTCAGACCGCAATATTCAAAATTTGTGACATTTTAGACGGCATTTTCACTTACTTTGTGGATTGTGAGTACAGTTGGATGTGATTGTAAGTACGGTTGGATGTGATTGTGAGTACGGTTGGATGTGATTGTGAGTACGGTTGGATGTGATTGTGAGTACAGTTGGATGCGATTGTAAGTACAGTTGGATGTGATTGTAAGTACAGTTGGATGTGATTGTGAGTACAGTTGGATGTGATTGTAAGTACAGTTGGATGTGATTGTAAGTACAGTTGGATGTGATTGTGAGTACAGTTGGATGTGATTGTGAGTACAGTTGGATGTGATTGTAAGTACAGTTGGATGTGATTGTAAGTACAGTTGGATGTGATTGCAAGTACAGTTGGATGTGATTGTAAGTACAGTTGGACGTGATTGCAAGTACAGTTGGATGTGATTGTGAGTACAGTTGGATGTGATTGTGAGTACAGTTGGATGTGATTGTAAGTACAGTTGAATGTGATTGTGAGTACAGTTGGATGTGATTGTGAGTACAGTTGGATGTGATTGTAAGTACAGTTGGATGTGATTGTGAGTACAGTTGGATGTGATTGTAAGTACAGTTGGATGTGATTGTAAGTACAGTTGGATGTGATTGTAAGTACAGTTGGATGTGATTGTGAGTACAGTTGGATGTGATTGTGAGTACAGTTGGATGTGATTGTAAGTACAGTTGGATGTGATTGTGAGTACAGTTGGATGTGATTGTGAGTACAGTTGGATGTGATTGTAAGAACAGTTGGATGTAATTGTGAGTACAGTTGGATGTGATTGTAAGTACAGTTGGATGTGATTGTGAGTACAGTTGGATGTGATTGTGAGTACAGTTGGATGTGATTGTAAGTACAGTTGGATGTGATTGTAAGTACAGTTGGATGTGATTGTGAGTACAGTTGGATGTGATTGTGAGTACAGTTGGATGTGATTGTAAGTACAGTTGGATGTGATTGTAAGAACAGTTGGATGTGATTGTGAGTACAGTTGGATGTGATTGTAAGTACAGTTGGATGTGATTGTAAGTACAGTTGGATGTGATTGTGAGTACAGTTGGATGTGATTGTAAGTACAGTTGGATGTGATTGTGAGTACAGTTGGATGTGATTGTAAGTACAGTTGGATGTGATTGTAAGAACAGTTGGATGTGATTGTGAGTACAGTTGGATGTGATTGTGAGTACAGTTGGATGTGATTGTAAGTACAGTTGGATGTGATTGTAAGTACAGTTGGATGTGATTGTAAGAACAGTTGGATGTGATTGTGAGTACAGTTGGATGTGATTGTGAGTACAGTTGGATGTGATTGTAAGTACAGTTGGACGTGATTGCAAGTACAGTTGGATGTGATTGTAAGAACAGTTGGATGTGATTGTAAGTACAGTTGGATGTGATTGTAAGAACAGTTGGATGTAATTGTGAGTACAGTTGGATGTGATTGCAAGTACAGTTGGATGTGATTGTGAGTACAGTTGGATGTGATTGTAAGTACAGTTGGATGTGATTGTAAGTACAGTTGGATGCGATAGTAAGTACAGTTGGATGTGATTGTAAGTACAGTTGGATGTGATTTAATGGACACAATGAAACACAATTCAGCAAATAAAGTCAACTTGTGTTTCCACTCTAAAGTGAATCTAAAATGATAGTAGGCCTGCAGAGAAGAATACTTCACAAACATTTTTCAAAGTAAAGTGAGAAGTAAGTGCTGATGGTTACTAGTTACATTTGAACCAGTTCTAGTACCAAATCTGTACTGGTGCTTAAACGCTGCCTGAATCGCATACAAATAATGCCTTTTAGTCTCTATGGAATTTTGTGACATCGGAGCGGAACAGATTAGTGATTAGTGCTGCTAATGCTAGTGTCACAATAAAGCTACATCCACTTAGCACTCGGCTACTAAAACTTATTACTCATCCTCTTTGGGTTCGGGCTCAAAAAAATAAAATAAATAAATAATTATATATATATATATATATATATATATATATATATATATATATATATATATATATATATATATATATATATATATATATATATATATATATATATATATATATATATATATATATATATATATATATATATATATATATATATATATATATATATATATATATATATATATAAATATATAAATAAATAAATAAATTTAAAAAATATATATATATATATATATATATATATATATATATATATATATATATATATATATATATATATATATATATATATATATATATATTATATATATATATATATATATATATATATATATATATATATATATATATATGTATATATATATATATATATATCGTTGTTGTCTCTCACAAAGTCTGCTTGATTAGCATTGTTGTTGGTGGGGAAGGGATCTGTGATTCCCAGCATGTCGTCACGCAATCACGTGACTGGCTTCCTCGTTAACTCTCAAAATGGCTTGTAAATCTCTGTGACAATGATTCTATTTTGATCATTTCTGTTTACCTGCAAACTCCGGAAGTCTTTTGCTGTCATAAATCAGATTTTTAGTCTCTATGGAATTTTTTGACATCGGAGCGGAACAGATTAGTGATTAGTGCTGCTAATGCTAGTGTGACAATAAAGCTACATCCACTCAGCGCTCGGCTTCTAAAACGTATCACTCATCCTCTTTGTATTCGGGCTCAAAAATATTTATATATATATATATATATCGTTGTTGTCTCTCCCAAAGTCTGCTTGATTAGCATTGTTGTTGATGGGGAAGGGATCTGTGGTTCCTAGCATGACGTCACAGATCACGTGACCGACTTCCTCGTTAACTCTCAAAATGTCTTGTCGATTTCTGCGAGATTGATACTATTTTGATCATTTCTACAGTTGGTATTTATTCACCATTTTTGTAAGTCTTGATGTGTCATCAATGATATTTATATGATCATATCTTCAATGTGGCACAACAACATTTCTCCAACTGTCACTTTCTCCTCAGCTTCCTTCCAGACTCGGACGCCACGTTTAATGAAAAGGTCGGCCGGCGCTTCCGCGTCCTTTCTGCCCATCCCTGCCGAGCGTGCCAGCGACTAATCACGGAGGACGGAGGATCAGCGCTAATCCTCGCCGCTGACGTCCTCGGCTGAAATTTCCAGCGGCCTTGGCGTGAGACGGCGATTACCAGTAGCGCCAATAAAGGAGGGTGAGGCGAGGACGTCCTCCCAGCGCTAAATGTGTGCAAAGTCCCAATTCTCCTCCCTGCAGTTAAAATCTCAGACGGTGGTCTTGAAGGCAACCCCCCCCCCCCCCCCCCCTCGGCCCCCCTCAGTCCCAATAAAAACCTCTGACCAAGCGCTGACCTTTTTGCGTGGCCCCCTTCTCTCTCTCTCTCTCTCGCCTTCTTTGCGTCCACTACGGCGATGCCGATGGCAGCTGCAAGGATGGGGGGGGGCAGGGTCAGGGGGGGTCATGGTACTGGTAAAGTCATCGCGGGGGCTCCGCATTGCTTCCCCCTTCAAAGGCTGCACGGTGACGTCCATACACCCATTGGACACCCCTCCCCCTTCTTAGGGGTCAACACAGGCGAGGGTTAATAAAGTGATACCAGGTGTCCCCCCCCACCCCCCCCACACTTCTAAGTGCGGGCCCCATTTCACACCACCCAATCCTGCTGGGGCCACCGAGCCCCGTGGAGGGGGCGTCCGAGCATGTCCGAGTATAAACAAGCCTCAGGTAGCGTGCGGGACGATTGTCACTTCCTGAATGAGCGTGGTGTGTCAATCTGAAGGGGGGGGGTAAACGGCTAAATGGCGGCAGAGCTCTAAGGGGACGATACGGGGTTAACCAAAGTGATCATGTCTCAGCGGAGGAGATCTCAAATGCTCCCCAGCGGACGCTGCACACGTTCTTCAGTATACTGGATTATAAGCCGCTACTTCTTTTCCCTGCGCTTCGCACCCTGCGGCCGATTAAACGGCGCGGCTAATTCATGTTTGTTTTGTTTTTTTTCCTGCCGTAATGTTTTGTGTTCAATAGTCTCCATTAAACCCTTAAGCGGAGGACTGAAATGGTGTGTCATTGTTTGTGCTACGGCGCCATCTTTGGAGTAGTTTGCTCACTGCAGGTGCTGCGAGTTGAACTCCAGAGCTGAAAGTAAAACCGTCCACGGCGTTGCTGCTCGAAGGGATTCTTCATTCATCACTCCAAGCAACGGTTTTACAATGTAACTAAAACAATTCATGCATGTTGCGAGTGTTTTGTGTGCATATTTGTACGTGCTGTCGTCATGTAATGACGCTAGCGTCGTTAGCATCGGCTAATACGTGTCTGTGTTAGTATTATTAACGTACAATGGCGTTCTTTTTGTATTGTTTCACTTTCACAAATCCCTCAGTAATGTCACCGTGGAGTTATCGAGTCTGTTTAGCTGATCCTTGCTAAAAAAAAAAAAAAGTCACTCCTGTTACTTTGAGTCCTGTTGATCAAATAAATGAGTCATTCATTCAAAGTAGGAACTATTCGATACAAATCTAACATTTCCGCAGCTGAAGCGCGAACATCTGTTTACGGCCCTCGGAATACGTTCTTGAGACCGAGAGAGCCCCCCAGACATGAAATAACAGCCGCATAGTCATTTTTACGCATGTAAAGGCAGGACTGGATCTGCCTGAGGCGAGGGCCAATCAGTGGACACGATACTGAACAGTGCACGCTGATCTGGTGGTCACATATAGTGGCCAACAACAATAGAAAATGCTTTATTTAAGATGGAATATGTTTCACACACACACACACACACACATATATATATATATATATATATATATATATATATATATATATATATATATATATATATATATATATATATATATATATATATATATATATATATATATATATATATATATATATATATATATATATATATATATATATATATATATATATATATATATATATATATATATGTTTGTGTATGTATGTATGTATATATGTATATGTGTATATGTATGTATGTATACATATGTGTATGTATATATGTATTTTAGAGATGTCCGATAATATCGATATTATCGGCCGATATATGCGTTAAAATGTAATATCGGAAATTATCGGTATCGGTTTCGTTTTTTTTTGTTTTTTTTTAAAATTAAATCCACATAAAAAACACAAGATACACTTACAATTAGTGCACCAACACAAAAAACCTCCCTCCCCCATTTACACTCATTCACACAAAAGGGTTGTTTATTTCTGTTATTAATATTCTGCTTCCTACATTATATATCAATATATATCAATACAGTCTGCAAGGGATACAGTCCGTAAGCACACATGATTGTGCGTGCTGCTGCTCCACTAATAATACTAACCTTTAACAGTTAATTTTACTCATTTTCATTCATTACTAGTTTCTATGTAACTGTTTTTATATTGTTTTACTTTCTTTTTTATTCAAGAAAATGTTTTTAATTTATTTATCTTATTTTATTTGATTCATTTTTTCAAAAAGTACCTTATCTTCACCATACCTGGTTGTCCAAATTAGGCATAATAATGTGTTAATTCCACGACTGTATATATCGGTTGATATCGGTATCGGTTGATATCGGTATCGGTAATTAAAGAGTTGGACAATATCGGCATATCGGATATCGGCAAAAAGCCATTATCGGACATCCCTAGTCAGAAACCATTTTATAATTGTATCACATTCAGTGTCTGTAATTGACATTTAACAAATACATCTTACATATGATGACTACATAAGTGTTAACTTTTGGGGAGACCTGGGACCTTTTTGGGTCCTTTTATTGCCTTCCAAGATGACATTTCGTTAAAAAATTACATTGTTGAGTAGAGATTATTAATCCATTTTATTTATTGAGGCTAGAGATGTCCGATAATATCGGTCTGCCGATATTATCGGCCGATAAATGCGTTAAAATGTAATAGTGGAACTTATCGGTATCGTTTTTTTATTATCAGTATCGTTCTTTTTTTTTTAATTATTTTTAAAAAAAAAATTAAATCCACATAAAAAACACAAGATACACTTACAATTAGTGCACCAACCCAAAAAACCTCCCTCCCCCATTTACACTCATTCACACAAAAGGGTTGTTTCTTTCTGTTATTAATATTCTGCTTCCTACATTATATATCAATATATATCAATACAGTCTGCAAGGGATACAGTCCGTAAGCATTATATATCAATATATATCAATACAGTCTGCAAGGGATACAGTCCGTAAGCATTATATATCAATATATATCAATACAGTCTGCAAGGGATACAGTCCATAAGCATTATATATCAATATATATCAATACAGTCTGCAAGGGATACAGTCCGTAAGCATTATATATCAATATATATCAATACAGTCTGCAAGGGATACAGTCCATAAGCATCATATATCAATATATATCAACACAGTCTGCAAGGGATACAGTCCGTAAGCATTATATATCAATATATATCAACACAGTCTGCAAGGGATACAGTCCGTAAGCATTATATATCAATATATATCAATACAGTCTGCAAGGGATACAGTCCGTAAGCATTATATATCAATATATATCAATACAGTCTGCAAGGGATACAGTCCGTAAGCATTATATATCAATATATATCAATACAGTCTGCAAGGGATACAGTCCGTAAGCATTATATATCAATATATATCAACACAGTCTGCAAGGGATACAGTCCGTAAGCATTATATATCAATATATATCAACACAGTCTGCAAGGGATACAGTCCGTAAGCATTATATATCAACATATATCAACACAGTCTGCAAGGGATACAGTCCGTAAGCATTATATATCAACATATATCAATACAGTCTGCAAGGGATACAGTCCGTAAGCATTATATATCAATATATATCAATACAGTCTGCAAGGGATACAGTCCGTAAGCATTATATATCAATATATATCAATACAGTCTGCAAGGGATACAGTCCGCAAGCATTATATATCAATATATATCAATACAGTCTGCAAGGGATACAGTCCGTAAGCATTATATATCAATATATGTCAACACAGTCTGCAAGGGATACAGTCCGTAAGCATTATATATCAATATATATCAATACAGTCTGCAAGGGATACAGTCCGTAAGCATTATATATCAATACATATCAATACAGTCTGCAAGGGATACAGTCCGTAAGCATTATATATCAATGTATATCAACACAGTCTGCAAGGGATACAGTCCGTAAGCATTATATATCAATACATATCAATACAGTCTGCAAGGGATACAGTCCGTAAGCATTATATATCAATATATATCAATACAGTCTGCAAGGAATACAGTCCGTAAGCATTATATATCAATATATATCAATACAGTCTGCAAGGGATACAGTCCGTAAGCATTATATATCAATATATATCAATACAGTCTGCAAGGGATACAGTCCGTAAGCATTATATATCAATATATGTCAATACAGTCTGCAAGGGATACAGTCCGTACGCATTATATATCAATATATATCAATACAGTCTGCAAGGGATACAGTCCGTAAGCACACATGATTGTGCGTGCTGCTGCTCCACTAATAGTACTAACCTTTAACAGTTAATTTTACTCATTTTCATTCATTACTAGTTTCTATGTAACTGTTTTTATATTGTTGTACTTTCTTTTTTATTCAAGCAAATGTTTTTAATTTATTTATCTTATTTTATTTGATTCAATTTTTTTAAAAGTACCTTATCTTCACCATACCTGGTTGTCCAAATTAGGCATAATAATGTGTTAATTCCACGACTGCATATATCGGTTGATATCGGTATCGGTAATTAAAGAGTTGGACAATATCGGAATATCTGCAAAAAGCCATTACCGGACATCCCTAATGTATATGTATGTATACATATGTGTACGTATATGTATGTATGTATATATGTATATATGTATATGTATATATATAAGTATATGTACATATATGTATATGCATATGTACAGTATATATATATATATATATATATATATATATATATATATATATATATATATATATATATATATATATATATATATATATATATATATATATATATATATATATATATATATATATATATATATATATATATATATGTGTGTATAATCTGACTGAGTGAAGCTATCCACACTTTGAAGTGTGATGTGAGTCAGTCAGGAGTGAGGTGTGTAGTTCAAACTTCCACTTGTGTTTGATCAGATTTGGAGCTAAAAAACGAGTTATAGTTGTCCTGAGTCAACGGAATTGTCTAGAAGAAGTGTGTGTACTTGTTGTCGTGGAAGAAGTGTGTGTAGTTGTGTCAATGAGCGCCTGAGTGCATGTGAAGGTGCTTTCTTTCTGCCGCCGAGCGCACAGATCAAAGTGGGTGAAAGGCGGCCATTGTGGCCTCGTGACCATCAGCTAACAGGAAGAAAGCCGAGCTCCGACACTTTTACACTAACTTCCAGTCCAGGGCGCTAAATGAATGGCTTCCTAATTAACGCTAATTACCATCAATGACAAGTTGGGGCCAGCTAATCCCCCGTTTACGTTTTACCCTTTTGGCTGGAACCCTGCTGGAAGCATTGTTAGCATCAAAGACTGGAGCCTATCCCAGCTGCAGTGGGGCGGAAGGCATGCTACACCCTGGACAAGTCACCACCTCATCACAGATGTACAACATTCACACACTAGGGGACCATTTGGAAGTTTTACTCTTTTTAAATTAGGGATGATACTCGAAACCGGTTCCCCCGGTTGTTCGATAAGAAAAGAACCGAGTCCTCGGACTCGAATACCCTTTTTAAAAACCGGTACCTGTTATCGAGACCACTATAATAAAGAAACAGAGTTGGTTCTATATTCGAACCCCTCGGGAACGAATCCCGTCCCGACCAGAAATGCTCCGTGGGACATCACAAGAAATCTGTCACGTAGCTCAGTCATTAGGCGCAGATAGCGAAAGCAGGAAAAAAATGGACGGGAAAAAGCGCTCCAAGGTGTAATAAAGTTCAAAACAAAAGGTATAATCCAATGAATAACTTTACTGGGAGATTTGAGCAGACTACAAACACATGACCAACACTTTTACGACCAACCGGAAACATAGCAACGCACCTCCTTTACGGCAGCTGTCGCAACGTTCTTATAGCAACCGCAGCACATACATATATGACATGATCTCCCTTTTTCAACTTTTGTTTTTCTTTCCTTGTAAACAAAACAAAATCACACTGTAGATGTGTTGTTTGTCTAATTATAAATAATGCAGACGAGGCGTGTTGGCTGAGTTCTTGACGTTTACTTTCACGGGTGACGACATGCAACACTTTTCGGGGCTACCGCGCATGCTCGTCACTCCCGTTGCATGATGGGTAGTGTAGTTGTTATATTCCCTAGCTCATAACATCTTTCCCCCTATAAAGAAATAATGTTAACTCAATAAAGTGTATTTCTTTTTTTTAGCTTTAACTTTTCATTTTTTTTTAGCATTGTAACCACATTTGCAAACAACTTTTCTCTTCATAGAATTTTCTTTCAATAAAGAAATAAAGTGCAAAAATGTCAAAGCATCATAACAAACAGGTATGTTCCAATAGCAGCAGGAGTGCACTTTTTGGAGAGCTGTATTATTTCCAGTTTTGTGCCCAAGGGACTGATTTTATTTAACACTAGTATTATTTATACACCTATAGTGATCACAGAGACAGCTTGTTTTTGTGTTACTGTATATATTTGTTTTTCTGAAAAATCCCACTTAATATACTTTGGGTAACAACAGTCAATATTTTTTTTTTTTTTTTTTAGGGGGGCAACAGTCAATATTTATTTATTTTTTAGATTAAATTGTTTTCTTATAAAATAAAAGTGAGCTTTTGTTAAACCAAATATTGTGTGTTTTTTTTCCATATACAACAACCTATCTGGACTCCATAAGAGAATCGATAAGGAATCGGTTCGATAAGAGGATGCGATAATAGACTCGAACTCGATAATTTCTTATCTATTTTAAATGTACAGTTATTTGGCGTAAAAAAAAAAAATTAAAAAAAGGGTACATTTTGGGGTAAAAGTGGTGAGTGGACTGTGCGGAATGAAGTGTCATGTCCAACTTCTTCTAGTCGATGTTCTATGGTTATCGACACCCTTTCCACCACAGCTACTTTTACCCGGTGGAGCCCCGGCGAGCGGAAAAGCCAAAGAAAAAGCGCGTTGTATTAGTTTGGCTGGAAAAAAGGCGTGCTTTTGGCCGTGTCAGCGGGGAAGAAGAAGAAGAAGAAGAAGAAGAAGAAGAAGAAGAAGAAGAAGAAGAAGAAGAAGAAGAAGAAGAAGAAGAAGAAGAAGAAGAAGAAGAAGAAGAAGTCTCCCCGTCTCCTGCATGAGATGTTTGAGCTGCAGAAGATGGATGTTGACACGCGGGCAGAAGATGGATGTTGACACGCGACGGCTGCTTTCACATTCTTTGATGCTATTAGCCGTCCTCTCTGTCATTAGCAACATCTGATTTCAGGAGGCTGCCATCAGTAAGGACAAAAGTGTAAAAAAGGGCCAAATCTGGAAGCCTGCAGGGAAAGTTGCTGAGAAGTTTGCTTGAGAGCTTCGGTGTGAAATATCCGAGCTCCTAAATCATGAACGTGTGATTTATGGACGCCACTCATGAGCACAAACACATTTTTCATTCATTTTCTTCAGAGTGACGTGAGAAATTACAACCTTTTTAACCTTTATTTATTTTTAACCCGCACAAAAAAATATACCATTTATTTTTAAATATATTTTGTATTTTTTAACACATTTAATGTTTTCTTGAGTGCCCAATAAGGCCTCAATTAGGGATGTCCGATAATGGCTTTTTGCCGATATGCCGATATTGTCCAACTCTTTAATTACCGATACCGATATCAACCGATATATACAGTCGTGGAATTAACACATTATTATGCCTAATTTGGACAACCAGGTATGGTGAAGATAAGGTACTTTTAAAAAAAATTATAAAATAAAATAAAATAAATAAATTAAAAACATTTTCTTGAATAAAAAAGAAAGTACAACAATATAAAAACAGTTACATAGAAACTAGTAATGAATGAAAATGAGTAAAATTAACTGTTAAAGGTTAGTACTATTAGTGGAGCAGCAGCACGCACAATCATGTGTGCTTACGGACTGTATTCCTTGCAGACTGTATTGATATATATTGATATATAATGTAGGAAGCAGAATATTAATAACAGAAAGAAACAACCCTTTTGTGTGAATGAGTGTGAATGGGAGAGGGAGTTTTTTTGGGTTGGTGCACTAATTGTAAGTGTATCTTGTGTTTTTTATGTGGATTTAATAAAAAAATTAAAAAATAAAATAAAATAAAATAAAAATAAAAATTTAAAAAACGATACTGATAATAAAAAAAAAAAACCGATACCGATAATTTCCGATATTACATTTTAACGCATTTATCGGCCGATAATATCGGCAGACCGATATTATCGGACATCTCTAGCCTCAATAAATAAAATGGATTAATAATATGTATATTTAGGTCTGTAATATTGCCAAATGTTAATTGTGATCATTGCATTTATTATAAATATACTTTAATTTTATTAAATTGAAGGTCAGAAATAGAGATGTCTGATAATATCGGTCTGCCGATATTATCGGCCGATAAATGCGTTAAAATGTAATATCGGAAATTATCGGTATCGTTTTTTTTATTATCAGTATCGTTTTTTGTTGTTGTTTTTTTTTGTTTTTTTAATTAAATCAACATAAAAAACACAAGATACACTTACAATTAGTGCACCAACCCAAAAAAACTCCCTCCCCCATTTACACTCATTCACACAAAAGGGTTGTTTCTTTCTGTTATTAATATTCTGCTTCCTACATTATATATCAATATATATCAATACAGTCTGCAAGGGATACAGTCCGTAAGCACACATGATTGTGCGTGCTGCTGCTCCACTAATAGTACTAACCTTTAACAGTCAATTTTACTCATTTTCATTCATTACTAGTTTCTATGTAACTGTTTTTATATTGTTGTACTTTCTTTTTTATTCAAGAAAATGTTTTTAATTTATTTATCTTATTTTACTAATTTTTAAAAAAAGTACCTTATCTTCACCATACCTGGTTGTCCAAATTAGGCATAATAATGTGTTAATTCCACGACTGCATATATCGGTTGATATCGGTATCGGTTGATATCGGTATCGGTAATTAAAGAGTTGGACAATATCGGAATATCGGATATCGGCAAAATGCCATTATCGGACATCCCTACTTTTTAACCTTTATTTATTTTTAACCCACACAAAAAAATGATACCATTTATTTTAAACACATTTTTTAAAATATATTTTGTATTTTTTAACACGTTTAATGTTTTCCTTGAGTGCCCAATAAGGCCTCAATAAATAAAATGGATTAATAATATGTATATTTAGGTCTGTAATATTACCAACTGTTAATCATTGTGATCATTGCATTTATTATAAATATACTTTAATTTGATTAAATTGAAGGTCAGAAATAGAGATGTCTGATAATATCGGTCTGCTGATATTATCGGCCGATAAATGCGTTAAAATGTAATATCGCAAATTATCGGTATCGGTTTTTTATTATCAGTATCGTTTTTTTGGTTTTTTTTTTTATTAAATCCACATTAAAAACACAAGATACACTTACAATTAGTGCACCAACCCAAAAAACCTCCCTCCCCCATTTACACTCATTCACACAAAAGGGTTGTTTCTTTCTGTTATTAATATTCTGCTTCCTACATTATATATCAATATATATCAACACAGTCTGCAAGGGATACAGTCCGTAAGCATCATATATCAATATAGATCAATACAGTCTGCAAGGGATACAGTCCGTAAGCATTATATATCAATATATATCAATACAGTCTGCAAGGGATACAGTCCGTAAGCACACATGATTGTGCGTGCTGCTGCTCCACTAATAGTACTAACCTTTAACAGTTAATTTTACACATTTTCATTCATTACTAGTTTCTATGTAACTGTTTTTATATTGTTTTACTTTCTTTTTTATTCAAGAAAATGTTTTTAATTTATTTATCTTATTTTACTAATTTTTAAAAAAAAGTACCTTATCTTCACCATACCTGGTTGTCCAAATTAGGCATAATAATGTGTTAATTCCACGACTGCATAATATCGGTTGATATCGGTATCGGTTGATATCGGTATCGGTAATTAAAGAGTTGGACAATGTCAGAATATCGGATATCGGCAAAATGCCATTATCGGACATCCCTACTTTTTAACCTTTATTTATTTTTAACCCACACAAAAAAATGATACCATTTATTTTAAACACATTTTTTAAAATATATTTTGTATTTTTTAACACGTTTAATGTTTTCTTTGAGTGCCCAATAAGGCCTCAATAAATAAAATGGATTAATAATATGTATATTTAGGTCTGTAAAAGTTTGATCATATTACGCCTATACTGGCTCACTTGCACTGGCTTCCTGTGCACCTAAGATGCGACTTTAAGGTTTTACTACTTACGTATAAAATACTACACGGTCAAGCTCCTGCCTATCTTGCTGATTGTATTGCACCATATGTCCCGGCAAGAAATCTGCGTTCAAAGAACTCCGGCTTATTAGTGATTCCCAGAGCCCAAAAAAAGTCTGCGGGCTATAGAGCGTTTTCTATTCGGGCTCCAATACTGTGGAATGCCCTCCCGGTAACAGTTAGAGATGCTACCTCAGTAGAAGCATTTAAGTCTCATCTTAAAACTCATTTGTATACTCTAGCCTTTAAATAGACTCCCTTTTTAGACCAGTTGATCTGCCGTTTCTTTTCTTTTCTTTTCTACTCTGCTCCGGGGTGGACCGCTAGCCTGTCCATCAGATGGGGACATCTCTACGCTGCTGACCCGTCTCCACTCGGGATGGTTCCCGCTGGCCCCACCATGGACTGGACTTTCGCTGATGTGTTGGACTTTCACAATATTATGTCAGACCCACTCGACACCGAGGATGTCGTTGTGGCTTGTACAGCCCTTTGAGACACTTGTGATTTAGGGCTATATAAATAAACATTGATTGATTGATGATTGATTGATTGTAATATTGCCAAATGTTAATCATTGTGATCATTGCATTTATTATAAATATACTTTAATTTTATTAAATTGAAGGTCAGAAATAGAGATGTCTGATAATATCGGTCTGCCGATATTATCGGCCGATAAATGCGTTAAAATGTAATATCGGAAATTATCGGTATCGGTTTTTTATTATCAGTATCGTTTTTTTATTTTTATTTTTATTTTTATTTTTATTTTTTATTTATTAAATCCACATAAAAAACACAAGATACACTTACAATTAGTGCACCAACCCAAAAAACCTCCCTCCCCCATTTACACTCATTCACACAAAAGGGTTGTTTCTTTCTGTTATTAATATTCTGCTTCCTACATTATATATCAATATATATCAATACAGTCTGCAAGGGATACAGTCCGTAAGCACACATGATTGTGCGTGCTGCTGCTCCACTAATAGTACTAACCTTTTACAGTTCATTTTACTCATTTTCATTCATTACTAGTTTCTATGTAACTGTTTTTATATTGTTGTACTTTCTTTTTTATTCAAGAAAATGTTTTTAATTTTATTTATCTTATTTTATTTGATTCATTTTTTCAAAAAGTACCTTATCTTCACCAAAAATTGTCCAAATTAGGCATAATAATGTGTTAATTCCACGACTGTATATATCGGTTGATATCGGTATCGGTAATTAAAGAGTTGGACAATATCGGCATATCGGATATCGGCAAAAAGCCATTATCGGACATCCCTAGTCAGAAACCATTTTATAATTGTATCACATTCAGTGTCTGTAATTGACATTTAACAAATAAATCTTACATATGATGACTACATAAGTGTTAACTTTTGGGGAGACCTGGGACCTTTTTGGGTCCTTTTATTGCCTTCCAAGATGACATTTCGTTAAAAAATGACATTGTTGAGTTAAAAAGCCATTTTATCTCAAAATGTGCATTGCCAGATATATATATATATATATATATATATATAAGACCAGCCAATCAGCACCAAGGACACATGTCAACTAAGACGGAAGAAGCTGCGTAACCATGAGGCCTTCAAGGCCACTGGGAAAGTGCAGCACCTGTGAAACATTGAATAAACTCCACGTGGAACACAACACAGTCCGTAAAAATAATAACATTGAAAACATGAAAATATTTCCAAAAAAATCTTATAAACAGATGACAAGAAAGTGAAAGGAGATGCAAATGAAGTTTTCAGTTTTTAATAACTTTTCGTCTTTAAAAACTGTACTTTGGTATTTATTATTGAGTTTAACTTTTATTTGCAATCATTTTGTTTGATTCATTATTTAAGTACAACGTTTTATGTTCCTGTAGTAACAGAGTGTTACTGTTCAAACTGTGTGTAATGTTACAATAGCCTAAATATACTTGTTGTATCTGCTTTGTTTTTAATGAATACTTAGGTCTACTACACTACTGTATTTAATGATGTCATTATGGTGGTACTTAATGAATACTTAGGTCTACTACACTACTGTATTTAAGGTTGTCATTATGGTGGTACTTAATGAATACTTAGGTCTACTACACTACTGTATTTAATGATGTCATTATGGTGGTACTTAATGAATACTTAGGTCTACTACACTACTGTATTTAATGTTGTCATTATGGTGGTACTTAATGAATACTTAGGTCTACTACACTACTGTATTTAATGTTGTCATTATGGTGGTACTTAATGAATACTTAGGTGTACTACACTACTGTATTTAATGTTGTCATTATGGTGGTACTTAATGAATACTTAGGTCTACTACACTACTGTATTCAATGTTGTCATTATGGTGGTACTTTGTGCCCACCACAAAGACCCCACTTCCTGTGCCCACCACCTAGACCCCACTTCCTGTGCCCACCACCTAAACCCACTTCCTGTGCCCTCCACCTAAACCCACTTCCTGTGCCCACCACCTAGACCCCACTTCCTGTGCCCACCACCTAAACCCACTTCCTGTGCCCTCCACCTAAACCCACTTCCTGTGCCCACCACAAAGACCCCACTTCCTGTGCCAACCACCTAGACCCCACTTCCTGTGCCCACCACCTAGACCCCACTTCCTGTGCCCACCACCTAAACCCACTTCCTGTGCCCACCACCTAGACCCCACTTCCTGTGCCAACCACCTAGACCCCACTTCCTGTGCCAACCACCTAGACCCCACTTCCTGTGCCCACCACCTAGACCCCACTTCCTGTGCCAACCACCTATACCCCACTTCCTGTGCCCACCACCTAGACCCCACTTCCTGTGCCAACCACCTAGACCCCACTTCCTGTGCCAACCACCTAGACCCCACTTCCTGTGCCCACCACCTAGACCCCACTTCCTGTGCCCACCACCTAAACCCACTTCCTGTGCCCACCACCTAAACCCACTTCCTGTGCCCACCACCTAGACCCCACTTCCTGTGCCCACCACCTAGACCCCACTTCCTGTGCCCACCACCTAAACCCACTTCCTGTGCCAACCACCTAGACCCCACTTCCTGTGCCCACCACCAAAACCCACTTCCTGTGCCCACCACCTAGACCCCACTTCCTGTGCCCACCACCTAAACCCACTTCCTGTGCCCACCACAAAGACCCCACTTCCTGTGCCCACCACCTAGACCCCACTTCCTGTGCCCACCACAAAGACCCCACTTCCTGTGCCCACCACCTAGACCTCACTTCCTGTGCCCACCACAAAGACCCCACTTCCTGTGCCCACCACAAAGACCCCACTTCCTGTGCCCACCAGTTACCATAGCTGGTTAGCGCTCCTAAAGTTACATTAGCTGGTTATCACTCCTAAAGTTACCTTAGCTGGTTAGCGCTCCTAAAGTTACCTTAGCTGGTTAGTGCTCCTAAAGTTACCTTAGCTGGTCAGCGCTCCTAAAGTTACCTTAGCTGGTCAGCGCTCCTAAAGTTACCTTAGCTGGTTAGCGCTCCTAAAGTTAGCTTGGCATCCCAGCAACTGCTCAGCTTTTTTCACGCCCTGCAAGGTAAACACAATAAATACCAGCACATAGCCACGGCCGGGCTGCTGTGTCATGTTTCGGCACCGCGGGTCAGACGCAGCTGTGGTCATCAGTCCGGGCTCCCCAGGACCCCCCGGAGCACATGTTGCTCAATGATGGCGTGACAAAAGGCCACAAAGGTCTGAGGTCTGGACTCCTTTTGCCTCACGACTGCTCCTTCTGCTAAATGTTTCAAACAGAATGTGTGGCGGGGGATTCATTGTCTCTGAGTCCTGAGTTGAAGTCTTTGGTCATGCTGGACCAGTCCTGTCCCGTGTCAAATATGCTGGTCCACTTCCATCAGTCCTGGTTCAAATAGACGGTAGTAGTCTTTGTTCATGCCGGTCCACTTCTGTCAGTTCTGGTTCAAATAGACGGTAGTAGTCTTTGTTCATGCCGGTCCACTTCCGTCAGTCCTGGTTCGAATAGACGGTAGTAGTCTTTGTTCATGCCGGTCCACTTCCGTCAGTCCTGGTTCGAATAGACGGTAGTAGTCTTTGTTCATGCCGGTCCACTTCTGTCAGTTCTGGTTCAAATAGACGGTAGTAGTATTTGTTCATGCCGGTCCACTTCCGTCAGTCCTGGTTCGAATAGACGGTAGTAGTCTTTGTTCATGCTGGTCCACTTCCGTCAGTCCTGGTTCGAATAGACGGTAGTAGTCTTTGTTCATGCCGGTCCACTTCCGTCAGTCCTGGTTCAAATAGACGGTAGTAGTCTTTGATCATGCCGGTCCACTTCCGTCAGTCCTGGTTCGAATAGACGGTAGTAGTCTTTGTTCATGCCGGTCCACTTCCGTCAGTCCTGGTTCGAATAGACGGTAGTAGTCTTTGTTCATGCCGGTCCACTTCCGTCAGTCCTGGTTCGAATAGACGGTAGTAGTCTTTGTTCATGCCGGTACACTTCCGTCAGTCCTGGTTCGAATAGACGGTAGTAGTCTTTGTTCATGCCGGTCCACTTCCGTCAGTCCTGGTTCAAATAGACGGTAGTAATCTTTGATCATGCCGGTCCACTTCCGTCAGTCCTGGTTCGAATAGACGGTAGTAATCTTTGATCATGCCGGTCGACTTCCATCAGTCCTGGTTAAAATAGACGGTAGTAGTCTTTGTCCATGCCGGTCCACTTCCGTCAGTCCTGGTTCGAATAGACGGTAGTAGCCTTTGTTCATGCCGGTCCACTTCCGTCAGTCCTGGTTCAAATAGACGGTAGTAGTCTTTGTTCATGCCGGTCCACTTCTGTCAGTCCTGGTTCAAATAGACGGTAGTAGTATTTGTTCATGCCGGTCCACTTCCGTCAGTCCTGGTTCGAATAGACGGTGGTAGTATTTGTTCATGCCGGTCCACTTCCGTCAGTCCTGGTTCGAATAGACGGTAGTAGTCTTTGTTCATGCCGGTCCACTTCTGTCAGTCCTGGTTCAAATAGACGGTAGTAGTATTTGTTCATGCCGGTCCACTTCCGTCAGTCCTGGTTCGAATAGACGGTGGTAGTATTTGTTCATGCCGGTCCACTTCCGTCAGTCCTGGTTCGAATAGACGGTGGTAGTATTTGTTCATGCCGGTCCACTTCCGTCAGTCCTGGTTCAAATAGACGGTAGTAGTCTTTGATCATGCCGGTCCACTTCCGTCAGTCCTGGTTCAAATAGACGGTAGTAATCTTTGATCATGCCGGTCCACTTCCGTCAGTCCTGGTTCGAATAGACGGTAGTAGTCTTTGTTCATGCCGGTCCACTTCCGTCAGTCCTGGTTCGAATAGACGGTAGTAGTCTTTGTTCATGCCGGTCCACTTCCGTCAGTCCTGGTTCGAATAGACGGTAGTAGTCTTTGTTCATGCCGGTCCACTTCCGTCAGTCCTGGTTCGAATAGACGGTAGTAGTCTTTGTTCATGCCGGTCCACTTCCGTCACCGGACTCATTACAGTACTGTAACATACTGCAACATACTGTAACATACTGTAACATACTGTACCCGCTGCTCTTCATCACACTTGTTTTTGTTCAGGAGTCCGAATGAGTCCAAATTTCCTTAACTACACCACCGTGTCGGACTTGTGTTACAAGTCCGACACAAACCTCCTCACTCTGCATTTAAGCACTAAAAACTGATGGGCAATAATGCTGTGACCCACACCAATGGCAAGCGTGTACAAAATCAACCAATCAATCAATCAATCAATCAATCAATCAATCAATCAATCAATCAAAGTGTCTCAAAGGGCTGCACAGGCCACAACGACATCAGTGCAAGAAAAAAGTCAACCCAAAGGGAAGAATGAGAAACCTCAGAGTGGACCAAAGATGTGTGGACCCCCACAATAACAACCATTATCTGAAGTGGCATCGGTGCACAAAAACAATATTTGACTTCTGACTTCAAACTCCTTCCGTCAATCCACAAAGTTTATCGGATAAACTCCGAGACAATCGAATGTTTTCTTTCCATTCTTCGTCCGATAATTCCTTCACAACAACTCTCTCTCTCGCCGGTCTTTTCTTCGGACACACATCCAATTGCAGCAATTCTGAGACCTTGTTGGGACTAGTGTCATGTTCGTAGCGCAATCTAAGATCCTTGTTCGATGCTGTCTGCTATTTAACATCAGCATAGCCGTGACAGGCCTAATATGTGCTAATGCTACCTGTGCTGGCAGCTTTGCAGACTCCTGTAGCATTTTGACGTTTTCTAGATAGTTTGTATTGGTTGAATACGCCAGCCCTATGTCGCATTGTTTCAGGCTGTTGGAAACGTTCAAATCGTGAAAAAGGCTAAATGTTTCTTTAGAGTTCCGCGAGAGGTAATCAAGAAGGACGAAGGATGTCAAGATTTTATGAAGGACAACAAGAAATGTGACACAGAGTGGAAGAACGCACGACTTTGCAGTGATCACTCCGTTAAAGGTTTGTTTGATGTACTCTCAACGTTTAGTATTTCTCATTCAAGTGTCATCTTATTTGGATTTTATCTTTGCTCTGAGATCTTAAAATGTTTTTTTGCTACAAGTGTTTCATAAAGCACCAACTCGGCGAGTCTAAATAAAATAAATAAAATATGAGCAAAACCTAAAAGACTTCTGTTTTTACCAAAGGCAGCAATCATAAATTAATCTTTCAGCACGTACACAATGTTGACATCTATAGTTATATTTTGATAAACAATCATAAATGAAATCTGACGGACAAATGAATAGAAATAGGCCAGATGAATAAATGAACATGCTAAATCAAACTATAAGCTACATTCTTGTATGACAACAGAATGGCTAGCAGAACAGAAGGCGGAGGAAACTACACCTTTTGATTCAGTATTTGCTACTTCAACTTTACACATCACAAAAAAGGTACATTGGGATCGCTAACGTTGTTAGCATAAATGAATGGGATTTAACATAGAGAAAATGAGCATCACGGCTAACGGAGAAATATTTTGGGTTCATTATGAGACTGTGGTGGTACATAAACCTAGCTAGCTAGAGATATTGGCCCCAAAATCATTGAACAAGTACAGGAACAGCTAGCTAGCTTGAGTGGAAGTCTGCGGGAGTAGTCTACAGCAATTACACCTCTATTACACTTAAATACCCATTCATCCATTTTCAACTGCTTGTCCCTTCTTGGGGTCGCAGGGGGTGCTGGAGCCTATCTCAGCTACAATCGGGCGGAAGGCGGGGTACACCCTGGACAAGTCACCACCTCATCACAGGGACAACACAGATAGACAGACAACATTCACACACTAGGGACCATTTAGTGTTGCCAATCAATCTATCCCAAATGTCGGCAACTTTCAGCATACAAAGAGCCATTTGAGCCCATTTCCACCCAAATAAAACCCAACTAGAGCCGCAAACTCTGTTCGATTCCTAAAATGAGGATAACACCAATTATAGTTTCGTTACACTTATGCTATAGAATTTATGAAATCAAACACTTGACAACGATTAACATTTTATTTCTGGGTATAAGCAAATCACCAAATTACTTTGAGCATTCGAAAAAAAATACACTGGTCCTTCCCTTATTAATGAATTTGAAGAAAACCAAGTCGCGCTAATATTCTGAAGGCTTACAACTGTGGCACGTTTCATTTGACTAAAAAGAGAAAACAACAACCTCGTCAAAAGCAAATTCATCTGTCCGTGAAGTATTAAATGTTCTATTTTCATCAGAAATGTTTCTCTTTTTTGATCCGTCCATTGCTAGCTTACCGGGGGTTGCCCGCTAAAAACAATACAATTGCTTGGCAGCAAGAGATGACGCACAGGGGCTGTGACGTACGCCAATCCCTTAGGGGTGATGGACGGCTGAGCACCATTACCCCGCACTCCCTCCCCTCTGTTGCTAGATATCTGGAGATGTACGTTGTAATATGTATATGTGCTTTGCTATGGAGGTTTTTTCCCACTCCAGACTGGACCCACTTAGGAGCCCAGTCTAGATTGTATTTTTTTACTCATCCTTCACCAGCGTTTGACCATTTCCCCATCTTTTACGGGGCGCCTTGTGGCGACCCATCAGAGTTCCTGTTCTGTCACCCTGTACGCTGTTTGTTTGTCTCGTCTTCAACGGCTTTGTGCTGAAAACAAAGTTTCGTTGTACTTGTGCAATGACAATAAAGACCTACCTACCTACCTTCGATCGACAATATATATAAATGTTTTATTATCATATGATAAGATACCAGAACTCCCCCAAAATAACAACTGTTAGATTAAAAATAACCAAATAAGTTTAATTAATTAAGTAACCATTATTTGTTGACATTTTGTTTCAGAGCCAAAGGGAGCCACGGCGATGGCATGAACGAGCCGCATGTGGCTCCTAAGCCACGGGTTGCAGACCCCTGATCTATACCAGATGAAGTATATTTACCCCAGTAATATCATCAACACTTACCTGACTGGATGAAGTCCTTGGGCTCAAATACTAGTGTGGCCTCAATAGTCCTGCTGTAGTGTGTAGCATGCTGGCAATTATGTGATGGAGGAATGCACAGTGCAGGGTTGAAATTCTACTGAATTTGCATGAAATCAGGTTGTTTGAGCTAATAATCATGCTGCAAGATCTAGCATGTTGCATTCAATGTTTATTCCCATTCACTCCCGTGAATTCCCATGGAAAGTTTCCAACTTTGAATATTCCTGGAATTTTGCAACCCCAGCGGAGCATTTATGTTCCACATAGACCGACTGAAGCCAGTCTAGGAAGAAGTCCTCTTTTTACCAGCTCCTGACGGAGGAACTAAGCCCAAAAATGGATCTGAGGCATTTTTTAAAGGGAGTCGGCGTTTGAGCGCCGTGAACGGTGTGACACGGGGGGTCACGGTGCAGGAGCGCCATGGCTCAGAGCGGCGAACATCAAGAGGAGGCTTCCCAACAAGATGCTTTTTGGGAAGTGGGAACAAAAAGCGGCTGTCCGAACACGCTCGCACGTAAACTTGCTTGGAATACGTGCAACACACACACACACACACACACACACACACACACACACACACACACACACACACACACACACACACACACACACACACACACACACACACAAGTACCTATCCCTGCAGGGCCCATGCAGCACCCTCCCCCACCCTCCCCCACCCTTGAAACCCGATCTGTCGGCATGCAGCGCGGAATTCTCCAATCGCCCTGACTTTTGACCTTTGGCCTTTTTGGCAGTGCACAGAGGAGAAGATGAAGTGCCCGCGATGCTCTCTTCCCCAACACAAAAAATCCCCTGTTCTAGCTGCGCACACACACACACAAACACACACACACACACACGCACACACACATGCTGATTCCCATTTGGGACGCCCTGAGGCCAAACACTCATTGGTTCCCGTGAGGCTCCAAGATCAAAATGACTTGTACCTACAGTCCCAAAGGAACTCTTTCTGTGCACACACACACACACACACACACACACACACACACACACACACACACACACACACACACACACACACACACACACACACACACACACACACACACACACACACACACACACACACACACAGTTGTGCCTGTGCTAGCAATTGTCTGCCATCCACACCGCACGGTGGCGCTGTTATTAAACCCCAAAGTTTCCCCGCCACGAGTCGAATTGACTCCAAATTTGTCCCACTGCTTTCCAAAACGACCCACAGTAACGTTAGCGTGTTTAGCCCAATCCCCTTTAAATTTGGTAAACACCTTCAGAGGAGGATGTAGCACATGTGTGTAAAAATTGAATAGGATTAGTTGAAAAACATGGCCGCCATCTACCAAAACGTCTTTTGCGATGCATTCCGTGACTGTATAAAACGTCAAGTGCTTATGACGCCATCATTCTCACACCGAAGACCATGTAACGTTAGCGGGTTTAGCCCAATCCCCGTCAAATTTGGTAAACACCTTCAGAGGAGGATGTAGCACATGCGTGTAAAAAATGAGTAGGATTGGTTGAAAAACATGGCCGCCATCTACCAAAACGTCTTTTGCGATGCACTCCGTGACTGTATAAAACGTTGAGTGCTTACAACGCCATCATTCTCACACCGGGGACCATGTAACGTTAGCGGGTTTAACCCAATTCCCGTCAAATTTGGTAAACCCCTTCAGAGGAGTATCAAGCACATGTGTGTAAAAAATGAGTAGGATTGGTTGAAAAACATGGCCGCCATCTACCAAAACGTCTTTTGCGATGCATTCTGTGACTGTATAAAACGTTGAGTGCTTCATTCTCACACCGGGGACCGCATGTAACGTTAGCTGGTTTACCCCAATCCCTGTCAAATTCGGTAAACACCTTCAGAGGAGAATGTAGCACATGTGTGTAAAAAATGAGTAGGATTGGTTGAAAAACATGGCCGCCATCTACCAAAACGTCTTTTGCGATGCATTCCGTGACTGTATAAAATGAGGAGTGCTTCATTCTCACACCGGGGACCATGTGCTGGGGTCATGTGGCC